>NC_135991.1:12300888-12324962 GCF_053455715.1 Rhinoraja longicauda | reverse complement strand
TCTCCTCCCTAGCAACGCCCCCAACTAGCCCACCTATCAATCCCCCCTAGCAACCCCCCTAGCAACCCCCCTAGCATCCCACCCAGCAACCACCCCTAGCAAAACCGCCCCCCCAGCAACCCCCCTAGCAACCACCCCTAGCAAAACACCTCCCCCCAGCTGCCACACCTATCAAATTCCCTCCCCCCTAGCAACCACCCCCAGCAACCCCGCGTAGCAACCCTCCTGGCAACCCCACCTAGGAAAACTGCTCCCACCTTGCAACCCCCCTCTTGCAACCCCCTCTAGCAACCCCCCTAACAACCACACCTAGCAAAACCCCTCCCCCCTAGCAACCCCTCCCCCTTATCAACCCCTAGCCCCCAGCAACCCCCTAGTAACCCCTCCCCCTTGCAACCCCTCCTACCTTGCAACCTCTCCCTTAGAAACCCCTCACCGCCGAGTAACCACACCTAGCAAACCCCCCTTGAAATACCCCCTAGCAACCCTCCCAAGCAACCCACCTAGCAACCCCACCTAGCAACCCTCTAGCAACCCCACCTAGCAACCCCACCTAGCAACCCTCCGTAGAAAATCCCCCTTGCAACCCTCCCTAGCAACACACCCTAGCAACCCCCACCTAGCAACCCCACCTAGAAACCCCACCTACCAACCCTAACCCTAACCCTTTTGTGACGTGGTGTCGGAGGAAAGAATACCCTTCACCCCACGCACAGGATGGACCCCATATGAGGACAAGCTCCCTAGAGAGGTCACGAATTCATAACAGAAACAGCATCTGCCATTAGGGACATGCCCATGACAAATATTGGAAAGATTCTTTGGGCTATTTAATAACTTGCCGATGGTTATGATCTAATCCAGCTCATCAGGGTCGGTGTGACACCTACCACAGTAATGACAGGAATGTGAACGAGTTTGGTTTAGTTTAGTTCAGAGATACAGCACAGAAACACAGGCCCTGCGGCCCACCGAGTCCGCGCCGACCAGCGATCACCCCGTACACCACCCTGCACACACTAGGGACAATTTACAATTTTTACCAAAGCCTATTAACCTGCAAACCTGGTAGACACAAAAGGCTGAGTAACTCTGCGGGTCAGGCATCATCTCCGGAGAGAAGGAATTACCCAGAGATGCTGCCTGACCCGCTGAGTTACTCCAGCATTTTGTGTCTACCTTCGATTTAAACCAGCATCTGCAGTTTTCTTTCCTACAAAACCTGCAAACCTGTACGTCTTTGGAGCGTGGGGGGAAAACCGGAGCAGGTCACCCTGAGAAAACCCCAGCGCAGGTCACGGGAGAACGTACAAATTCCGTACAGGCAGCACCCGTAGTCAGGATCAAACCGGGTCTCTGGCGGTGCCAGGTTATCGAGCGGGTACAACCACCGCTGTGGTCTCTCGGCAAGCTGCAGGGTCTGCCTGTGACATTTGGGAAGGAGCAAAGAGGTCGTTCTGCAGTTGCACAGGGCCCTAGTGTGACCGCACCTGAGTACTGTGTGCAGTTTTGGTCTCCAAATTTGAGGAAAGATATTCTTGCTATTGAGGGCATACAGCGTAGGTTTACTAGGTTAATTCCGGATGGCGGGACTGTCATATGATGAAAGACTGGAGCGACTAGGCTTGTATACACTGGAATTTAGAAGGATGAAAGGGATCTTATCGAAACATATAAGATTATTAAGGGGTTGGACACGTTAGAGGCAGGAAACATGTTCCCAATGTTGGGGGAGTCCAGAACCATGGCCCACAGTGTAAGAATAAGGGGTAGGCCATTTAGAACGAGATGAGGAAAAACCTTTTCAGTCAGAGAGTTGTGCATCTGTGGAATTCTCTGCCTCAGAAGGCAGTAGTGGCCAATTCTCTGAATCATTCAAGAGAAAGCAAGATAGAGCTCTTAAGGATAGCGGAGTCAGGGGTATGGGGAGAAGGCAGGAACGGAGTACTGATTGAGAATGATCTTCCACATCTTCCACATCTTCCACAACTACATAAGCAGCACGTCGTTGTCCACAATCTGTTTACCAAAGAGGAGCCATCCACATAAATATTCCGGGCATCCAACAGTGCCATGTCCGATATGGTGGTTGTCATCTGTAAGGCCAATTCTGTCAGAGCAATACAATCATGAGGAGGTGCCTCCTCCGGAGGGAGGAAGGCTGAAGGATTAATGGTGTGGCAGGTGCGAAAAGTCAGAGCTGGATTACCTAAAAGAGCAAGTCATACTTCTGCTGGCGAGCACTGGAGAGGTGACTGCGTGGCGGTTGGTTGAGCAGCTGTAAAATAGCATGGGTGGTATATACCACAACCGGATGGTGTAATGTCAATTGGCCGATGCTCCCAGCAAGACATGAATGGCGGGGAGTAATTGCAAACACGGCGGGAAGGTGAGAGCCACCGAGTCCAAGGTGAGGAGAAATAGGCCCGGGCGATGCTCATCCGTGGTGCTGGGTGAGAACCCCAGAGGCGCACCCGTCAGTAATAGTAACATACAGATGAAATGGTCGGTCGTAGAGAGGTCTCCCGAGTGCTGGGCACTGGTCACGGCTTCACGGAGTGATGTAAAGGCTTGCAGCTGCTCCTCAGTGAGCGCAAAATGTTGGGGTGCCTTGACAGAAGAAAGTGGAGACAGGAGTTTATGTAGGCAGCAACATCCGGGGATCCATTGTCGACAGAAATTAATAAGTCCGAGGAAAGCCCGCATCTGCTTAGGGGTAGTCGGCGTCACGTAGTTTACGAATAGGCGCCGTACGATCTATGGTGAGGGCACGCTCCTGGGCAGTAAGCATAATCCCTAGGAACTTAACGGTCTCACAGCCCTCAGACACCTTCCGTTTGGGAATATCGCATACCCCCAGGAGTGTAATGCCTGCAACAAAGTGTTTGTGTCCTTTTGATTTGCAGTCAGGGATGGACTAGCCAAAGTAAATCATCGACATACTCTACTACGGTAGAACCCTGGGTTAACTGTAACGTGGCTAACTGTTTTGCTAAGACCTGAGAGAAAATGGTAGGTGAGTGGACAATCCTTGTGGCAATCGAGTCCAGATGTATTGTTGTCCCTCATAGGTAAAAGCAAATAAGTACTGGGATTCCGAATGTAATGGTACGGCAAAGAAAGCGTGCTGGAGATCCACGATGGTGAAGATGGCAGCGGAGGCCGAATTAGGCTCAGTATAGTTGCGGGGTTAGATACTATCGGTGTCATAGGGACCACAATTTCATTAATGGCCTGTAGGTCTTGAACTAATCTCCACATATTCCGTCCCGGTTTAGGGACGGAAAAATAGGGGTATTACATGGTGAGCTGCAGGGCACTAAGACACCTTGCTGAAGCAAAGCTGTCACCAGGGTCCGTATTCCACCCACCGCTGTCCTTTTAAGTGGATATTGTGGTAGTTGGGGTAGCCGTACATCTGTAGGATCTGGATCCGCACAGGATCGCAGATAGTCTTTCCCCACTTCAATATCACTGAGTGCCCAAAAATCACCTTTTGCACTTCACAGTCCTGGGCCTGGTGATGGGCTACCCGTCCAGTGAGAAGGCAGGTGCGGCTCCAGTACATCACCGTCCCTCCTATGTCCGGGACCTCCTGGTAGATATCGTAGAGCGCCTGATCCGTTTGTACCTGCGCTTTAAATGCCTGTCCACCAAGCTCCTTTGCTGTGTGTCATCATTAACGCGGAGGGTGATGTGGGGTAATATTCCTGGCGGTTGTTTCCACAGGAGACAGGGGATTTCTACTAGAAGAGCCGTTCCAGCGTGTCCTTCACATGTCCGTAAACTAGTACCCGACATTCTTCTCCTGAGAATCGCTTGTAGAATCAGCAACAGATGCATCTATGCCGGTGCATCGTAGGCAAGGGTAACATGGGGGGTCCGGGATGTCCTCACACAGGGCCGATGGTGGCACATCGATGGACCACCACTGAGGTGGGCAGGGTGTGCGTACAAGGTTCGTCTGATAAGTACGCTCGACAATCAGACCTTGAGGGTGACAAATAATGAGAATACACAAGGCACATAAAAGATCACGTCCTGCCAGGCAGCACCCGATACGTCTGTTACTGAGAAAGCACTTGGCACTGGATCCCCAAAGCCATTACTGAAAGTACCTCAGTTGGCGGTATGCTGCGACCGTCCTTCTAAGCCGGAAAGATAGGTGTAACGGGAAGATAAGGGAGGTGGTGTCTCTCCACCACTGCTCTGTCCAGGGTAGACAGGGTTGCTCAGTATCAATCAAAAACCGGACCGGGTGTCCAGCAACATAATGTCCATCATAGGCTCCCCTTCTGCTGTGGAGACAACGGGGAAATTTCGAGAGCCCCCACTGCACCCTCAACGGCTATAATAATTTTGGTCTTGTCGTTTCCCAGGCTCCCTGATGGTGTAGGGGTTGCGTGGTAGGGCATAGCCCCCACTTTGTCCATACTGTCCCTGCCCAGTAGGGCCATTCACGTCTCAATGATCTCTACTTCCGCAGTATAACACGTACCTAGATCTGGATCCGATCGGTCGGGACCAGCATTGCAGTGGCCGTTCCTACTTCCTTGCCATCGTCGCTGTTGGGAACGTCCAAAATCAGATCTCTGACCACGGAGATTACCCCTTCGTTGTTGGTAGAATATCCTACTATTTCCATCTCATTGTCTGTCCAGTCTCATCATCACCATAACTGGTTCAACAAGTATTCATGTTTTACCTGGACACCGGTATTAGTCCCCGTAGGCATTGTTGGCTTACTTCGTTTCCAATGGGCTAGTACCAATCGACGGAATTCCTCCACACTCCTCGTAGCCCAGTCCAGATCAGTATTAACCAAGGCTTGAATCCTGGAGGCAGACATTGCATAAAGATAGCATTGAATTGAGCGGAGGGCTGCCCAGTGTGGTAATTAGTGTCCCCACTGTAATTAGCATATACACTACAAAACCGTTGAAAAAATCAGATCCCTCCTCGCCAGGTTTGGGTTTAGTTTCCAACACTCGAGACATATCAACCCGTGGCCTTAGGGACATCTTTAAAGCCTCCAACGTGTGCTCACCTGCTGTGGCTCTTGATTTTGGAATCCTCGTATTTGTAAATAAGTGTCCTGAGGCACAGCAGCCCTATGTGCCATCGCCGCTTTCCACTTTAGAGACTCAGCAGGGGTGAGGAGGAGGGACAGAGCATCAAACTGATCTTCGGGACTCGCTTTGTAAACTTGCATCATAATGCAGAAATGACTAACAAATCCCTGGGCATCTACTTGTTTATTCGGCGCCTGTTGGGTAATAATGACAAGATCGGATGGCTTCCACGGGGATCGAACAGGAATCACGTCTGGTTGTTACCCTGTCCAGCCTGTGGGGTTGGGAACCATGCGATAGGGAAGGCAGTACCCTCAGTCTCTACCGCCGCTCGTGCACATTCTTGTTCGTGGCGCAACTTAACCCTTTCACCAATGGTTGTCTGGGACCTACCCACGTCCCCTGATGCTGCCTCATAATCGGGAGGTTGTCCCGAGTATTCTGGCGGGAGGGTAGGACAGGGACTGGCAACACTGCAGCTGGTAGCGCTAGCCTGTGGGGCTGTGGGGATCGGACGTGTCCAGGGTTCCTCGTCACCCTCGGATTCTGATTACCTAATATAGCCGCTATGCCTTCCAGTGGTTCGGACTCTGACTTTGGTTGTTGTGCGGGATATATCCCTTTGATACCGGTTTAAATTCTCCTCGAGCTCGGGTATTACGCCGAGTTTTAGATCATACACCTTATATTCCGCCTGCAGAATATCAAATGTTTTTGGTACACCCGACTTATCACATACCGATATCCCTCTACTACTTGCATTTTCCCTCCAACTTCGCTCCCTCGACTCCTGATGGCGCTTCTGCGCCTCCTCCTTCCATTCCTTATCCTCTTTTTCATTTCTTCGCCGCTTCCCGCTCCCAAATCAATGTTCCGCTGCTTGATAGTTTCTACATTCCATGTACCTCCCACTGGCCAGTACTCGTTTCCCAATCGTTTCATTAATGAAGCAGATAACATTCTATAATCTTTACCATTTTCTGGCAATAAATAACACATGTGTTGTACCGGGGCACCGCCATCACTCTTATCCAAAGATTGTCCCATATGTCTGATTGCTAATTACCCGAAAATATGTTATCAATAATACTACCAATAAATATTACTAATAAATATTAATTGCACCCAGACCAAGACAATGACAACAAGAGTGACCGCCCCTTACCTCTTAATCCGTATCCTTATCCTTATCCTTATCCTTATCCTTATCCTTATCGGTTCGTCCGTGAATCTCAGTTGGACACGAAATCAACCCCAAACGAGGGACTTCAATGTCTGAAAAACGTCAACGTCCGGGGTCTCGAACAACGGTCGAGAAGTGCACTCTGTCCCCTGCGGACGTGTTTCAGCCACCGATGCCGCTTAGTCGTTCGTGGTGACGGTGCCAAAGAGATCTGCCGACTACGCCAAATGTTGTAGTCTGTGGCCTATTAGAAAAAACAGGCAGACAACCGATTCGTTTAAACTCTTTATTCTACTCACCCAGGTGGGAGAGAGTCTAGAAACCGGAGCGTTTAGAAACACTCAGGAAGCTAGTGTAGTCTCTCTCCCCGAATGCTAACAATTACACATATTTATACCCAAAATACATTTCCTGTTGCTACCATATATGGCAAGTTTTACAATGTCCTATAAATCTTGATGTCCCCTTTAGGACCCTCCATGTCCTCCGTGTCCTGTGTGACCTACATGTCCTCGGTATTCCCAGGACCAAAGAACAGTCGATATGACCAAATGTTCCCCTTAACCATCAAAGGATGGTTAAGCATCAAAGCCTTAAAGCCAGTTACCCATATCAAAGGATGGTCAACCATCAAGCCTTAAAGCCAGTTGCCCATATCAAAGGATGGTCAACTATCAAAGCCTTAAAGCCATAAACCGTGCCTCCATGGAACAACAGGATGTCCTGGCTACATAAACGAACTGGAGCTTTTACACCTTTTTTACACCCCTGCAATAAAACCCATATGGCCAAAGGTTTGAACGTTTAACCCCTTACACCGCCATTCAAATCATGGCCGATTTGTCTCTCCATCCTCACCCCTTCTCCCTGTAGCCCCCTGACACACTTGCTGCAGACACCAACGCAGTCCCACCCCCACCCATGGGTGCTGCAGACACACGGGCGACCCAGGCAGGGCTGAATCTCTCCCAAAGGGGCAAGGGTTCTTGATCCCAGAGGGGTAGCAATGCTGGCGGAGACAGCACAAGCCGTGCGGCCTGGCCTCCCCGGGACGGGGCGGCAGGGGAGAGGATGGGCCGCAGTAGCAGCAGCAATCAGCAGTAGCAGCAATCAGCAATCAGCAAGCAGCAGCGGTAGCAAGCAGCAGCGGTAGCAAGCAGCACAGGTAGCAAGCAGCAGCAGTAGCAAGCAGCAGCAGTAGCAAGAAGCAGCACCAAGCTGTGTTGCTTGGGAAGTAGTGTGTGGGGATTGTGTGGGGATTGTGTGGGGATAGTAAGGAGTAAGACCTGTGTGTCTCCCGGACTAGTTTCGATCGCCTAGCTTGGGGTCGGAGAGGAATTTCCGGATTTTTTCCCAAATTGGCCTGGGTTTTTTATCCGGTTTTTCGCCTCTCCCAGGAGATCACTCAGTTCTTTTGGTGTGGGCGGTTGGAGCGATTGGAGTAGCGGCCGGGCGGTAGGTTTAGTAACCGAGCGCGGGGCATTTGTTTGGAGAGTATGACTGCCAGGGCAGTTTTTTGTTCTGGGTGTCAGATGTGGGAATCTGGGAGTCTGATAGTCTTCCAGACATCCACATCTGCGCCAGGTGTGACGAGGTGGGGCTCCTAAGGGACCGTATTAGGAACCTGGAGCGGCAGATTGATGACCTCCGTCTGATCAGGGAGAGTGAGGAGGTTATAGATAGGAGTTACAGGAGGTGGTCCACTCCTAGACCACGGGAGGTAGATAAGTGGGTCACTGTTAGGGGGGGCAAGGAACAGAGGCAGGGACTAGGGAGTACCCCGTGGCTGTACCCCTTGGAAATAAGTACTCCTGTTTAAGTACTGTTGGGGGGGACAGCCTACCTGGGGGCAACGACGGTGCCGCGGGCCTCTGTCAAGGAGTCCGGCCCTGTTGCCTCAGAAGGGTAGGGAAAGGAAGAGGAGAGCAGTAGTAATAGGGGACTCTATAGTGAGGGGGTTAGATAGGCGTTTTTGTGGACGCAGTCGGGAGACCCGGATGGTGGTTTGCCTCCCTGATGTGTCTGAGCGTGTCCAGGATATCCTGAAAGGGGAGGGAGAGGAGCCAGAGGTCGTGGTACATATAGGTACCAACAATATAGGTAGGATAAGGGAAGAGGTCCTGAAAGGAGAATTCAGGGGGCTAGGAAGTGAGTTAAAAAAAAGGGACTTCCAAAGTAATAATCTCAGGCTTACTGCCTGTGCCACGCGATAGTGAGAATAGGAATGGAGTGAGGTGGAGGATAAATACGTGGCTGAGGAACTGGTGCAGGAGCAGGGTTTCAGTTTCTGGATCATTGGGACCTCTTCTGGGGGAAGTATGACCTGTACAAAAAGGACGGGTTGCATCTGAACCCGAGGGGAACCATATCCTGGCGGGGAGATTTGCTAAAATAACTGCGGAGACTTTAAACTAGTACGGTTGGGGGGAGGGACTCAAACACCAGATAGCTAATAGGCAGTGTGTGAGGCAGGAGGCAGAAAAGGGAAACACTCAGACCCAATATGTAGGCGAGAAAGAAGGGAAAAGAAATAAACTGAGAATAAGAAATGATGGGTCCCTTAAATGTGTATATTTTAATGCTAGGAGCATTGTAAGAAAGGTGGATGAGCTTAGAGCCTGGATTGACATCTGGAAGTATGATGTTGTGGCGATCAGTGAAACATGGTTGCAGGAGGGTTGCGATTGGCAATTAAATATTCCAGGATTTCATTGTTTCAGATGTGATAGAATCGAGGGGCAAGAGGTGGGGTGTTGCATTGCTTGTCAGGGAGGATATCACAGCAGTGCTTTGGCAGGACAGACTAGAAGGCTCGATTAAGGAGGCTGTTTGGGTGGAACTCAGAATGAGAAAGGTTTAGCAACACTTATAGGGGTGTATTATAGACCGCCAAATAGGGAACGAGAATTGGAAGAGCAAATATGTAAGGAGATAGCAGATATTAGTAGTAAGCACAGAGTGGTGATTGTGGGTGATTTCAATTTTCCGTATATAGACTGGGAATCACAAGGGGTTCTACAGATATGTCAATAGCAAAAGATAGTGAGGGATAAAATTGGTCCATTAGAGAGTCAGAGTGGACAGCTATGTGCTGAGCCGGAAGAAATGGGGGAGATATTAAACAATTTCTTTTCTTCGGTATTTACCGAGGAGAAGGATATTGAATTATGTGAGGTAAGCGAAACAAGTAGGGTAGTGATGGAAATTAGGAAGATTAAAGAAGAGGAGGTACGGACACTTTTTGAAGAATATAAAAGTGGATAAGTCTCCAGGTCCTGATAGGATATTCCCTAGGACATTGAGGGAAGTTAGTGCAGAAATAGCAGGGGCTATGACGGAAATATTTCAAACGTCATAGAAACAGGGATGGTGCTGGAAGATTGGCGCATTGCGCATGTTGTGCCTTTGTTTAAAAAGGTTCTAAAAGAAACCTAGCAATTATAGACCTATTAGTTTGACGTCTGTGGTGGGAAAATTAATGGAAAAGATACTTAGGGACAATATATATAATTATTTGGATAATCAAGGCCTGATTAGAAACAGTCAACATGGATTTGTGCCTGGAAGGTCATGTTTGACTAATCTTCTTGAATTTTTTGAAGAGGTTACCAGGGAAATTGATAAGGGCAAGGCTGTGGATGTTGTCTATATGGACTTCAGTAAGGCATTTGACAAGGTTCCACATGGAAGGTTGATTAAGAAGGTTAAATCGTTGGGTATTAATAGGGAGGTTGCAAGATGGATTCAACAATGGCTGAATGGGAGATACCAGAGGGTAACGGTTGACAATTGTATGTCAGGTTGGAGGCAGTGTCTAGTGGGAGTGCCCCAAGGATCTGTGTTGGGTCCACTGTTGTTTTGTCATTTACATTAATGATCTGGATGATGGTGTGGCAAATTGGATTAGTAAATATGCAGATGATACTAAGATAGGTGGAGTAGTGATAGTGAGGTAGATTTTCAAAGTCTACAGAGAGACTTGGGCCTTTTGGAAGGGTGGGCTGAAAGATGGCAGATGGAGTTTAATGCTGATAAGTGTGAGGTGCTGCATTTTGGTAGGACAATCAAAATAGGACGTACAGGGTAAATGTAGGGAATTGAGGATGCAGTGGAACAGAGGGATCTGGAATAACTGTGCATTGTTCCCTGAAGGTGGAATCTCATGTGGATAGGGTGGTGAAGAAGGCGTTTGGTATGCTTGCCTTTATAAATCAGAGCATCGAGTATAGAAGTTGGGATGTAATGTTGAAATTGTACAGGGCATTGGTGAGGCCGAATCTGGAGTATGGTGTGCAGTTCTGGTCGCCAAATTATAGGAAGGATGTCGACAAATGGAGAGGGTACAGAGGAGATTTACTAGAATGTTGCCTGGGTTTCAGCACTTAGGCTACAGAGAGAGGTTGAACAGGTTGGGTCTTTATTCTTTGGAGCGTAGAAGGTTGAGGGGGGACTTGATAGAAGTTTTTAAAATTTTGAGAGGGACGGACAGAGTTGACGTGGGTAGGCTTTCCCTTTGAGAGTGGGGAAGATTCCAACAAGGGGACATAGCTTCAGAATTGAGGGACAAAGGTTTAGGGGTAACATGAGGGGGAACTTCTTTACTCAGAGGGTTGTGGCTGTATGGAATGGGCTTCCGGAGGAAGTGGTGGAGGCTGGCTCGATTTTATTATTTAAGAGTAAATTGGATAGGTATATGGATAGGAGGGGATTGGAGGGTTATGGTCTGAGTGCAGGTAGATGAGACTAGGTCAGGGAGAATGGTCGGCGTGGACTGGTAGGGCCGGACAGGCCTGTTTCCATGCTGTAGTTGTTATATGTTGTTATATGTTATATGTGAAGGCACGTGATCCCTAGTAGGGACAGGACGAGCAGCAGAGGCCTTGCTTCCCCTCCACCACTCCAGGGCAGGGGCTAGTAAAGAGGAGGCGGGCTGAGGGGGCTAGTAGTGAGGGGTCGGGGAGAGGGGCTAGTAGTGGGAGGGTGAAGGGGGCTTGTAGCGAGGGGATGGGCCGATGGGCGTCTGGGAGTGAGGGGACGGGCCGTGGGGAGGGGGCTAGAGCGAGGGGGACGGGCTGAGGGGGGCTAGTAGCGAGGGGATGGGCCGAGGGGGGGCTAGTAGCGAGGGGATGGGCCGAGGGGAGGGGTAGTAGTGAGGGGATGGGCCGAAGGGAGAGGGGCTAGTAGTGGGGGGATGGGCCAAGGGGGAGAGGGATAGTACTGAGGGGACGGGCCGAGGTGGGGCCAGTAGTAAAGGGACATGGGGGGGGGGGGCGAGTACTGAGGGGACGGGCCGAGGGGGAGATAGTAGTGAGGAGACGGGGAGGGGGATAGTAGTGAAGGGACGGGCCGAGGGGGAGAGGGATAGTAGTGAAGGGACGGGCCGAGAGGCCGGGGGCCGAGGCGCGGCTGGGAGTGAGGGGACGAAGAGCGGGGCTAGTAGCGAGGGGACGGGCCGGGGGGCCGGGAGTGAGGGGACTAGTAGCGGGTGAGGGCTAGTAGTGAGGGGACGGGCCGAGAGGCCGGGGGCGCGGCTGGGAATGAGGGGACGGGGAGCGGGGCTAGTCGCGACGGGACGGGCCGGGGGGCCGGGAGTGAGGGGACTAGTAGCGGGTGGGGGCTAGTAGTGACGGGACGGGCCGGGGGGCCGGGAGTGAGGGGACTAGTAGCGGGTGGGGGCTAGTAGTGAGGGGACGGGCCGGGGGGCCGGGGCGGCTGGGAGTGAGGGGACGGGGAGCGGGGCTAGTAGTGACGGGACGGGCCGGGGGGCCGGGAGTGAGGGGACTAGTTGTGGGTGGGGGCTAGTAGTGAGGGGACGGGCCGGCGGGCCGGGGCGGCTGGGAGTGAGGATGCGCGGCCGCTCCGGGCGCACTGGGCCCCGTTGCCCCGGAGACGCGGCGGAGTCTTCAACAAACTTTATTGTTCCCCCGAACCGCGCGGCGAACGTGTGGACAAGATGGCGGCGAGGAGAGGAGGGGTGAGAGAGGGAGAGAGGGAGAGGGAGTGGGGGGATAGAGGGGGGGGGGCAGAGGGAGGGGGGAGCGGGGGGGGGACAGAGTGGGAGGGGGGCAGAGGGGTGGGGGGCAGAGGGGGGGGGGGGCAGAGGGGGGGTGGGCAGAGGGGGGGGGGCAGAGGGGGGGTGGGCAAAGGGGAGGTGGGCAGAGGGGGGGGGCAGCAGAGGGGGGGTGGGCAAAGGGGAGGTGGGCAGAGGGGGGGGGCAGAGGGGGAGGGAGGGCAGAGGGAGGGGGAGGGAGGGCAGAATGGGAGGGGGAGAGGGAGAGGGAGGGGAGAGGAGGTGAGAGAGAGAAAGATAGGGAGAGGGAGGGGAGAGAGAGGGACATAGAGAGGGGGAGATGGGGGAGAGAGGGACGGGAGGGGAGGAGAAAGAGAGGGGGAGAGAGGGAGGGGGTGGAGAGGGAGGGGGAGAGAGACGGGGAGAGGAGAGAGGGAGGTGAGGAGCGAGGGAGGGGAGGGGTGAGGGAGGGGAGGAGAGAGGGGGAGGGGAGTGACAGGACGGAGGGAAGGTGAGGGAGAGGAGGGAGGGAAGGTGAGGCTGAGGGTGAGAGAGGGGAGGTCACATATAGTGGAGAGAGGGACGGGAGGTGGGGAGAAGGAAATAGGGAGAGAGAGGAGAGACACATGCACACACAAAGGAGAGAGAGTGGGGGACGTGGGGGAGGAGAGAGAGTGGGAGCTGGAGAGAGGAGTGAGAGGGAGTGGGAGCAGGGGAGAGGAGAGAGAGCCAGTGGGGAGAGAGAAGGAGCATGGCTGGGAGGAAGCGGGTGAGGGAGTGCGGAGGGAAGGGGAGAAGGAGGGGGAGAGGGTGACGGGAGAAATTTGGGAGGTTGGTGGAGGAGAAGGGACGGATAGGGGTGGGGGTTGAGAAAGGGGTGGGGATGGGAGAAATGGGAGGGAAAAAGCACGGGTGGGAGGGAAAGAGAGTTATGTAGAGGGGGTGTGATGGGGAAGGTGGGGGGGGAGGAGGGGTAAGTGGGGGGGGAGTAGGGAAAGTGGAGGGAGGGCAGGGTGAGGGGAGGGTGGGATGGATGGAATGGGGGTGGATGGTGAGTGGAGGGATGGGGGGAAGGAGGATGGATGGAGGGGTGGGATGGGTTGTGGCAAGAGATGGATGGAGAAGTGAGACAAGGGATTTGGAGGGCTGGTGGTGGTGAGGAGGGGAGAGAGCAGACACTGGGTGGGGGTGTGGACCGGGGGCTGACGTGACCACGTTCCTTTCAGAAGCGCAGGCGTTATTGGGAGGCCGAGCCCGAGACTAAGGGCGATGCAGGAGGAGGAGGAGGAGGAGGAGGGGGCGTGGGCGTGGTGGCGAAGCAGGGGGCCCGGGGAAGGGCCGCTGCTCAAAGACGTCCCAGCACCCAGAACCCCGGTGGTCGAGGCAGGGGCCGCGGCAGGGGGGCGCTGTCGGGGGTGAGTACCGACGCCTCAGGCACTGAGGTAATGGGGGTGGGGGAACAGGGGACGGGACAGAACCGTGGGGGGGGGGGGGGGTTGTTGGAGGATTGGTGGAAAACGGGATGAGGGGAGGGGAGATTGAACTGTGGAGGGAAACACAAGAGAATGCAGGTCAGAAGTGATCGGAGTAGAATTAGGCCATTCGGCCCTTCGTGGAGGGAATGGACAGACAACGGCAGACTAGACATCCATCCTTTTACTCAGAGATGCTGCCTGACCCGCTGAGTTACTCCAGCACTCTGTGAAACGTCACCTATCCATGTTCTCCACAGATGCTGTCTGACCCGCTGAGTTATTCCAGCACTCTGTGAAAAGTCACCGATCCATGTTCTCCACAGATGCTGCCCGACCCGCTGAGTTACTCCAGCACTCTGTGAAATGTCATCTATCCATGTTCTCCACAGATGCTGCCTGACCCGCTGAGTTACTCCAGCACTCTGTGCCGACCTTCAGTATATACCAGCGTCTGCAGTTCCTTTTGGCATTATCTCTAAACGTATCTTAAATAACATAAACAAAACAAGTGATAGGCACATAGAAACATAGAAAATAGGTGTAGGAGTAGGCCATTTGGCCCTTCGAGCCTGCACCGGCATTCAATATGATCATGGCTGATCATCCAACTCAGTATCCCGTACCTGCCTTCTCTCCATACCCCCTGATCCCTTTAGCCACAAGGGCCACATCTAACTCCTCTTAAATATAGCCAATGAACTGGCCTCAACTACCTACTGTAGCAGAGAATTCCACAGATTCACCACTCTCTGTGTGAAAAAAAAACGTTCTCGTCTCTGTCCTAAAAGACTTCCCCTTATCCTAAACTGTGACCCCTTGTTCTGGGCTTCCCCAACATCGGGAACAATCTTCCTGCATCTAGCCTGTCCAACCCCTGAAGAATTTTGTAAGTTTCTATAAGATCCCCCTCAATCTTCTAAATTCAGTGAATACAAGCCATGGGTGGATACAGGTGAGTGGAGTGAGTGACGAAGGAAGTCTGGAGGTGAAGTGGGAACAAAAGGGCGTTAGATGAGGAGAGAAGGAGGGGGTGGGTCTTTTGTAGGTGCTCCTACCTGCATGTTCAGGGAGCAACTGTCATTCCACTTACAGGCCGTCAAACAAGTGGAGCAAGGTCCTTGGTTATCCAGCTAAAATAGTTTCCTTGCTATTTATAGCTGCTGGATACCTTGAAATGGATAATCGGCAGTTTAGTCGTGCTGGAGTAACTCAGTGGGCACGTAGCATCTCCAGAGAAAAGGACTAGGTGACGTTTTGGGTTGAAACACCTCTTCAGACTGAGAGTCAGAGAGAAGGAAACTAGAAGCATGAATAGGTTCAGAACAAATTAGACCCAGCACTGATGACCGGGGGCGCTGTGCTGCCGGAGCTCACCAGAGCATCACTCCGGCACCTCTGTAAAGAAAAACAGCAAAATAAACCGGGGAATTTTAACCAGCGGGGAACTTAACAGTGGGCAGTGGAACTTAACCAGTGCCAGCTCTGGCACCTGAAAAGTTAGCACTGCAACACTGCCGATGACTAAGGAAAGGTGACGCCCACGATGGTCCATTTTTGGATGTGGAAAAGCTGATAACGAAGGGGTAATATGGATACAAAAAGTGGGACTGGTAGAACGACTAGAATGGGGAGGCAACTTGAAATTAGAGAAATCAAAATCACCATTGGGTTGTAAGCTGCCCGAGCTAAATATGAAGTACCACTTAAAAGGATTAATTTGTCTCACAGTAAATAGGACAAACACTGTATTGGCATAAAAATATTAATAAAGAATACTTTTGCCAAATAGATTATATAATAAAAGTAACATAGAAACATAGAAAATAGGTGCAGGAGTAGGCCATTCGGCCCTTCGAGCCTGCACCGCCATTCAATATGATCATGGCTGATCATCCAGCTCAGTAACCTGTACCTGCCTTCTCTCCATACCCCCTGACCCCTTTAGCCACAAGAGCCACATCTAACTCCCTCTTAAATATAGCCAATGAACTAAGGTTAATTTTAAATACAAGCAGTACAAATTAGTTTAGGAACGCGCAAAAGGTTTTGCGTATATCTGTTATTTTGTTATATAATTATCATATGTATTGTGATACAGTGAAAAACTGTTTCCGTGCTATCCAAGCAATTCATGTTGTACTAGAGTAAAATCAACCCATACAAGGCAAAGTTAAGGTTAAAAAAAGTGCAAAGTCCACTATAAAGTGTGTTGCAAGTTTGGGACGACTCTTAGTTTATGACAGGACCATTCAGTAGCCTGATAGCAACTGGGAAGAAGCTGTTCCTATATCTGAGTCAAAATAGAAACATAAAATTCTTAAAGGATTAGACAGGCTAGATGCAGGGAAAAAAATTCCGATGTTGGGGAAGTCCAGAATCAGACGTCACAGTTTAAGAATAAGGGGTCGGCCATTTAGGACTGAGACGAGGAAAAACCTATTCACCCAGAGAGTTGTGAATCTGTGGAATTCTCTGCCACAGAAGGCAGTAGAGTCCAATTCACTGGATGTTTTCAAGAGAGAGTCAGATTTAGCTCTTCGGGCTAAAGGAATCAAGGGATATGGGAAAAAACAAGAACGGGGTACTGATTTTAGATGATCAGCCATGATCATATTGAATGGTGGTGATGGCTCGAAGGTCCAAATGGCCTACTCCTGCACCTATTTTTCTATGTTTCTAAAATGGAAAGCCGAGGGGGGGAGGTGAGGGAGGGGTGTGGGTGGAAGGGGTCGGGGAGGGGTGGGGCCATTTCTAGCACTATCCCGCCTCTCGGTGAGGGTGGGGGGGGCGGTGGGTACGGTGGGAATCCCCGGCCCTTCCGGACATCTCTGTTGACCCCATGCTCTCTCCCCATAGAAGTTGGACCCCTTCTCCCGACCGACACCTCTCCCACAGGGACTGCTGCAGAAGTACAAACGAGGACGGGACGTCCCGGCGGTGAGTGGTGTCGGGGGGGGTGGTGACGGGGAGGGAGACACAAGGGGGTAGTGGGGGTGGGTCGAGTGTGGGGAGGGGGGCATCAGTGGAGCACCGAGTGAGGTTTCCTTTGTTCCCACTACCCCTTCTCCCCCCCTCCCCCTTCTCTTCTCCCCCTTCTACCCCCCTCCCCCTTCTACCCCCCTCCCCCTTCTCTTCTCCCCCTCCCCCTTAATATACAAGAGACAATAGGTGCAGGAGGAGGCCATTCGGCCCTTCGAGCCAGCACCGCCATTCAATGTGATCATGGCTGATCATTCTCACTCAGTACCCCGTTCCTGCCTTCTCCCCCTATCCCCTGACTCCGCTATCCTTAAGAGCTCTATCTAGCTCTCTCTTGAATGCATTCAGAGAATTGGCCTCCACTGCCTTCTGAGGCAGAGAATTCCACAGATTCACAACTCTGACTGAAAAAGTTTTTACTCATCTCTGTTCTAAATGGCCTACCCCTTATTCTTAATCTGTGGCCCCTTGTTCTGGACTCCCTCAACATTGGGAACATGTTTCCTGCCTCTAACGTGTCCAACCCCTTAATAATCCTGTACGTTTCGATAAGATCCCCTCTCATCCTTCTAAATTCCAGTGTATACAAGCCCAGTCGCTCCAGTCTTTCAACATATGACAGTCCCGCCATTCCGGGAATTAACCTAGTAAACCTACGCTGCATGCCCTCAATAGCAAGAATATCCTTCCTCAAATTTGGAGACCAAAACTGCACACAGTACTGCAGGTGCGGTCTCACCAGGGCCCTGTACAACTGCAGAAGGACCTCTTTGCTCCTATACTCAACTCCTCTTGTTATGAAGGCCAACATTCCATTGGCTTTCTTCACTGCCTGCTGTACCTGCATGCTTCCTTTCAGTGACTGATGCACTAGGACACCCAGATCTCGTTGTACGTCCCCTTTTCCTAACTTGACACCATTCAGATAATACTCTGCCTTCCTATTCTTACCACCAAAGTGGATAACCTCAGACTTATCACCTTCCTCTCCCCCTTCTCTCCCTCTCCCTTCTCTCCCTCCCCTTCCCCCTCTCTCAAATCCCTCTCAAAGCCCATTTTCCCTCTCCCCTTCTCCCCGCTCCCCCTTCTCCCCCTCCCCTTCTGCCCCATCCCTTCTCCCCCTCTCAAATATCCCTGCCTCCCGCAAATCCCTCTTCCCGCCCCCCCCTCTAAAATCCCCCTCCCCCTTCTCCCTCTTCCCCATCTCCCCGTCCCCCCCCGTCCCCCCTTCTCCCCTTTCAAATCTCATATTCCCTGATTTCCCTCCGGCCTGCATCCCCGCACTACCCTCCCCCCCATTCTCCTCCACCCCTCGTTTCCCTTCCGCCCACCTCCACTCCCTTCCCCCCTCCGCACTTCTCTCACCCCCCCCCTCTTCCTCTTCCCCCCATCAACCTCCTCTGCCCTCACCTCAGCTATTTGTACATCGTCGTCTCCCTGTAACCCACACCACAGACCAATCGTTCAGTGAGTGGATATTTCGCCTGTTAGCGTAGAGTCGTAGAGCTGAACAGCACGGAAACAGGCCCTTCGGCCCAGCTTGTCCGTGCCGACCAACTTCAGTTCAGTTTAGTTTATTGTCACGTGTACTGAGGCACAGTGATAAGCTTTTGGTGCGTGCTAACTAGGTGGAAAATACATGATCACAATCGAGCACCACACTGCACTTGCAGTGTATATTAGTACATTTACAGTACAGCAGAGGTCGATAGATTCTGATTAGTACGGGCGTCGGGGATTACGGGGAGAAGGCAGGAAAATGAGGTTAGGAGGGAGAGATAGATCAGCCGTGATTGAATGGCGGAGTAGACTTGATGGGCCGAATGGCCTAATTCTGCTCCCATCACTTACGATCTCATGAGCACAAGGGAATGACGTTTAGCGCAACGTAAAGCCAGCCAAGTCCGGGGAGGTGCTGGCATCATGGGCTAGTTTAAATCATTAGGCACAAAGAGGTAAACTCAGAGGGACAGGCAGCATCTCTGGAGAGAAGAAACGGGTGACGTTTCGGTTGAGATTCTTCTTCAGACTGAGAGGGTCTGAAGGCATCACTCAGTCTGAAGAAGGGTCTCGACCCGAAACATCACCCATTCCTTCACTCCAGAGATGCTGCCAGGCCTGCTGAGTTACTCCGGCATTTTGTGTCCATCATCAGTTTAAATCAGCATCTGCAATTCCTTCCTACAATACATATCTAAACCCACACGGGAAAAAAGCACATTTGCAGATTCAGGGACAAAGATATAGAAACATGGAGCTAAATAGGTGCAGGAGTAGGCAATTCGGCCCTTCAGGTCGAGACCTTTCTTCAGACGATCCCTTATCAATCTTGTATTTATTCACAAAATGCTGGAGTAACTCAGCAGGTCAGGCAGCATCTCAGGAGAGAAGGAATGGGTGACGTTTCGGGTCAGACTGAAGAAGGGTCTCGACCCGAAACGTCACCCATTCCTTCTCTCCTGAGATGCTGCCTGACCTGCTGAGTTACTCCAGCATTTTGTGAATAAATACCTTCGATTTGTACCAGCATCTGCAGTTATTTTCTTACTCTTTCTTACCTTATCAATCTTGCCTTTCCAAATGCACATAAATTCCATCAGATGCATTTCCACAACTGATTGATGTGTAGTTCCTTGGCTTGCCTTTGCTGCCCTTCCTAAATAATCGCCCCACATTAGCTGCACTCCAATCATCTTGTACTGCACCATCGGTGAGGAAGATACCAACATTTCTGCCAAGGCCACGTTGCTTTCAATCTTCATGATCATACTGTTTCAGAAAACTATTCTGGAATCAATGAAGAAATTTCCTGCTTTACTGACAGGGCCACTAAATCTGGAATCCATTTATATTTCTTAATTCTACCTTTAATCTCCACTCTCTGCTAATTTGTGCTTGTTAAGTTTTATTCGCCAAGCATACCTCTAATCCTTGTTGTTCTTGGCATTCGTTCACCACCATTTTTCTTCTGTGGATGGGCAGGGGAGGAGTTTAGCTGTCTGGATGAGGCGGTGGGGCGCTGCCGTGGAGGGGGGGGTAGGGGCCGTGTCGGCTGTAACCCGGCCTGACTGCTGGTTGCTTCCCCCGGCAGAGCGAGCTGGAGGGCCGCAGGGTGAAGAGCCGGCTGCAGCAGGGGGCCAAGCTGAGCAAACACGCACAGAGGCTGGCAGCGCGATCTGACCTGCTACTGCCAGAGGAGGCAGGGTAAGATCACGCACGCAGGTACGCACACGCACACACACACACACACGCACAGAGGCTGGCAGTGCGATCTGACCTGCTACTGCCAGAGGAGGCAGGGTAAGATCACGCACTCATGCACACGCACACACACACGCACAGAGGCTGGCAGCGTGATCTGACCAGCTACTGTACACACACACACACGAACACACACACACACACGGACACACACACACACACAGGCTGGCAGCGCGATCTGACCAGCTACTGTACACACGCACACACGAACACACACACGCACATGCACAGTGGCTGGCAGCGCGATCTGTCCAGCTACTGTACACATGCACGCACACACACGCACACACACGAACACACACACACACACACAGGCTGGCAGCGCGATCTGACCAGCTACTGTACACACGCACACACGAACACACACACACACACACACACACACACACACACACACACACACACACACACACACACAGGCTGGCAGCGCGATCTGACCTACTGCCAGAGGAGGCAGGGTAAGATCACTCACACTCACGCACACACATACTCACACTCACCAGCTCACCCCTTCTCTCTGCTCCCCGCCCATCTCCAGGTTCCTGGAAGCGGATGAGGGTGAGGACACGTGTACGATCCTACAGCAGGACATCGCCAGTGTGGTCGACATCACCAGCAGCGCCAAGGTGGGTTGCTATTGAGGGCGTGCAGCGTAGGTTTACTAGGTTAATTCCCGGAATAGCGGGACTTTCATATGTTGAAAGACTGGAGCGACTAGGCTTGTATACACTGGAATTTAGAAGGATGAGAGGAGATCTTATCGAAACGTATAAGATTATTAAGGGGTTGGACACGTTAGAGGCAGGAAACATGTTCCCAATGTTGGGGGAGTCCAGAACAAGGGGCCACAGTTTAAGAATAAGGGGTGGGCCATTTAGAACTGAGATGAGGAAAAACGTTTTCAGTCAGAGAGTTGTGAATCTGTGGAATTCTCTGCCTCAGAAGGCAGTGGAGGCCAATTCTCTGAATGCATTCAAGAGAGAGCTGGATAGAGCTCTTAAGGACAGCGGAGTCAGGGGGTATAGGGAGAAGGCAGGAACGGGGTACTGATTGAGAATGATCAGCCATGATCACATTGAATGGCGGTGCTGGCTCGAAGGGCTGAATGGCCTCCTGCACCTATTGTCTCACACCCTTCACAATAGACAATAGCCAATAGGTGCAGGAGTAGGCCATTCAGCCCTTCGAGCCAGCACCGCCATTCAATGCGATCATGGCTGATCACTCTCAATCAGTACCCCGTTCCTGCCTTCTCCCCATTACCCCTCACTCCGCTATCCTTAAGAGCCCTATCCAGCTCTCTCTTGAAAGCATCCAACGAACTGGCCTCCACTGCCTTCTGAGGCAGAGAATTCCACACCTTCACCACTCTCTGACTGAAAAAGTTCTTCCTCATCTCCGTTCTAAATGACCTACCCCTTATTCTTAAACTGTGGCCCCTTGTTCTGGACTCCCCCAACATTGGGAACATGTTTCCTGCCTCTAATGTTTCCAATCCCCTAATTATCTTATATGTTTCAATAAGATCCCCCGTCATCCTTCTAAATTCCAGTGTATACAAGCCTAATTGCTCCAGCCTTTCAACATACGACAGTCCCGCCATTCCGGGAATCAACCTAGTGAACCTACGCTGCACGCCCTCAATAGCAAGAATATCCTTCCTCAAATTTGGAGACCAAAACTGCACACAGTACTCCAAGTGCGGTCTCACCAGGGCCCGGTATACTGTAGAAGGACCTCTTTGCTCCTATACTCAACTCCTCTTGTTATGAAGGCCAACATTCCATTGGCTTTCTTCACTGCCTGCTGTACCTGCATGCTTCCTTTCAGTGACTGATGCACTAGGACACCCAGATCTCGTTGAACATCCCCTCTTCCTAACTTGACACCATTCAGATAATAATCTGCCTTTCTATTCTTACTTCCAAAGTGAATAACCTCACACTTATCTTCATTAAACTGCATCTGCCATGTATCCGCCCACTCACACAACCTGTCCAAGTCACCCTGCAGCCTTATTGCATCTTCCTCACAATTCACACTACCCCCCAGCTTAGTATTATCTGCAAATTTGCTAATGGTACTTTTAATCCCTACATCTAAGTCATTAATGTATATCGTAAATAGCTGGGGTCCCAGCACCGAACCTTACGGTACCCCACTGGTCACTGCCTGCCATTCCGAAAGGGACCCATTTATCCCCGCTCTTTGCTTTCTGTCTGTCAACCAATTTTCTATCCATGTCAGTACCCTACCCCCAATACCATGTGCTCTAATTTTGCCCACTAATCTCCTATGTGGGACCTTGTCGAAGGCTTTCTGAAAGTCGAGGTACACCACATCCACTGACTCTCCCCTGTCAATTTTCCTAGTTACATCCTCAAAAAATTCCAATAGATTTGTCAAGCATGATTTCCCCTTCGTAAATCCATGCTGACTCGGAATGATCCTGTTACTGCTATCCAAATGCTCAGCAATTTCGTCTTTTATAATTGACTCCAGCATCTTCCCCACCACTGATGTCAGACTAACTGGTCTATAATTACCCGTTTTCTCTCTCCCTCCTTTCTTAAAAAGTGGGATTACATTTGCTATCTTCCAATCCACAGGAACTGATCCTGAATCTATAGAACATTGAAAAATGATCTCCAATGCTTCCACTATTTCTAGAGCCACCTCCTTAAGTACCCTGGGATGCAGACCATCAGGCCCTGGGGATTTATCAGCCTTCAGTCCCATCAGTCTACCCAAAACCATTTCCTGCCTAATGTGGATTTCCTTCAGTTCCTCCATCACCCTAGGTTCTCCGGCCCCTAGAACATTTGGGAGATTGTGTGTATCCTCCTCAGTAAACATTGATCCAAAGTAACGGTTTAACTTGTCTGCCATTTCTTTTTTCCCCATAATAAATTCCCCTGCTTCTGTCTTCAAGGGACCCACATTTGCCTTGACTATTTTTTTCCTCTTCACGTACCTAAAAAAACTTTTGCTATCCTCCTTTATATTATTGGCTAGTTTACCCTCGTACCTCATCTTTTCTCCCCGTATTGCCATTTTAGTTAACTTTTGTTGCTCTTTAAAAGAGTCCCAATCCTCTGTCTTCCCACTCTTCTTTGCTATGTTATACTTCCTCTCCTTAACTTTTATGCTGTCCTTGACTTCCCTCGTCAGCCACAGGTGTCTCTTACTCCCCCTTAGAGTCTTTCCGCCGCGTGTGTGTGCGTGTGTGTGTGTGCCTCTCACACCGTGCTCATGTCCTGCCTTTGCCCGCAGTACTTCAACCTGGACCTGACTCAGTTCGGACCGTACAGAATAAACTACACGCGGAACGGAAGGTGAGTGGACGGTGGGGGGGGGGGGCTGGGTGTTGGGGGAAGGGCGGAGAGTGGGGCCAGCGGTTACTGCCGGGGAATTCCCCAAAGCCGGAATCTCGATAGGCAATAGGTGCAGGAGGACGCCATTCGGCCCTTCGAGCCAGCACCGCCATTTAATGTGATCATAGAAACATAGAAAATAGGTGCAGGAGTAGGCCATTCGGCCCTTCGAGCCTCTACGCACCGCCATTCAATATGATCATGGCTGATCATCCAACTCAGTATCCCGTACCTGCCTTCTCTCCATACCCCCTGATCCCTTTAGCCACAAGGGCCACATCTAACTCCCTCTTAAATATAGCCAATGAACTGGCCTCAAATACCGTCTGTGGCAGAGAATTCCACAGATTCACCGCTCTCTGTGTGAAAAAAAACTTTCTCATCTTGGTCCTAAAAGACTTCCCCCTTATCCTTAAACTGTGACCCCTTGTTCTGGACTTCCCCAACATCGGGAACAATCTTCCTGCATCTAGCCTGTCCAACCCCTTAAGAATTTTGTAAGTTTCTATAAGATCCCCCCTCAATCTTCTAAATTCCAGCGAGTGCAAGCCGAGTCTATCCAGTCTTTCTTCCTATGAAAGTCCTGCCATCCCAGGAATCAATCTGGTGAACCTTCTCTGGTCATTCTCAATTCTGGCTGGTCATTCTCAATCTCCCGAGGAAGGGCGTGCTGGCCCTGGAGAGGGACCGGAGGAGGTTTACGAGAACGATCCCAGGAAT
>NC_135991.1:12242240-12300388 GCF_053455715.1 Rhinoraja longicauda | reverse complement strand
CCCCTCCGCACTTCTCTCACCCCCCCCCCCCCTCTTCCTCTTCCCCCCATCAACCTCCTCTGCCCTCACCTCAGCTATTTGTACATCGTCGTCTCCCTGTAACCCACACCACAGACCAATCGTTCAGTGAGTGGATATTTCGCCTGTTAGCGTAGAGTCGTAGAGCTGAACAGCACGGAAACAGGCCCTTCGGCCCAGCTTGTCCGTGCCGACCAACTTCAGTTCAGTTTAGTTTATTGTCACGTGTACTGAGGCACAGTGAAAAGCTTTTGGTGCGTGCTAACTAGGTGGAAAATACATGATCACAATCGAGCACCACACTGCACTTGCAGTGTATATTAGTACATTTACAGTACAGCAGAGGTCGATAGATTCTTGATTAGTACGGGCGTCGGGGATTACGGGGAGAAGGCAGGAAAATGAGGTTAGGAGGGAGAGATAGATCAGCCGTGATTGAATGGCGGAGTAGACTTGATGGGCCGAATGGCCTAATTCTGCTCCCATCACTTACGATCTCATGAGCACAAGGGAATGACGTTTAGCGCAAGGTAAAGCCAGCCAAGTCCGGGGAGGTGCTGGCATCATGGGCTAGTTTAAATCATTAGGCACAAAGAGGTAAACTCAGAGGGACAGGCAGCATCTCTGGAGAGAAGAAACGGGTGACGTTTCGGTTGAGATTCTTCTTCAGACTGAGAGGGTCTGAAGGCATCACTCAGTCTGAAGAAGGGTCTCGACCCGAAACATCACCCATTCCTTCTCTCCAGAGATGCTGCCAGTCCTGCTGAGTTACTCTGGCATTTTGTGTCCATCATCAGTTTAAATCAGCATCTGCAATTCCTTCCTACAACACATATCTAAACCCACACGGGAAAAAAGCACATTTGCAGATTCAGGGACAAAGATATAGAAACATGGAGCTAAATAGGTGCAGGAGTAGGCAATTCGGCCCTTCAGGTCGAGACCTTTCTTCAGACGATCCCTTATCAATCTTGTATTTATTCACAAAATGCTGGAGTAACTCAGCAGGTCAGGCAGCATCTCAGACTGAAGAAGGGTCTTGACCCGAAACGTCACCCATTCCTTCTCTCCTGAGATGCTGCCTGACCTGCTGAGTTACTCCAGCATTTTGTGAATAAATACCTTCGATTTGTACCAGCATCTGCAGTTATTTTCTTACTCTTTCTTACCTTATCAATCTTGCCTTTCCAAATGCACATAAATTCCATCAGATGCATTTCCACAACTGATTGATGTGTAGTTCCTTGGCTTGCCTTTGCTGCCCTTCCTAAATAATCGCCCCACATTAGCTACACTCCAATCATCTTGTACTGCACCATCGGTGAGGAAGATACCAACATTTCTGCCAAGGCCACGTTGCATTCAATCTTCATGATCATACTGTTTTAGAAAACTATTCTGGAATCAATCAAGAGACAGGGCCACTAAATCTGGAATCCATTTATATTTCTTAATTCTACCTTTAATCTCCACTCTCTGCTAATATGTGCTTGATAAGTTTTATTCGCCAAGCATACCTCTAATCCTTGTTGTTCTTGGCATTCGTTCACCACCATTTTTCTTCTGTGGATGGGCAGGGGAGGAGTTTAGCTGTCTGGATGAGGCGGTGGGGCGCTGCCGTGGAGGGGGGGGGGGGTAGGGGCCGTGTCGGCTGTAACCCGGCCTGACTGCTGGTTGCTTCCCCCGGCAGAGCGAGCTGGAGGGCCGCAGGGTGAAGAGCCGGCTGCAGCAGGGGGCCAAGCTGAGCAAACACGCACAGAGGCTGGTAGCGCGATCTGACCTGCTACTGCCAGAGGAGGCAGGGTAAGATCACGCACGCACACGCACGCAGGTACGCACACGCACACACACAGAGGCTGGCAGTGCGATCTGACCTGCTACTGCCAGACGAGGCAGGGTAAGATCACGCACTCATGCACACGCGCACACACACACACGCACAGAGGCTAGCAGTGCGATCTGTCCTGCTACTGCCAGAGGAGGCAGGGTAATATCACTCACTCATGCACACGCGCACACACACGCACAGAGGCTGGCAGCGTGATCTGACCAGCTACTGTACACACACACACACACGAACACACACACACACACGAACACACACACACACACACACACACACAGGCTGGCAGCGCGTACTGACCAGCTACTGTACACACGCACACACGAACACACACACACACACACACACACACACACACAGAGGCTGGCAGCGCGATCTGACCTACTGCCAGAGGAGGCAGGGTAAGATCACTCACGCACGCACATACTCACACTCACCAGCTCACCCCTTCTCTCTGCTCCCCGCCCATCTCCAGGTTCCTGGAAGCGGATGAGGGTGAGGACACGTGTACGATCCTACAGCAGGACATCGCCAGTGTGGTCGACATCACCAGCAGCGCCAAGGTGGGTTGCTATTGAGGGCGTGCAGCGTAGGATGACTAGGTTAATTCCCGGAATGGCGGGACTTTCATATGTTGAAAGACTGGAGCGACTAGGCTTGTATACACTGGAATTTAGAAGGATGAGAGGAGATCTTATCGAAACGTATGATTATTAAGGGGTTGGACACGTTAGAGGCAGGAAACATGTTCCCAATGTTGGGGGAGTCCAGAACAAGGGGCCACAGTTTAAGAATAAGGGGTGGGCCATTTAGAACTGAGATGAGGAAAAACGTTTTCAGTCAGAGAGTTGTGAATCTGTGGAATTCTCTGCCTCAGAAGACAGTGGAGGCCAATTATCTGAATGCATTCAAGAGAGAGCTGGATAGAGCTCTTAAGGACAGCGGAGTCAGGGGTATAGGGAGAAGGCAGGAACGGGGTACTGATTGAGAATGATCAGCCATGATCACATTGAATGGCGGTGCTGGCTCGAAGGGCTGAATGGCCTCCTCCTGCACCTATTGTCTCACACCCTTCACAATAGACAATAGACAATAGGTGCAGGAGTAGGCCATTCACCCCCTTCGAGCCAGCACCGCCATTCAATGCGATCATGGCTGATCACTCTCAATCAGTACCCCGTTCCTGCCTTCTCCCCATACCCCTCACTCCGCTATCCTTCAGAGCTCTATCCAGCTCTCTCTTGAAAGCATCCAACGGACTGGTCTCCACTGCCTTCTGAGGCAGAGAATTCCACACCTTCACCACTCTCTGACTGAAAAAGTTCTTCCTCATCTCCGTTCTAAATGGCCTACCCCTTATTCTTAAACTGTGGCCCCTTGTTCTGGACTCACCCAACATTGGGAACATGTTTCCTGCCTCTAATGTGTCCAATCCCCTAATTATCTTATATGTTTCAATAAGATACCCCCTCATCCTTCTAAATTCCAGTGTATACAAGCCTAATTGCTCCAGCCTTTCAACATACGACAGTCCCGCCATTCCGGGAATCAACCTAGTGAACCTACGCTGCACGCCCCTCAATAGCAAGAATATCCTTCCTCAAATTTGGAGACCAAAACTGCACACAGGACTCCAGGTGCGGTCTCACCAGGGCCCGGTACACTGTAGAAGGACCTCTTTGCTCCTATACTCAACTCCTCTTGTTATGAAGGCCAACATTCCATTGGCTTTCTTCACTGCCTGCTGTACCTGCATGCTTCCTTTCAGTGACTGATGCACTAGGACACCCAGATCTCGTTGAACATCCCCTCTTCCTAACTTGACACCATTCAGATAATAATCTGCCTTTCTATTCTTACTTCCAAAGTGAATAACCTCACACTTATCTACATTAAACTGCATCTGCCATGTATCCGCCCACTCACACAACCTGTCCAAGTCACCCTGCAGCCTTATTGCATCTTCCTCACAATCCACACTACCCCCCAGCTTAGTATCATCTGCAAATTTGCTAATGGTACTTTTAATCCCTTCATCTAAATCATTAATGTATATCGTAAATAGCTGGGGTCCCAGCACCGAACCTTGCGGTACCCCACTGGTCACTGCCTGCCATTCCGAAAGGGACCCATTTATCCCCGCTCTTTGCTTTCTGTCTGTCAACCAATTTTCTATCCATGTCAGTACCCTACCCCCAATATCATGTGCTCTAATTTTGCCACTAATCTCCTATGTGGGACCTTGTCGAAGGCTTTCTGAAAGTCGAGGTACACCACATCCACTGACTCTCCCCTGTCAATTTTCCTCGTTACATCCTCAAAAAATTCCAGTAGATTTGTCAAGCATGATTTCCCCTTCGTAAATCCATGCTGACTCGGAATGATCCTGTTACTGCTATCCAAATGCTCAGCAATTTCGTCTTTTATAATTGACTCCAGCATCTTCCCCACCACTGATGTCAGACTAACTGGTCTATAATTACCCGTTTTCTCTCTCCCTCCTTTCTTAAAAGTGGGATTACATTTGCTATCCTCCAATCCACAGGAACTGATCCTGAATCTATAGAACATTGAAAAATGATCTCCAATGCTTCCACTATTTCTAGAGCCACCTCCTTAAGTACCCTGGGATGCAGACCATCAGGCCCTGGGGATTTATCAGCCTTCAGTCCCATCAGTCTACCCAAAACCATTTCCTGCCTAATGTGGATTTCCTTCAGTTCCTCCATCACCCTAGGTTCTCCGGCCCCTAGAACATTTGGGAGATTGTGTGTATCCTCCTCAGTAAACATTGATCCAAAGTAACGGTTTAACTCGTCTGCCATTTCTTTGTTCCCCATAATAAATTCCCCTGCTTCTGTCTTCAAGGAACCCACATTTGCCTTGACTATTTTTTTCCTCTTCACGTACCTAAAAAAACTTTTGCTATCCTCCTTTATATTATTGGCTAGTTTACCCTCGTACCTCATCTTTTCTCCCCGTATTGCCATTTTAGTTAACTTTTGTTGCTCTTTAAAAGAGTCCCAATCCTCTGTCTTCCCACTCTTCTTTGCTATGTTATACTCCTCTCCTTAATTATTATGCTGTCCTTGACTTCCCTTGTCAGCCACAGATGTCTCTTACTCCCCTTAGAGTCTTTCCGCCGCGTGTGTGTGTGTGCCTCTCACACCGTGATCATGTCCTGCCTTTGCCCGCAGTACTTCAACCTGGACCTGACTCAGTTTGGACCGTACAGAATAAACTACACGCGGAACGGAAGGTGAGTGGACGGTGGGGGGGGGGGGGGGGGGCTGGGTGTTTGGGGAAGGGCGGAGAGTGGGGCCAGCGGTTACTGCCGGGGAATTCCCCAAAGCCGGAATCTCGATAGGCAATAGGTGCAGGAGGACGCCATTCGGCCCTTCGAGCCAGCACCGCCATTTAATGTGATCATAGAAACATAGAAAATAGGTGCAGGAGTAGGCCATTCGGCCCTTCGAGCCTCTACGCACCGCCATTTAATGTGATCATAGAAACATAGAAAATAGGTGCAGGAGTAGGCCATTCGGCCCTTCGAGCCTCTACGCACCGCCATTCAATATGATCATGGCTGATCATCCAACTCAGTATCCCGTACCTGCATTCTCTCCATACCCCCTGATCCCTTTAGCCACAAGGGCCACATCTAACTCCCTCTTAAATATAGCCAATGAACTGGCCTCAACTACCTTCTGTGGCAGAGAATTGCACAGATTCACCGCTCTCTGTGTGAAAAAAAACTTTCTCATCTCGGTCCTAAAAGACTTCCCCCTTATCCTTAAACTGTGACCCCTTGTTCTGGACTTCCCCAACATCGGGAACAATCTTCCTGCATCTAGCCTGTCCAACCCCTTAAGAATTTTGTATGTTTCTATAAGATCCCCCCTCAATCTTCTAAATTCCAGCGAGTACAAGCCGAGTCTATCCAGTCTTTCTTCCTATGAAAGTCCTGCCATCCCAGGGATCAATCTGGTGAACCTTCTCTGGTCATTCTCAATTCTGGCTGGTCATTCTCAATCTCCCGAGGAAGGGCATGCTGGCCCTGGAGAGGGACCGGAGGAGGTTTACGAGAACGATCCCAGGAATACGAGTGGGGGTTAACGTACGATCAGCATTTGGCGGCACTGGGCCTGTGCCCGCTGGGGTTCGGAAATGGCCTCCTTGGAACTTTACCGAACGGCGGAAGGCCTGGTTAGAGTGGATGTGGAGAGGATGTTTCCACTGGTGGGAGAGTCTAGGACCAGAGGGCACAGCCTCAGTTTAAAAGGTTGCACCTTTGGGAAGATGTGGAGGAATTTCTTTAGTCGGAGGGCGGTGAATCTGTGGGATTCTTTGCCACAGACGGCTGTGGAGGCCACAAGTCAGCGGATATCTTAAGGCAGCGATTCTTGATTAGTGCGGGTGTCTCCATATCTCCCTCTCTCTCTCTCTCTCTCTCTCTCTCTCTCTCTCTCTCTCTCTCTCTCTCTCTCTCTCTCTCTCTCTCCCCCCTTCCCTCTCTCCCCAGGCACCTGTTGTTGGCTGGGCGTCGTGGGCATGTGGCGGCGTTAGACTGGCACACAAAACGGCTGCTGTGTGAGATGAACGTCATGGAACGGGTGAATGACATTCGGTATGTTCCCTCCCAACAACCCTCCCTCCCTCCTTCACTCTCCCTCCCTCCCTCCCTCACTCTCCCTCCCTCCCTCCCATTCTCCCTCCTATTCTCCCCCCCCTTAATCCCTGCCAATTGGTCCAAAACGCCGCAGCGAGACTCCTGACGGGTGCCCGTAAAAGGGACCACATCACCCCGATTCTAGCCTCTCCACTGGCTCCCAGTACGGTACTGGCTGTGCCCATGCCACCCCCTGCCCTGGGAGCTGCGTGCGTGCGTGCGTGTGTACGTGCCTGACCCGCCTCGTGTTGTGTTGTGCTGTGTGGCAGGTGGCTTCACACGGAGACCATGTTTGCGGTGGCACAGAAGAAGTGGCTGTTCATCTACGACAACCAGGGCATCGAGCTGCACTGCCTGAAGACGTTCAACGATGTTCTACGCATGGAGTTTCTCCCCTACCACTTCTTGCTGGCAACCTGCGTGAGTTCCTGCAGCCCTCCATGCCCCTTACCCACCCACTCACCCACTCACTCACCCACCCACTCACCCACTCACCCACCCACCCTCTCACCCACCTCCCCACCCACCCACTCACTCACTCACCCACCCACCCACTCACCCCCCCCACCCACTCACTCACCCACCCTCTCACCCACCCACCCACTCACCCACCCACTCTCACCCACCTTCCCAACCACCCGCCCACTCACCCACCCACCCACTCTCACTGACCCACCCACTCACCCGCCCTCCCACTCACCCACCCACCCACCGACCCTCTCACCCACTCTCCCACTCGCCCACACACCCGCCCACCCACTCACCCACCCACTCGAGGAAACAGGCCCTTCGGCCCACCAAGTCCGCGCCGACCAACGATCCCCGCACACTGACACCATGCGACACACACTAGGGACAATTTACACAGACACCAAGCCAATTAACCCACAAACCTGCACCTTCTTTGGAGTGTGGAAGAGAACCGAAGATCTCAGAGAAAACCCACGCAGGTCACGGGGAGAACGTACAAACTCCGTACAGACAGCTCCTGCGGTCAGGATGGAACCCGGGTCTCCGGCGCTGTGAGGCAGCAACTCTACCGCTGCGCCTTCGTGCCGCCCGTGATCGTGTTCAGTTTTTGTCGCCCTCCCACAGTCTGAGCATGGTGCGTTTTCACCAAGCGACAAATATTGATAGAACCATGTGTACAAATGGATGGACTGGAAGTATATAAATAATTTAAAAGGGTCGGCGCAGTGGCGCAGCGGTAGAGTTGCTGCCGGTTTCGATCCCGACCGCAAGTGCTGTCTGTGCGGAGTTTGCACGCTCTCCCCGTGACCCCATCGGTTTTCCCCGGGTGCTCCGCTTTCCTCCCACACTCCAAAGACGTGCAGGTTTGCCGGTTAAATACTTTGGTAATAATTGTAAAAACATTTGTCCCTAGTGTGTAGGATAGTGTCAGTGGGCTTGAGTTAACATCACCCATTCCTTCTCTGCCTGTCCCGCTGAGTTACTCCACCATTGTGTGCCTACCTTCAAAAAACAGTAACGTCCCTCCTGGTCATTTAACGTTCTGTGTGTGTGTGTGTGTGTCTCTCTCTCTCCCCACCCCCATCCCATCCATGTGTGTGTGTTCTGTGCTACCTGCCCATGATCCTCCCCCATCTGTGTGTGTGCGTGCGTCCGTGTGTGTGTGTGTGGTGTGTGTGTGTGCGTGCGTGCGTGTGCGCGCTGCGCCACATGTCCATGTTCTTCCCCCCCCCCCTTCCCCATGTGCTGGTTGTTTGCTCTGTGTGCGTGTCTGCCTGGTGTGTTCTCACATCCGTGTTCCCTGCTTGTGACGCGTGTTCCTCTCCACATCTGAACTCTGTGTTTGTGATCGTCCGTCCGTGTGTGTGCGTGTTTGTGTGTTGTGCCTGTTTGTGTGTGTGTGCGCGTTTGTGTGTTGTGCCTTTTTGTGCCTGTTTGTGTGTGTGTGTGTGCGTGTTTGTGTGTATGCGTGTGTGTTTGCGTTTGTGTGTTGTGCCTGTATGTGTGTATGCGTGTGTGTTTGCGTTTGTGTGTTGTGCCTGTTTGTGTGTGTGCGTGTGCGTCTGTCTCTCCCCTGCCCGTTCTCCCTGCCCCCCCTTGTCTCCCTGTCTGTGTCCGTGACCCCCTCTCTGCTCCCCCCACTCCCACGTTCCCTCTGTCCATGCCGCCCCGTGTGTGCTGCGTGTCCCCTGCGTGTGCTCCGTTCCCCATGTGTGTCTCATGTCCATGTGTCTCGCCCGTGTGCTCCATGCTCCCTATGTGCCCCCTCCTGTCCCGCTGCCCTCCCCCCTGTACCCCCCCCCGTGTAAACCCCCCCCCCCCCCCGTGTACCCCCTCCCCCCCCCCGTGTACCCCCCGCCCCCCGTGTTGGTGCAGAGTGCGCCGGGGTTCCTGCAGTACTTGGACATCTCGGTGGGCAAGGAGGTGGCTGCCATCTGCACCAAGGCCGGGCGACTGGACGTCATGACCCACAACCCTCACAACGGCATCGTCCACCTGGGGCACCCGCAGGGTAAGGGGGAGGTGGGCACCGGTCACTCCGGAGGGTGGTAAGAGAGGGCACCGGTCACTCTGGACAGTGGGCACCGGTCATGCTGGACAGTGGGCACCGGTCACTCCGTAGGGTGGTCAGAGAGGGCACTGGGTCACTCCGGACGGTGGGCAGAGAGGGCACTGGTCACTATGGACAGCGGTCAGCATGGGCACCGGTCACTCTGAACAGCGACAGCATGGGCCAATGGTTACTGTGGGCACTGGGTCACTGCGGAGTGTGGTCAGCACGGGCATCGGTCACTCTACAGCGGTCAGTGTGGGCACCCTGGACAGTGGTCAGCGCGGGCCTGTGGTTAGTGCAGGCACCAGTCACTCCGGACTGTGGGCACCACTAACACCAGTGTGGGCAACACTCACTCCAGACAGTGGGCACCGGTCACTCCGGCCAGCGGTCAGGGTGGACACCGGTCACTCCGGTCAGTGGGCACTGATCACACCGGCGAGCGGTCAGAGCGGGCACCAGTCACTCTCGACAGTGGTCACTTATAACTCCGGCTAGTGTGGGCACCGGTCACTCCAGCCATGGTCAGTGTGGGCACCGGACACTCCGGCCAGCGGTCAGTGTGGGCACCGGTCAATGTCACTCCAGCCAGCGGTCAGTGTGGGCACCCCACCCCCCCACCCGTAACCTCCACAAGCGTCCGCCGAAATGCCACCCCCCCCCTCTCCTCTCTCCCCTCACTGACCCCCGAATGTCACCCCTCTATCCCCTTCCCCCATTGCCTCTGCCCCACGACTTGTCCCCACTCTCCTCTGTCCACCTCCACAGTGAATGGTCGGCCTCTGGGGAGTTTAGTTTAGTTTAGAGATACAGCGCGGAAACAGGCCCTTTCGGCCCACCGGGTGGGTCCACGCCGACCAGCGATCCCTGCACACTATCCTATACCCAGTGGGGACACCTTTTACATTTACCAAGCCAAATAACCTACATACCTGCACGTCTTTGGAGTGTGGGAGGAAACTGAAGATCTAGGAGAAAACCCACGCAGGTCACGGGGAGAAGGTACAAACTCCGTACAGACAGCGCCCGTAGTCGGGATGGAACCCGCGTCTCCGGTGCTGCATTCGCTGTTAGGCGGCAACTCTACCTCTGCGCCTCCGTGCCGCCCATTAATTTTTTTTTAAACGTTATTTTATTTTATTTATTAAATATACAAGAAACAAGGAGTGTTGTAGAGCGTAGGGATCTAGGAGTACAGGTGCATGATTCCTTGAAGGTCGAGTCGCAGATAGATAAGGTGGTCAAAAAGGCTTTTGGCACATTGGCCTTCATCAGTCAGAGTACCGAGTATAGAAATTGGGAGGTCATGTTGCAGTTGTATAAGACGTTGGTGAGACCGCATTTGTGTCCAGTTCGGGGCACCATGTTATAGGAAAGATATTGTCAAGCTTGAAAGGGTTCAGAAAAGATTTACAAGGATTCACAATGAATGGCGGTGCTGGCTCGAAGGGCCGAATGGCCTCCTCCTGCACCTATTTTCTATGTTTCTATGATGTTGCCAGGACCAGAGGGTGTGAGCTATTGGGAGAGGTTGAGTAGGCTGGGTCTCTATTCCATGGAGCGCAGGATACAAACAGAAAATAGGTGCAGGAGGAGGCCACTTGGCCCTTCGAGCCAGCACCAACATTCATTGTGATCATGGCTGATCATCCACAATCATCAACCTGTGCTTGCCTTCTCCCCATATCCCTTGATTCCGCTAGCCACTAGAGGATGAGTGGTCTTGTAGAGGTGTATAAAATCACGAGAGGAATAGATTGGGTAGATGCACAGAGTCTCTTGCCCAGAGTAGGGGAATCAAGGGCCAGAGGACATAGGTTCAAGGTGAAGGGGAAAAGATTTAATAGGAATCTGAGGGCTAACATTTTTACACATAGGGTGGTGGGTGTATGGAACAAGCTGCCAGAGGAGGTAGTTGAGACAGGGACTATCCCATCGTTGAAGAAACAGTCAGACAGGTACATGGACAGGTCAGGTTTGGAGGGATATGGGCCAAGCGCAGGCAGGTGGGACTAGTGTAGCTGGGACATACATGTTGGCCGGTGTGGGCAAGTTGGGCCGAAGGGCCTGTTTCCACACTATATCACTCGATGACTCTATGACCCCCTACTCCTCTCCCCCTCCGCTCAGTGACCCCCGACTCTCCCCTTCTCTCTCCCCGTTCCCACTCCCACGTGACCCTAGATTGCCCCCTCCTCTCCGATTCCCCACTCTCCACCCCCTGCCCCCCCCCCCCCCCCCCCCCACGGTGTTGCCCATTCACGGCGTTTAGTTTAGATTAGTTTGGAGATACAGAGCGGAAACAGGCCCTTCGGCCCACCAGGTCCGCTCCGACCAGCGATCCCCGCACACTATCACTATCCTACACACACTAGGGACAATCTTTACATTTACACCGAGACAATTAACCTACAAACGCGCACGTCTTTTGAGCGTGGGAGGAAACCGGATCACCCGGAGAAAACCCACGCAGGTCACGGGGAGAACGTGCGAACTCCATACAGACAGCGCCCGTCATTGGGATGGAACCCGGGTGTCTGGCTCTACCGCTGCGCCACTGTGCTGAGCAACACCCCCTCACGGTTACTCTCCCCCCACGTGCCCAGGTACGGTGACGCTGTGGAGTCCCAACGTGAAGGAGCCGCTGGTGAAGATGCTTTGCCACAAAGGTGGGGTCCGGGCCGTGGCTGTGGACAAGAGTGGCTTGTGAGTGGGGGAGGGGGGGGTGGGGGGGGGGTGGGGAGAGGGGGGAGTGATACGACCTTGGCCGATCATTGAAAATCTGAACAACGTTCCTGCTTTCTCCCCGTATTCCTTGATTCCTTTCGCCCGAAGAGCTCAATCTAACTCCCTCTTGAAAACAACCAGTGAATCGGCCTCCGCTGCCCTCTGTGGCAGAGAATCCCACAGTTTCACAACCCTCTGGGTGAAAAGGGGGGAAGGGAGGGGGGAGAGGGTTGGGGAGGGAGGTGGGAAGTGGGAAGGGGAGAGTGCAGAGTGGGGAGGAGGGGAGGGAGGGAGGGAGAGGGGTGTGGAGAGAGGGGTTGTGGCCGGGATATAGTGGGGTGGGAGAGGAGTGGGGTTGGGTGGGTGATATAGTTCAGTGGCCCCAACTCCCCTCCCACACCTCCCTCTCTGATTAACCCCCCTCCCCCACAGAACCCTCTCTCCTCCCCTCACTGACCCCACTCCCTCACCGACTCCTCTCCCTCACTGACTGGAATTTAGAAGGATGAGAGGGGATCTTATCGAAACGTATAAGATTATTAAGGGGTTGGACACGTTAGAGGCAGGAAACATGTTCCCAATGTTGGGGGAGTCCAGAACCAGGGGCCACAGTTTAAGAATAAGGGGTCGGCCATTTAGAACAGAGATGAGGTAAAACTTTTTTCAGTCAGAGAGTTGTGAATCTGTGGAATTCTCTGCCTCAGAGGGCAGTGGAGGCCAATTCTCTGAATGCATTCAAGAGAGAGCTAGATAGAGCTCTTAAGGATAGCGGAGTCAGGGGGTATGGGGAGAAGGCAGGAACGGGGTACTGATTGAGAATGATCAGCCATGATCACATTGAATGGCGGTGCGTACAGGCTCGAAGGGCCGAATGGCCTCCTCCTGCACCTATTGTCTATTGACCTCCCTCTGTGTGTGTGCGTGTGAAGGGGCAGGTACATGGCCACATCGGGCTTGGATCACAAGCTGAACATCTTTGACGTGCGGACCTACAAGCCCCTGCACTCCTACCTGCTGCCAGCAGGGGCCGCACACCTCACCTTCAGCCACCGAGACCTGCTGGGGGTCGCCTGTGGGAACACAGTGCATGTAAGCTGCTCCTCACCTCTCTCTCTCTCTCACCCTCTCTCCTCTCTCTCTCTCTCTCACCCTCTCTCCTCCCTCTCTCTCCTCCCTCTCCCTCGTCCCTCTCCCTCTCTCTCCTCCCTCTCTCACCTCCCTCTCGCTCCTCCCTCTCTCTCCTCCCTCTCTCACCTTCTCTCCCCTTCCTTCTCTCTCCTCCTCCCTCTCTCTCTCTCCACCTCCCTCTCCCTCCTCCCTCTCTCTCCTCCCTCTCTCACCTTCTCTCCCCTTCCTTCTCTCTCCTCCTCCCTCTCTCTCTCTCCTCCTCCCTCTCACCCTCTCTCTCTCACCCTCTCTCCCTCTCCTCCTCCCTCTTACCCCTCCCCCTCTCTCTCCCACCCTCTCCCTCTCCTCCTCCCTCTCTCCATCTCTCCCTCTCTCTCATCCTCTCTCTCCCTCTCTCACCCTCTCCCTCACTCTCTCCCTCTCTCTCCCTCCGGCAGGTTTACAAAGACGTGCGCAGCGCGACGGTGCGGAGCCCGTACCTGACCCACGCTGTGCGGCAGGGCGTGCATGGGCTCCAGTTCTGCCCCTACGAAGATGTGCTGGGAGTGGGTCACGGGCTGGGCTTCACCAGCATGCTGGTGCCAGGTGAGTGGGCACAATGGTGGCACAGCGGGTTGAGCCGCTACCTCGCAGCGCCAGGGACCCGGCTTCGATCCCCAGTACGGGCGCTGTCTGTACGGTGTTTGTACGTTCTCCCCGTGACCTGCGTGGGTTTTCTCCGAGTGCTCCGGTTTCCTCCCACACTCCAAAGATGTGCGGGTTTGTAGGTTAATTGCCCAGATTACTCTTGGATGAGGGGAGATCTTATAGAGGTGTATAAAATCACGAGAGGAATAGATCGGGTAGGTGCACAGAGTCTTTTACCCAGAGTAGGGGAATCGAGGACCAGAGGACGTAGGTTCAAGGTGAAGGGGAAAAGATTTAATAGGAATCCGAGGGGTAACTATTTCACACAAAGGGTGGTGGGTGTGTGGAACAAGCTGCCGGAGGATGTAGTTGAGGCTGGGACTATCCCAACGTTTAAGAAACAATGAGACAGTTACATGGATAGGGCAGGTTTGGAGGGATATGGACCAAGCGCAGGCAGGTGGGACTAGTGTAGCTGGGACATGTTGGCCGGTATGGGCAAGTTGGGCCGAAGGGCCTGTATCCACACTGTGTCACTCTGTGACTATGACTGTAATTGGCTTCGGTAAAAATGTTAAACTGTCCCAGGTGTGTGTAGGATAGCTGGACACAAAAAGCTGGAGTAACTCAGCGGGACGGGCAGCATCTCTGGAGAGAAGGAATGGGTGACGTTTCGGGTCGAGACCCTCCTTGAGACTCAGGATAGGATAGTGTGTGGGATAGTGCCAGCGTGCGGGGATCGCTGGTCGGAGTGGCCTCAGCGTGAGGCAGCAGCTCTACCCGCTGCACCACCGTGCCGCCCATTGTAGTTTAATGGTGTCAATATACAATGTTGTTTTACAAATTAAACCCGAAAGAAGAAACCGCAGAATGGCGGTGCGGCGGTAGAGTTGCTGCCTCGCAGCGTCAGGGACCCGGGTTCCATCCTGACCACGTGCGCTGTCTGTACGGAGTTTGTACCTTCTCCCCGTGACCTGCTTGGGTTTTCTCCAGGAGCTCCGGTTTCCTCTCACACTCCACAGACGGACGTCCATGGGCGGCACGGTGCCAGAAACACAGATTCCCCCCTGACAAACCCTGCAGTCCGTGCGGAGTTTGCAAGCTCTCCCTCCCCGTGACCGTCAGGCCCCGATGCGCACTCCATTTTACGCTCTCTACTTTTGTCGGACTTTGGAGATGCAATAGACAATAGACAATAAAAAATAGATGCAGGAGAAGGCCATTCGGCCCTTCGAGCCTGTACGCACCGCCATTCAATGTGATCATGGCTGATCATTCTCAATCAGTACCCCGTTCCTGCCTTCTCCCCATACCCCCTGACTCCGCTATCCTTAAGAGCTCTATCTAGCTCTCTCTTGAATGCATTCAGAGAATTGGCCTCCACTGCCTTCTGAGGCAGAGAATTCCACAGATTTACAACTCTCTGACTGAAAAAGTTTTTCCTCATCTCGTTCTAAATGGCCTACCTCTTATTCTTAAACTGTGGCCCCTGGTTCTGGACTCCCCCAACATTGGGAACATGTTTCCTGCCTCTAACGTGTCCAACCCCTTAATAATCTTATACGTTTCAATAAGATCTCCTCTCATCCTTCTAAATTCCAGTGTATACAAGCCTAGTTGCTCCAGTCTTTCAACATATGATAGTCCTGCCATTCCGGGAATTAACCTAGTAAACCTACGCTGCACGCCCTCAATATCAAGAATATTCTTCCTTAAATTTGGAGACCAAAACTGCACATAGTACTCCAGGTGCGGTCTCACTACGGCCCTGTACAACTGCAGAAGGACCTCTTTGCTCCTATACTCAACTCCTCTTGTTATGAAGGCCAACATTCCATTGGCTTTCTTCACTGCCTGCTGTACCTGCATGCTTCCTTTCAGTGACTGATGCACTAGGACACCCAGATCTCGTTGTACGTCCCCTGTTCCTAACTTGACACCATTCAGATAATACTCTGCCTACCAATTCTGACCACCAAAGTGGATAACCTCACACTTATCCACATTAAACTGCATCTGCCATGCATCCGCCCACTCACACAACCTGTCCAAGTACAGGTTTTCTCCGGGAGCTCCGGTTTCCTCTCACACTCCACAGACGGACGTCCATGGGCGGCACGGTGCCAGAAACACAGATTCCCCCCTGACTCTGCCTGCAATCCGTGCGGAGTTTGCAAGCTCTCCCTCCCCGTGACCGCCAGGCCCCGATGCACACTCCATTTTACGCTCTCGACTTTTGTCGGACTTTGGAGATGCAATAGACAATAGACAATAAAAAATAGATGCAGGAGAAGGCCATTCGGCCCTTCGAGCCTGTACGCACCGCCATTCAATGTGATCATGGCTGATCATTCTCAATCAGTACCCCGTTCCTGCCTTCTCCCCATACCCCCTGACTCCGCTATCCTTAAGAGCTCTATCTAGCTCTCTCTTGAATGCATTCAGAGAATTGACCTCCACTGCCCTCTGAGGCAGAGAATTCCACAGATTCACAACTCTCTGACTAAAAACGTTTTTCCTCATCTCTGTTCTAAATGGCCGACCCCTTATTCTTAAACTGTGGCCCCTTGTTTCAGGACTCCCCCAACATTGGGAACATGTTTCCTGCCTCTAAGGTGTCCAACCCCTTAATAATATTATACGTTTTGATAAGATCTCCTCTCATCCTTCTAAATTCCAGTGTATACAAGCCTAGTCGCTCCAGTCTTTCAACATATGACAGTCCCGCCATGCAGCGCGGAAACTGGCCCTTCCCCACCGCGCCCGTGCCGACCGGCGGTCACCCCGTACACTAGTCTAGTTTAGAGATGCAGCACGGAAAGTGGCTGGTCTGGGGAGGGAGGGGGGGGGAGGTAGGGTGGTCTGGGGGAGGGGGGGCAGGGTGGCCTGCGGGGAGTAGGGGGTAGGGTGGGCGGGGGAGGGGAGGTTGCTCTGGTGGGAGGAGAAAGGGGGGGTAGGGTGGTCCGGGGGGAAGGGGCGTAGGGTGGTCGGGGGAGGGGTTGGGTAGGGTGTTCCGGGGGGCAGGGGGAGGTGTGGTAGTCCGGGGGGTGGATCGGGTGGGGGGGGGGGGTAGGGTGGTCTGGGGGGGAGGGTAGGGGGCCGTTGGGTGGTCCTGGGGGAGGAGGGGAGGGGTTGTGTACGGTGGTCCGGGGGGGAATTGGGGTAGTGAGGTCGGGGGAGGGGAGGAGGGGGTATGGTGGGGGGGGGTGGGGGGTGGGGATGGGAGGAGGGTAGGGGTTTGGTGGTCTGGGGGGAGGAGGGGAGGGGGAGGTGGGGTGTTCAGGGGAGGGGAGGGGTTGGGTCGGGGGGGGTCGGGCAGACGGGGGAGGGGAGGGGCGGAGGAGGTAAAGTGGTCAGGGGGAGGAGGGGAGGGGGGAATAGGGTGGTCTGGGGGGAGGAGGGGAGTGGGAGGTAGGGTTGCCCGGAGAGGAGGGGAGGGGTTGGGTAGGGTGGCCCGGGGGGGGGGGTGGGGGGTACGGTGGTCTGGGGGGAGGGGGGGTAGGATGGTCCGGGGAGGGAGTGACCGGTGCTCTTGTCCACTGCAGGGGCCGGAGAGGCAAACTTTGACGGGTTGGAGTGTAACCCGTACCGCAGTAAGAAGCAGCGGCAGGAATGGGAGGTGAAGGCCCTGTTGGAGAAGGTGGGTGTAAGAGGGGGGGGTGGGGAGAGGGGGGGGGGTGGGAGAGGTGGGGGGCGGAGGTGGGGAGGAGGGAAGGCATTGGGAGCACAGAGCAGAGCAGGCCGGTCACGGTGGAGCAGCGGTAGAGTTGCTGAGACCCGGGTTCCATCCCGACTACGGGTGCTGTCTACGGAGTTTGCACGTTCTCCCCGTGACCCGCGTGGGTTTTCTCCGGGTGCTCCATTTCCTTCCCGCACTCCAAAGACGTGCAGGTTTGTCAGTTATTTGGCTCGGTGTAAATGTAAAGATGGTCCCCAGCAAATGTAAAAAGTGTTCCTTCCAGTCTGCTCCCTGGTGGACTCTTCGCAAGTGAAGAGCACAAGATACAAGAGAGGGGTAAGGGGTGGGAGGGGGTGAAATGCTGGGGGTCGCGGAAGGGGGAGTGTAGGGGGGGAGACCATGAATGTGGGGTGTGGGGGGGATTGGTTGGAACAGGGACAGCAGGTGGGGGGGGTGTGTGGGTGGAAGGGAGTTGAACTGGGGAGGGGAGTGTGTGCGTGATGGTGGGGGGGGTGAAGAAAGGGGTAAACATTGCAACCGGTGGATGAGGTGCGGCGGGGGGGTCTGAGTGTGTGTGTGTGGGGGGGAGGTTGTGTGTGTGGGTGGGGGGGTCTGAGTGTGTGTGTGTGGGGGGTCTGTGTGTGTGTGTGTCTGTCTGTGTGGGGGTGTCTGTGTGTGTGAGGGGGGGTCTGTGTGGGGAGGGGGAGTTGCCCCGCCTGTGGGGGTGAGAGGGGAGTGGGGGGGTTCCTCATGTGAGGGTGGGGGTCTCTCTGCGTGTCGCTGACCCTGCCTGTGTTACAGCTGCAGCCGGAGCTGATCTCACTGGAGCTGGAGCGCCTGGGGCAGGTCGACCCCCTCTCCCTGGAACAGAGGCACCGCGACAGGGTGCAGCGCCTGGTGAGTGTAGACTCCGAACCCCCGAACCCCGAACCCCCCACCCTCCCCACGAACCGCGACCCTCTCCCGCTCCGATCCCACCTCCCCGAGCAGAGGCATCGCGACAGGGTGCAGCACCCGGTGTTAGTCCCACCCACCCCCCCCGAAACCCTCTCCCCGTCCCCCTTCCCCCACCTCTCATGACCCCCTGCCTTCCCCCCCCCGCAGGGCTACGACCCCACGGACACGGACAAGTTTGAGCCCAGGCGGCGGATGAAGGGCCGCAGCTCCAGCGGGAACCTGGAGCGCAGGAAGAAGCTGGTGGCCAGCGGCAACCGGAGGGTGAGGGGGGGGGGGGGGGGGAAAGGGTGAGGGAGGGGGGGAGAAGGAGAGAGGGGATGTGGGGTGGGGAGAGGGTGGGGGGAAGGAGGGAGTGGGGAGAGGGGGGGAGAGTGGGGATGGGGTGGGGAGAGGGGGAGGGAGAGAGGGGATGGGGTGGGAGGATAGGGAGGGGGAGGGAGAGGGGATGAAGTGGAAGAGGGATCTGGGGAGAGGGGGTGGGGCAATGGGGGAGGGGTGAGGGTGATGGAGGAGAGAGGGAGAGGGGAGAGGCGAAAGAGGGAGAGAGACGTAGATGGGGCGGTGGTGGGGGTGGAGGGTGAGGGAAGGGAGTGGGTGAGGGAGGGGGAGCGGAGAGAGGATGAGGAGGAGAGGGAGGGTGAGGGAGTGGGTGGGGCAAAGGGGGAGGGGTGGGGGGTAAGGAGTGGTTGAGGGGAAAGTGAGGGGAGGGAGGATGAGTGAGGGGAAGCAGTGGTAGTCGGAGGGGGGAGTGGAGGGTGAGGGGGCGAGGAGGGAAAGGGGAGGGGAGGGGGTGAGCGGGGGATAGCGAGTGGGGCATGTTGGGGACGGGGTGAAGGGAGGGCGGTCACCGTCTCCCCCTCCCCCGGGGGTCTGGGGTTGCCGTCTAACGGGCCGCTCTGCCCACAGGACCGGGTGCGGAGGAGCGTGGAGCAGAAAGTGAAGGCGCAGAAGCAGCAGAAGATGGCAGCTCCCACCCCCTCCCTCCCTCCCTCAGCCCTCACCCGCTTCCACACGTAACCCCGTCCGAAGCTCCCCTCCTCCCCCCCACCCGCTGCCCTGTACCCGGGACCCCCGGTCGCGGTCAGCTGCCCCACACAGGGGGCGGCGCAGCGGGTAGAGCTGCTGCCTCAAAGCGCCAGAGACCCGGGTTCCATCCCGACCTCGGGTGCTGTCTGTACAGAGCTTGTACGTTCTCCCCGTGACCGCGTGGGGTTTCTCCGTGTGCTCCCCCCCCCCCCCCACACACACACCCCAGAGACGTGTGGATTAATCGGCACTCTTACAAATGTCCCCCCTATTAGGAGAGGATGAGAGTGTGGGATGTCATAGAACGAGTGTGTGAACGGGTGATCGATGGGCGACGTGGACACGATGGGCCGAAGAGCCTGTTTCCATGCTGTATCTCCAAACCTAAACCAGGGTCGGCACAGCGGCGCAGCTGGTAGTGTTGCTGCCTCACAGCGCCAAAGACCCAGGTTCAATCCTGACTACGGGTGCTGTCAGTACGGAGTATGTACCTGTGACCCAGTGGGGTTTCTCCGGGTGCTCCGGTTTCCAACCTGCAGGTTTGTAGGTTAATTTGTTTCCGTAAAATTGCAAATTGTCCCTAGTACTTAGGATAGAATTATTGTACAGGGTGATCGCTGATCGGCACGGATACGGTGGGCCGAATGGCCTGTTTCTGTGCTGTGTCTCTACAACCAAATACTATAAATGAAAGACACAAGGACACAAACTGCTGGAGTAACTCAGCGGCTCCGGCACAAACTCCGGAGAACATGGATAACTATGTTCTCCACAGATGCTGCCCGACCCGCTGAGTTACTCCAGCACTCTGTGAAACGTCACCTATCCATGTTCTCCACAGATGCTGCCCGACCCGCTCAGTTACTCCAGCACTCTGTGAAACGACACCTATCCATGTTCTCCAGAGATGCTGCCTGACCCGCTGAGTTACTCCAGCACTCTGTGAAACGTCACCTATCCATGTTCTCCATAGATGCTGCCTGACCCGCTCAGTTACTCCAGCACTCTGTGTGTCTTTTTCCTTTTGTAAACCCAGTATCCACGGATCCTTGTGTCTGCTGTTTGAAGAGATCTCTGTACCATGACGCGGAGATGCAGAGATAACTCAAACACGGGTTATTTTTTAAAGACTTTATTAAACGTCAAGTTAAAGGTGAAGAGTTACAAACGTGAGCGGAGCCACAGCGGGTGATGTGCGCGCCAGCGGGTCGCAGACTGGAGCCTGCGATTATGGGAGATAATACGATATTATTTTATGCATGATATTATTTGATATTATTTTATACATTAGACATTGTTACGGTATTATTTTATACATTGTTGTTTAAGGTTTGTGACTACTTAGGCATTAGGCGTCTCTCTTTAACTAATTAAGGCGCTCTAGACATTCCTTACCCTTGACACGTCTCTGTAACATAACACTCCTTTGCTTTAGCTTGTCCCCTTGCTTTAGCCTAGATGATAAGGGTAGAAGAATCCGAAGAGATGCAGACATTCATCAATGAATAGGATTTAATGGTGGCAAGAGAAGAGATAAGGAAAAACATAGGCCTTGGGGTGATGGATGGATGGATGTGAGGGATGAACTAGCAGGAAATAAGGGAGGCGAAATATGAAGGGATGTGAGCATTGAGATAAGGATATATTACTAAATGGGATTTAATGGTGGCGGGACAAACAGGTACTACAAAGCAATGAAGGACTGAAGAAAGGAGTGTGGGTATGAGGTAATGCAAAGGAGATAAGGGTTAGAATAATCCTATAACAATAGGCTGCCCGGTGTACTAAGTGGGCAGTCAGATGGTTGACATCCTGATTGTTCCAGCCGTTGTTTGCAAATAAAGGCTTTTAACTTCTTGAAGAATTCTCCGTGTCATCTGCTTCATTTTGAACACAGGTAACCACGACAAAATTGGCGTAGTCGGCAGGATCGGAAAGAGGCCCGTTTGATAACGGACGACAAGCTAAAGGCGCTTCCAAGCCCGTCAGGGGCTCCCCGGTTCAACAGGTAAAGGGTGACCACCCGCAAAAAGTTAGGCGGTTTTACGCTTTATTTGGACTAATAGCCTGTTGAAAACGGGGGACCACTGGTGGCACAGGAGCGCCCAGGCGGTCCAAGGGCCTCTCCGATCCAAAGAATCCGTCTAAACTATTCTAAAAAGAGACCCGGAGGATTGCTCAAGAAGGCTGCGCAGTGGGGTAAGTAGAAAATAGATAAGTTAAGAAAGTAGATTTGTGACGTCACGAAGAACTCGTGGATACCGCCCTAAGTGGATAGGGGACGGAATAAACGAGGCGTCCTGTGGATACCGCTCTAGTTAACTAGGGATCACTGGTTAGCTAGGGGTCTGGATAGGCAGGATCAAAAGTCCTGTGGATACCGCTCTAGTTAACTGGGGATCACTCTGGTTAGCTAGGGGTCTGGATAGGCAGGATAAAAAGTCCTGTGGATACCGCTCTAGTTAACTGGGGATCACTCTGGTTAGCTAGGGGTCTGGATAGGCAGGATAAAAAGTCCTGTGGATACCGCTCTAGTTAACCGGGGATTACTCTGGTCGGCTAGGGGTCTGTACGGGCAGGATCAAAAATTGGAATAATTGTAAACATAAAAATAATAAAATTGCAAGATATTAAAGGAATATAGTAGAACTGTAAAAAATAAAAATTGCAAAATATTAAAGGAATATAGTAGAGCTGTAAAAAATAAAAATTGCAAAATATTAAAGGAATATAGTAGAACTGTAAAAAATAAAAATTGCAAAATATTAAAGGAATATAGTAGAACTGTAAAAAATTAAAATATGCAAAATATTAAAGGAATATAGTAGAACTGTAGAAAATAGAAATAACATAGTAGGCAGCATAGTGACTATAGAGACAGAACGGAGTGAGAACAAGGACTGCATTTAAACTGACAGACCAAGTGCACTAAAATAAGACAAGTACAATGAATAAAATAACTGCAGTTGAAATACTAGGTAAGAAATTCCCCGTATCCAAAGAGGATATTAAAAAACACTCTGAGAAATGGGAAAAAAGGACAAAAAATTTGATTACGAAATGGCCCACGGAATGATATAAATTTTGATATCAATTTTGATATATTTATATTTTGATATAAATATGTGTGATGAAATGGAAGTGCTGATTAAGAACTGTAAGCCTAAGGATAAATCAGAAATCCGAGTAATAAAAAAGGAAAAAGAACTAGACGTACTTAAATTGTTTAGAATAGAAGGAGAAAGGCTGAGGAAAGCATACCAGGAAAAGAATACCACCCCAAACAAGAGTGAAAAACCCGAAAAACAGCATGAAAGTCAGGAGCTTCAGGGGAAAAAATCAACTCTGTACCCCAGCCTAAGGGACCCTGGGTATCCCCCTCCCTATTCCAGCCAGGACGGAATAAAGCAGTGCCCGTTGGTGAAAGGGATAGTGGAGAAGTCGAAGTTTGGAGGAATGGGCAGGACGTAAAGGAATATAGACAAAGAAGGGGGCAGCGAGAAAAGGAAAGGATAAGGCAAGAAGAACAGGAACTATAAGGAGACATTGAAAGGTTGCAGGTCCTCAGGGACAGAAAGATTTGTGAGATCCGTCAGGCAGCAAATGAGGAGTATGAGGGAGACTACAACGCAGAAACACAGGCGAGTAATCAACAGGCATCAGAGAGGGCAAAACTGTGAGAATGAAGCAGAATTAGAAAGTGATGTGGAAAGAACAAGGGAATGTAGAAGGGAAATAGAGGCATCCATAAAGCGCTTAGAGATAGAGATAAGGGAGATGGAAAAAGATATGGAAAGAAAAAGAAAGGAAAGCCAGGGGTACGCCCAGAGAAGAATGAGGTGGGAAAGTACACAGATAGAACCACAACAAGAGATGGTGAACGAGAGACAGGAGCTGAGGGATGGAATGATGCCATTACTTTTGAAAAAGGCAGGACAAACCCAGTATATTCCTTGGGCGACCCGAGACCTAGAAGGGCTGAGAAACGCCGTGCCCAACATCTATGACGGGGCAGGAAAACGGATTAGGGCCTTTGAGGAGGAGACTACAGGACGATTATTGGCTATGGGAGATTTGAAGGCACTACTGGTGAAGGTAATAGGAACCACGAAATTAGCAGAACTATTTGAAATGGCTGAGATAAAAAACGCAGCAAATAACCCGATGATTGATGGCACGCCATTTGATCGAGTCAGGCAGAGGGTATGGCAGGCCCTCAGAGACTGTTACCCGCTCAAAGTGGACCTAAAGACATTGAAAGGAGACCCGCTGGGGGACACGGAGAACCCAGCGGCTTATCTGGAGGATCAACTGAAAAAGTGGAGACTTGAAACCGAACAAAACATAGACGGTAACGAGTTGATGACCGCTTTGTTTCGGATCGCTATAGTGGACGCAATGTCTCCTCGAGTTAAGTCCAGACTGGAGGAGGTGGTGGAATTGTTAACCATATCCCACTCCCAGTTCAGAGACCACCTGGTTCATGCAGTCGACAAATGTCATAAGGAGAGACAAAAAAATGGTGAACCAACAAGTAGAGGTGCAGAGAAAGTTGATGCAAATGCAACTAGAAGACCTAAAAAAGAAAGAGCGTGAAAAAGGAAAGAAATTGCTGGCAGTAACAGCAGAAGTGAACGATACACTGATGCAGAGTGAGTCCTATGACAGAGCCAGGCAGAGGCCAGAGAATCCCATGCCAATAATAAATGTCTTTGGGGGAGCTTCTCCTCAAATGTCCTATCAGGCGCAAATCAGATCAGGGAATCAGCCCCGACAGGATTGGGGCCCTCAAGGGGGAGCACAAGGAAGGGGAAGAGGAAGGCCAGTAGGCAGACAGGTAGTTGATAGAATATGTTGGGGATGCACCGGAGGCAGAGTACTTTTCAGTGATTGATCTCTGCTCAGCATTCTTTAGTGTGCCGTTAGCGGAAAGATGCCAGTTTTTGTTTGCATTTACTTACAGGGGCATTCAATATACTTACACTAGGATGCCGCAGGGATTTAAACACTCGCCTCATGTTTTCAATCAGTTCAGTTCAACAACAGTTCAACAGAGCTTTATTTGTCATTCGGTACCAAGGTACCGAACGAAACTACATAGCAGTCACGCACAAAAAAGAACACAAGACACATGACCCCAACACAAACGTCCCTCACAGTGACTCCAAACACCCCCTCACTGTGATGGAGGCAACAAAACTTCCACTCTCTTCCCCACGCCCACGGACAGACAGCTCGATCCCGACCGACCCGCACAGTCCCCGCAAGGGGATGGAAGTCCCCGCGGCCGAGTCGCACTGGGCGCTGAGACGTCTCGCGGCTGAACCGGGCGATGGAAGGCCCCGCGGCCGAGCCGCGCCGGGCGATGGAAGGCCCCGCGGCCAAGCCGCACCGGGCGATGTTAAGTCCAGCGGCCGAGCCGCACCAGCGATGAAAAGTCCCGCGGCCGCGCCGGGCGATGTTAGGCCCCGCGGCCCGGGCACTGTTAAGTCCAGCGGCCGAGCCGCTCCAGCAATGTTAGGCCCCGCGGCCGAGCCGCACCGGGCGATGGAAGGCCCCGCGGCCGAGCCGCACCCCGCGCCCGAGCCGCACCCCGCGCCGTGTGGAAGAGACCTAAAAGAGAAAGGTTTCCCCCCCACCCACACCACCACCCCCACACATACACAACCCAAAAAAAAAAACACCAAAAACCCCCATCCCAACACCGACACACAACAAAAAAAAAAGGAAAAAAGACGAACAGACTGCTAGCGAGCCGCAGCCGTTAGGCGCTGCCAGCAGGTACTGAAGGCAGATTTGGAAGGTATATCCCTACATAGTACGTTAATACAGTATGTGGATGATTTGTTGGTCTGCTCTGAAAGTGAGGAGCAATGTGAGCAAGACACCCTGACTCTTTTAGAAAGGCTGGCACAAGGAGGCCATAAAGTGTCCAGGAAGAAGTTGCAGTTTTGTAAGCAACAGGTGGAATATTTAGGACGGTTGATCTCCAAGGGAGTAAAGGCTATAGCACAAGATCAAATTGAGGCAATAATTAAAGCTCCCAAGCCTCAGACAGTAAAGCAAATGATGACATTTTTGGGAATGTCTGGATATAGCTCAGACTGGATTGGAGAATATGCTGAAATTGTGATGCCATTCAGAAAAATACTGAAGGAAGCGGGACACGCAAATTTGAGAAATGTTTTACAATGCAATGAGGAGGCGGAGACAGCTTTTAACACCATTAAGCGAGAGTTACAGTCAGCCCCAGCCCTGGCCCTGCCAAATTATGAGAGAACCTTTCACTTGTACGTTTCCAACAGGCAGGAGGGCTACGCTGCAGCAGTACTGACGCAGGAAACAGGCACAGGTAAAGCTAAGCAGCCTGTAGCTTACTACAGTACAAAATTGGATGAGGTGGCGCAGGTTTACCCACTCTGCTACCCACTGGCTGCGTTGCATTATGCGTATGACAAAGCCTCATCTATAAACATGGGATATCCTGTAACTATATATACACACCATAAAGTAGTAGAGCTGTTGGAGAAGTGGAAGTTTGTATTAACACCGGCCAGAATAATAGCATTTCAAATGCTGTTGACATTCCCAGACATTACAATACAAAGATGCACCACAAGTAACAGCTGATTATGTTCCACTTGACTATGAGCGGGAGCTCCATGATTGCATTGGGGAAACGATGTTTTTTTTCTAAATTAAGGACGACTTACAATCAGAACCATTGAATGATGAGGACAAGAAAGTTTTGTTTGTGGATGGTTCATGCTATAGGGATTATGATGGCAATCATGCAGGATTTGCAGTAGTGCAGCAGGACCAATCAGGTTTTCAAACAATCAGATTAGAAGCTTGCCCACAACCTTGTTCAGCCCAGTTAGCAGAGATTAAGGCTTTAACAACAGCGTGTGAAATGATGGAGGGTGAGAAAGCTGACATTTACACAGATTCAGCATATGCACATGGGGTCTTGTCACCTGTTTGGGGTAGTATGGAAGCAACGCGGCTTCAAGAAAAGCAATAGGGACCCTATACAGCATTTTCAGCAAATTTCAGATCTAATAAAGGCACTGACTAAACCTAAGGCACTAGCTATCGTTAAATGCCAGGCATATAAAAAGGGAAATTACATGATCACAAAGGGCAATCATGCTGCAGACGAAGCAGCCAGAAAAGCGTCTGGATGCCAATCAGCCATTATTGCCCCGCAGGTACATTTGGACCCGCAACCCACACAGGAGGATATAGTTGCAATGCAAGGTAGGGCTACTTTAGCTGAACAAACAATGTGGAGACAGAGGGGAGCCAAACAGAATGTAGAGGGCCTGTGGACTACGGACGAAGGTTTGCTGGTAGCACCTACACCTCTGCTAACCATTCTCATCTCAGAAGCGCATGGGCTAGACCACTGTGCAAGGGGGGAAGTGTTAAGGAAGATAAAGAGAGATGGATTTTGGTCACCCTATCTACAGGCTTCAGTAGATTACATTTTGTCACAATGTGAGATATGTGCTCAAAACAATGTTAGAAAGGGAATAGCAACACCTATAGGACATATACCTGTGCCCGAAGGACCATTTAGACACCTGGTTATTGACTATGTGGACATGTTGAAAAAAAAAGTAAGAGGGAAATGGTATATGCTGGTAGTAATTGATAGATTTAGCAGATGGGTGGAGGCAGTACCATCTAAGGATTTAGGTGCAGGAACTGTAGTCAAGTTTCTGACAAATGAGGTCATCGCACGATTCGGCATACCAACCGAAATCAGTTCCGACAATGGAGCGGCTTTTATTAAAAAACAGTTAAGTTGGTGCTGCAAGCCCTGAGAGTGAAACAAAGATTTGGGTGTGTATACCACCCTCAATCTCAGGGCATGGTAGAAAGAGTTAATGGAACATTGAAGGCTAAATTGAACAAGATTTGCACAAATACAAAGTTAAATTGGATTGATGCCCTGCTAGTGGCATTAATGAGCTGTCACATGCAAACTAATCGAATAACTCATTTAACACCACATGAGATGCTCACTGGCAGACCCATGCCGATGCCCAAATGGAGAGGTCCTTACAAGGGACCAAGTTTGGAGCAATTAGCGGTAGAACTTAAACAATACATGCAACAGTTAACTATGATACACAAGTCTATTTACACATAGGAAAAGCAAAAGGAGCCAGAGGCGGACCAGGGAGAAGGACCTATAAACCCGGAGATCAGGTCTATGTGCGAGCCTTTCGACGAAGGTGGAATGAGCCGAGAAGGGAAGGACCATTCACAGTAACCTAGGCCTCACCGACTGCTGTTCAGGTAGAGGGCCGGTCCACCTGGTACCATCTCAATCATTGTACAAGGACTGTCCCACAGGCACAACCTGTGAATGACCTCGAGGTAAACGGGAAAGAGAACGAAAATACAGGAGAAGAGGTAAGCGAGCGTGAGAACGAAAATACAGGAGAAGGGGTAAGCGAGCGTGAGAACGAAAACGCAGGGGAAGGATCAGGCATTGACCAGATCATAAAGGAAGTCTTTGGGGGACATTAGTGACTCTGAGGTTGTTGATGATGAGGTTGTGGGCGTCTGTCCTCCTCGCGACAATGTGGACAGGGGCGACGGGGTGGGGGGGCAATAGTGCCTCTCCCGAATCAGACCGTGCCTCTCCCAAATCAGATCTGGGAGCCCTCGATTTCACAGCTTTGGACTGGGTGGAACCAGACTGGTCCTAATACTACCCTGCTAGAGTTAGGGGAACAGAGACGGGTTCGAAGGAACGTTGAGGATAGGGATGGCGATGACTCACATAACTTAGTCGCAGGGCGCACAGCGACCACTAATGATTGGTATAAGTGGGCACAGTATACGGCACACACTATGCAACGATCACAATGTATCGTATGGGCCAAAGCCAAGGAATAAATACAGGCTATACCAGACCCTCAGAATTATACGCATTGTTCAAGATTAGACTCTTCAGAGGTTAAACAGAATGCAGGTTACGGGCACCAACTCTTTGGCTGGCTAGAAAACATTCTCGGCGGATGGGGGTCGTGGTTGGTTACAGTCGGAGTGACTATCGGAATCACCCTGCTTATAATTGCTATTGTGCTGTGTTGTGTTTTTCCATGTATTAAATCTCTTCTAGTGAAAGCTACTGCGAATCAGCTGCCGTTGCTCCAGGATACGGGCAAATTTGAGAAACAGATCTCTCCGATAGAATACTATACTGATGAGCAATTTACTCTGGAAGATTACTAAGGACGTAGTTGTAAGGGAAGCTGGGTCTTTTTTCCTACCCTAGACATATGGGGGTAGGTTTTTGGCCGAGTGACCCAGGATGTTAGCATGTTGGAAGAAGAACACTGACAAACTGCACGTTCTTTATAAAATCCTAAGTTGGGGGGCTAATGGTTGAGAGTGGATTTATGATTTGAATTAACAACATGTGCGTTTTTTGGTTTTCTTTTTCTGTGAGACCGTGTAGGTCTCAAAGAGGGGAATATGGGAGAATATTATTTTATGCATGATATTATTTGCTATTATTTTATACATTAGACATTGTTACGGCATTATTTTATACATTGTTGTTTAAGGTTTGTAACTGCTTAGGCATTAGGCGTCTCTCTGTAACTAATTAAGGCGCTCTAGACATTCCGTACCCTTGACACGTGTCTGTAACATAACATTCCTTTGTATAACACTCCTTTGCTTTAGCTTGTACCTTTGCTTTAGCATTGATGATAAGGGTAGCAGAATCCGAAGGGATGCGGACATTCATCAATGAGTAGGATTTAATGGTGGCAAGAGAAGAGATAAGGAAAAACATAGGCCTTGGGGGGGGATGGATGGATGTGAGGGATGAACTAGAAGGAAATAAGGGAGGCGAAATATGAAGGGATGTGAGCATTGAGATAAGGATATATTACTAAATGGGATTTAATGGTGGCGGGACAAACAGGTACTACAAAGCAATGAAGGACTGAAGAAAGGGAGTGTGGGAGAAAGGGAGTGTGGGTATGAGGTAATGCAAAGGAGATAAGGTTTAGAATAACCCTATAAAAATAGGCTGCCCGGTGTACTAAGGGGGCAGTCAGATGGTTGACATCCTGATTGCTCCAGCCGTTGTTTGCAAATAAAGGCTTTTAACTTCTTGAAGAATTCTCCGTGTCATCTGCTTCATTTCGAACACCGGTAACCACGACACTATCTGGCTCGTGAGCTATCTACTGGTATGGATGGCTAGATGCCTAGCTCACTAGCCATCTAGCAAAGGTCTATCAAGCTATCTAGCTATATAGATAGCTAACCCGCCATCTGGCCGTCAAAGCCGTTGACTAACAATCTAGTTATCTATTTATTCACAAAATGCTGGAGTAACTCAGCAGGTCAGGCAGCATCTCGGGAGAGAAGGAATGGGTGACATTTCGGATTGAGACCCTTCTTGAGACTGATGTCAGGGGGGCGGGACAAAGGAAAGATATAGGTGGAGACATGCAGATAGAAGGAGATCTGGGAAGGAGGAGGGGAACGGAGGGACAGATGAACTATCTAAAGTTGAAGAAGTCGACGTTCATACCACTGGGCTGCAAACTGCCCAGGCGAAATATGAGGTGCTGTTCCTCCAATTTCCGGTGGGCCTCACTATGGCACTGGAGGAGGCCCATGACAGAAAGGTCAGACTGGGAATGGGAGGGGGAGTTGAAGTGCTCGGCCACCGGGAGATCAGTTTGTTTAATGCGGACTGAGCGCAGGTGTTCAGCGAAGCGATCGCCGAGCCTGCGCTTGGTTTCGCCGATGTAAATAAGTTGACATCTAGAGCAGCGGATGCAATAGATGACGTTGGAGGAGGTGCAGGTGAACCTTTGTCTCACCTGAAAACATTGTTTGGGTCCTTGGATGGCGTTGAGGGGGGAGGTAAAGGGACAGGTGTTGCATCTCGTGCGGTTGCAGGGGAAAGTGACCGGGGTTGGGGTGGTTTGGGTAGGAAGGGACGAGTGGACCAGGGAGTTACGGAGGGAACGGTCTCTGCGGAACGCAGAGAGGGGGGGGGGGGATGGAAAGATATGGCCAGTGGTGGGGTCCCGTTGTAGGTGACGGAAATGTTGGTGATGATATGTTGGATCCGCTGGCTGGTAGGGTGGAAGGTGAGAACGAGGGGGATTCTGTCCTTGTTGCGAGTGGGGGGAGGGGGAGCAAGAGCGGAACTGCGGGATGTAGAAGAGACCCTAGTGAGAGCCTCATCTATAATGGAGGAAGGGAATCCCCGTTTCCGGAAGCACGAGAACATCTCGGAAGCCCTAGTGTGAAACCCCTCATCCCGGGCGCAGAAGCGGCGTAGACGGAGGAATTGGGAGTAGGGGATAGACTTTTTGCAGGGGACCGGGTGGGAAGAAGTGTAGTCCAGATAGCTGTGCGAGTCAGTGGGTTTACAGTAAATGTCCGTCACTCGTCTGTCTCCTGTGATGGAGATGGTGAGGTCCAGAAACGGGAGGGAGATGTCGGAGATAGTCCAGGTATATTTAAGGGGAGGATGGAAATTGGAGATGAAGTGTATGAAGTCAGTGAGTTCTGCATGAGTGCAAGAGGTAGCACCAATGCAGTCGTCGATGTAGCGGAGGTAGAGTTCGGGGATGGGGCCAGTGTACGTCTGGAACAGGGATTGTTCGACGTACCCGACAAAGAGGCAGGCGTAGCTAGGGCCCATGCGAGTGCCCATAGCTACGCCTCTGGTCTGGAGAAGGTGGGAGGAGTCAAAGGAGAAGTTGTTGAGGGTACGAACCAGCTCTGCTAGGCGGAGGAGAGTGTTGGTCGATGGGGATTGGCTGGTTCTACGGTCGAGGAAGAAACGGAGGGCTTCGACACCATCCTTGTGGGGGATTAAATCGATTTGTACCAGCATCTGCAGTTATTTTCTTATATAATCTAGTTATCTAGTTGTCTATCTCTCCAGCCACCAGGCAAGGTAGCGACCTAGCTATGTAGCTACCGAAATATCTAGCTCTGTAGCTATCAATCCAGATATCCCGAGAGCTAGATTTCTAGCCAGCAGGATAGATTGCCAGACAGCGTATGAGCTGTCTAGATAGCAAGATAGCGATGTACCTAGGTAGCTATCGACATGCATTGCTAGACAGCTAGAAAGATGGGTAGCTGGATATAAGATAGTAAGATAGTTATCTCGCCAGATAGGCAGCACTTTGAGGGGTGCGCTCTCCCTCGCTCATCCTCTGTGGGCCTCGTGAGAGAGGAAGACCTCGTCCGAACTAGGTGGATAGATAGCTGCCTAGCAAGTGAGACAGCGAGATAGTTAGATCGCTAACTAAATAGCTATATGTATAGATAATTAGCTAAGATGGAAAGATGGCTGGTGGCTAGAGAGTTAGATGGCTATTTGGCTAGCCGGTTAGAAGGCTAGCTGGGGAGAGGTAAAAGGACAGGTGGTGGTCGACGGGGGAGGTAAAGGAACAGGTGTAGCTCGACTGGGGAGTTAAAGGGACAGGTGTAGTTCGAGGGGGAGTCCCTTTACCTCCCCCCGCGACTCAATGCAAGGACCCACGCAGTCTTTCCACGTGAGGCAGACGTTCACCTGCACCTCCTCGAAACTCATCAACTGTATTCGCTGTTCCAGGTGTCAACTTCTCGACATCGGCGAGACCAAGCGTAGGTTCGGCGATGGGTTCCCTGAACACCTCCGCTCAATCCATCTCAACCAACCTGATTTCCCGGTGGCTCAGCACTTGAACTACTCTTCCCATTCCCAATCTGCCCTTTTTGTCCTGGGCTTCAGAATAAGGCCCAGCGCAAATTGGAGGAACAGCACCTCATATTTCGCTTGGCAGTTTGCACCCCAGCGGTATCAACATTGACTTCTCTAACTTCAGATAGTCCCTGCTTTCCCTTTCCATCCTCTACCCTTCCCAGTATTCCCACCAGTCATCCTGTCTCCTTCTATATCCTATCTTTGTGCGGCCCCATCCCCTGACATCAGTCTGAAGGGTCTTGACCCGAAACGTCACCCGTTCATTCTCTCCTGAGATGCTGCCTGACCTGCTGAGTTACTCCAGCATTTTGTCTACCTTAGCTAGATAGCTAGTCAGGTAGATATATAACTATATTGATAGCTACAGATCGAGATGGCTAGATAGCCACATAGCTCGATAGCTAGACAGCTAGATGGCTAGTGAACGAGACAGCTAGATAGCTAGAGAGCTAGCGTGGCTTATAGCAATCAGCTGGATAAAGAGATGGCTAGACTGCCTCGGGAATCGCATTTCTGCGCACATTTTCTCATGGCATTTGTAAAGGTGTTGACGTCGTCGTTCGGGTCAATTGTCAAATCCTTGAATAGCGACCAGTGTTAGAGCTCTAGGGGCGAGCGGAATCAAGGGATTTGTGGAGGAGGCAGGCACAGGTTACTGATAGTGCATGATGAGCCATGATCACAGTGTTTGGCGGTGCAGGCACGAAGGGCCAAAGAGCATTCTCCTGCACACATTTCCTATGTTTTCCATGTCTATAGACTCCGTCCACTCCCCGAGTAAATAATGAGTTCATAAGTTCATACGTTATTTGAGTAAGTCACTAGGCTCACCGACTCTGATCCGCCATTCGATCATGGCTGCCCTATCTTTCCCACTCAAACCCAAACCCAACTTTGACACTCTTACTAATCACGGACCTGTCAATCCCCAATTTAAAAACCTGTTAATTCCCCCAATGACGGCCTCCAGAGGTGTCTGTGGCAGCCTTCTCCAGATTCATCACCCTTTGACTCTCCTCAGAATAAAAGGACATACATTTAAAATGAGATGATGAGGGATTAATTTCGTAAGAAGGTGGAAAATCTTTGGAATTCTGCCACAGACAGCTGCAGAAACCGTCATTGGGTATTTTTAAATCGGAGCTGGACATGGTCGTGATTCCTACGAGTGTCGACAATTACGGCGAGACGGCAGGAGAATGTAGTTGAGTGGGAACGATAGGTGAGCCATGATAGAATGTCGGAGTAGACTCGATGGGCCTGGTGCCCTAATTCTGCTGCTATGACTTTTGTACTTAGTGTTATTTTTTAACAGTGCAATGCAGCATCCTCACACAGCGCACCCCATTGGATGTACAGTGGCAATAGACTGTCACATCGCTCTCCTGTGGACGAACATCAGCAGCACACTGCTACATCCACACATAGCGCACATCGGTGCATGTACAGTAGCAATATACTGTCATGGCGCCTTCCCCTGGATAAACATCAGCAACACACGGCAACATCCACACACAGCGCACCTCAGTGCATGTACAGTGGCAATATACTGTCACAGCGCCATCCCGTGGATGAACATCAGCAGTGCACTGCAACATCGAGGCACAAGAATAGTTCCTTTATTGTCATTGTAACATGAGCCATGTACAACGAAATTGTAAAATGTCAGCCAGTCAGTGCACCATTCAAACATTTCTAAAAGCTAACGATACATACAAGGTAAAATATTTTAAAAAAGATAAACAACTAAAATAAATATCATGAAAATAGCACGCATAAACACCCAACCCTACATCCTTCTGTCGATTTCACAGTCTCTTATTATGTATCGCCCCTGCGTTCCTTGGCGGCTACATTTAGTGCCTTTATAGCAGTGGGGTAAAAACTATTTTTAAGTCTGTTTGTCCTTGTCCTTGTAGATCTGTACCGTCTGCCTGACGGTAACAGTTCAAACAGGGAGTGTCCGGGGTGGGAAATGTCCTTTATAATACTCTGGGATTTTTTGATGCAGCGGGAACTGTGTAAGTCCTCCAAGGTAAGTAGAGGGCAGCCGACAATCCTCTGGGCGTTGTCAATGGCCCTCTGGAGCGCTTTCCTCTGAGCCGCTGTGCAGCTGGTGTACCATACGCATACACAGTATGTTAGGATGCTCTCAATGTAGCACCGATAAAAGGACAACAGCAGTCTCTGAGTGATGTTATTCTTCCTGAGCACCCTCAGGAAGTGCAGTCTCTGCTGGACCTTTTTCAGCAGCGCAGAGGTGTTCACGCTCCACGTCAGGTCCTCCTCAATATGGATTCCCAGGAAGCGGAAATCCGCCACCCTCTCCACACAGTCCCCTCTGATAGTTAATGGTACCATGTCCGTTTTATTCTTTCTAAAGTCTATTATTATTTCCTTTGTCTTTAAGGTGTTGAGGAGCAGGTTATTTTCTCCACACAACAGCCCTCACTGTCTACAATATAAGTGCATCGCAGCATCAGCATTGCTGATGATGGACCATGAGTTCCCAATGCGAAACACGCAAATCGTGGTAATACGTTTAGAGTAATAAATAAGCCACGTAGAATGCTTGCTATATTTGACCGAGTCATTGAATATGAGTCAGATGTCACTATTCAACTTTATAGACAATAGACAATAGACAATAGACAATAGGTGCAGGAGTAGGCCATTCAGCCCTTCGAGCCAGCACCGCCATTCAATGCGATCATGGCTGATCCCTCTCAATCAGTACCCCGTTCCTGCCTTCTCCCCATACCCCCTCACTCCGCTATCCATAAGAGCTCTATCCAGCTCTCTCTTGAAAGCATCCAACGAACTGGCCTCCACTGCCTTCTCAGGCAGAGAATTCCACACCTTCGCCACTCTCTGACTGAAAAAGTTCTTCCTCATCTCCGTTCTAAATGGCCTACCCCTTATTCTTAAACTGTGGCCCCTTGTTCTGGACTCCCCCAACACTGGGAACATGTTTCCTGCCTCTAATGTGTCCAATCCCCTAATTATCTTATATGTTTCAATAAGATCCCCCCTCATCCTTCTAAATTCCAGTGTATACAAGCCCAAACGCTCCAGCCTTTCAACATACGACAGTCCCGCCATTCCGAGAATTAACCCAGTGAATCTACGCTGCACGCCCTCCATAGCAAGAATATCCTTCCTCAAATTAGGAGACCAAAACTGCACACAGTACTCCAGGTGCGGTCTCACCAGGGCCCGGTACAACTGTAGAAGGACCGCTTTGCTCCTATACTCAACTCCTCTTGTTATGAAGGCCAACATTCCATTGGCTTTCTTCACTGCCTGCTGTACCTGCATGCTTCCTTTCAATGACTGATGCACTAGGACACCCAGATCTCGTTGAACTCCCCCTCCTCCTAACTTGACACTATTCAGATAATAATCTGCCTTTCTATTCTTACTTCCAAAGTGAATAACCTCACACTTATCTACATTAAACTGCATCTGCCATGTATCCGCCCACTCACACAACCTGTCCAAGTCACCCTGCAGCCTTATTGCATCTTCCTCACTATTCAAACTACCCCCCACCTTAGTATCATCTGCTAATTTGCTAATGGTACTTTTAATCCCTTCGTCGAAGTCATGAATGTATATCGTAAATAGCTGGGGTCCCAGCATCGAACCTTGCGGTACCCCACTGGTCACTGCCTCCCATTCCGAAAGGGACCCATTTATCCCCACTCTTTGCTTTCTGTCTGTCAACCAATTTTCTATCCATGTCAGTACCCTACCCCCAATACCATGTGCCTTAATTTTGCCCACTAATCTCCTATGTGGGAGCTTGTCGAAGGCTTTCTGAAAGTCGAGGTACACCACATCCACTGACTCTCCCCTGTCAATTTTCCTAGTTACATCCTCAAAAAATTCCAGTAGATTTGTCAAGCATGATTTCCCCTTCGTAAATCCATGCTGACTCGGAATGATCCTGTTACTGCTATCCAAATGTTCAGCAATTTCGTCTTTTATAATTGACTCCAGCATCTTCCCCACCACTGATGTCAGACTAACTGGTCTATAATTACCCGTTTTCTCTCTCCCTCCTTTCTTAAAAAGTGGGATAATATTTGATATCCTCCAATCCACAGGAACTGATCCTGAATCTATAGAACATTGAAAAATGATTTCCAATGCTTCCACTATTTCTAGAGCCACCTCCTTAAGTACCCTGGGATGCAGACCATCAGGCCCTGGGGATTTATCAGCCTTCAGTCCCATCAGTCTACCCAAAACCATTTCCTGCCTAATGTGGATTTCCTTCAGTTCCTCCATCACCCTAGGTTCTCCGGCCCCTAGAACATTTGGGAGATTGTGTGTATCTTCCTCGGTGAAGACAGATCCAAAGTAACGGTTTAACTCGTCTGCCATTTCTTTGTTCCCCATAATAAATTCCCCTGCTTCTGTCTTCAAGGGACCCACATTTGCCTTGACTATTTTTTCCTCTTCACGTACCTAAAAAAACTTTTGCTATCCTCCTTTATATTATTGGCTAGTTTACCCTCGTACCTCATCTTTTCTCCCCATATTGCCTTTTTAGTTAACTTTTGTTGCTCTTTAAAAGAGTCCCAATCCTCTGTCTTCCCACTCTTCTTTGCTACGTTATACTTCCTCTCCTTAATTTTTATGCTGTCCCTGACTTCCCTCGTCAGCCACAGATGTCTCTTACTCCCCTTAGAGTCTTTCCACCTCTTTGGAATTAATTGATCCTGCAACCTCTGCATTATTCCCAGGAATACCTGCCATTGCTGTTCTACCGTCTATCCCTGCTAGGGCCTCCTTCCAGTCAATTTTGGCCAGTTCCTGCCTCATGCCTCTGTAATCCCCTTTGCTATACTGTAATACTGACACTTCCGATTTCCCCTTCTGCCTTTCCATTTGCAGAGTAAATCTTATCATGTTGTGATCACTGCCTTCTAATGGCTCTTTTACCTCTCGTCCCCTTATCAGATCAGGATCATTACACAACACTAAATCCAGAATTGCCTTCTCCCTGGTAGGCTCCAGTACAAGCTGTTCTAAGAATCCATCTCGAAGGCACTCTACAAACTCTCTTTCCTGGGGTCCATTTCCAACCTGATTTTCCCAGTCTACCTGCATGTTGAAATCTCCCATAACCACCGTAGCATTACATTTTTGACACGCCAAATTTATCTCCTGATTCAACTTGCACCCTATGTCGAGGCTACTGTTTGGGGGCCTATAGATAATTCCCATTAGGGTCTTTTTACCCTTACAATTTCTCATTTCTATCCATACTGATTCAACATCTCCTGATTCTATGTCACCCCTTGCAAGGGAATGAATATCATTCCTTACCATCAGAGCAACCCCACCCCCTCTGCCCACCTGTCTGTCTTTTCTATACGTTGTGTACCCCTGAGAACGTTACTCCGGCCGCTTTTGCAGCATTCTTCGCTCTCATACACGAAGGATATGGGCGCTTCGGAAATCGTGTTCAAGACGTTTACAAGAACATCGCCTGGAGCGTATGAACAACCAGATGTTGGACTGATTCATCGGAGTTCGGGCAGTAACCTGATAGACCGAGAGCAAATTATGAGAGGCAAAGATGTGGTAAACAGTCAGAACATTCCTCTCAAGATGGAAATATCAAGTATTGAAGGCCCCCCCTTTATGGTGAAAGGGATGAAGTTTAAACGAGGTGTGCGGGAAAGCAAGGGGCATTAAATGCATCGAACGCAATACCGCAGGTGGGAATTGGGTGATAAGGAATAGGAGTAGAATTAGACCATTCGGCCAATCGTCTTATCCGCCAATCTTTTTACCTCCAAACCCCATTCTCCTGCCTTTTCCCCATAACTTCTGATACCTGTATTAATCAAGAATCTTTCTGTCTACGCCTTTAAATATCCACTGACGTGACCTACACAGCCTGTTGTGGCAAACAATTCCACAGATTCATCACCTTCTGACTAAATAAATTTCTGAGCATCTTCAAAAGAGAACGTAGATTAATTCTGAGGAAATTATCTCTTGTGCGAGATGCTCCCACAAGTGGAAACATACTTTCCACATCCACTGGATCTAAACCATTCACATATCTGTATGTTTCAATGAGGTCCACCCTCATACTTCTAACCTCCGAGTGCAAGCCGGGAGCCGACAAACGCTCGCCATAGGTTAAGTTATTGCTGGTATAATTCTTGTAAACGTCCTCCGGACCCTTTCCAGAGCCAGCACACAATTTATCTGATGTGGTGCCCAGAATTGCTCACAATATTCCAAATGCGGCCTTCCCAGCGCCTTGTATAGCCTCAACATTACATCCGTGTTTCTGTATACAAGTCCTCTTGAAATAAATGCAAGCATCGAGTTTGCTTCCATTAGACAATAGACAATAGGTGCAGGAGTAGGCCATTCGGCCCTTCGGCCAGCACCACCATTCCATGTGATCATGGCTGATCATTCTCACCGATTCAACTTGCAGATAAAAAATTTGGGAATCCTTAACCGGCACTACCAAGTCCCTTTGCACTTCCGATTTATGGATTATTTCCCCACTTAGACAATAGTCTACGCCATTATTCCTAATACCAAAATGCAGTACTCCGCACTTTGCTACACTATATTCCATCTGTCACTTCTCTGCCCATTCCCCCAACATAGAGTCATCGAGTCATAGAGTCCTACAGCACAGAAAGAGGCCCTTCGGCCCATCGTGTCCGCGCCGCCCGTTACCAAACATAGTCTAATTTTAATCCCATTTTCCCGCATTTGGACCGTAGCCCTGAATGTTGTAGCATTTCAAGTGCCCATCCAAATGCTTCTAAAACGTTGTGAGTGATCCCGCCTCCACCACCACCCCAGGCAGTGAGTTCCAGACTCCAACCACCCTCTGGGTGAAAAAGTTCTTTCTCACATCCCCCCGAAACCTCCCTCCCCTTACCCTGTATCTATGTCCCCTCGTTGTTGAACATTCCACCAGTGGAAGAAGTTTCCCGCCATCTACCTTATCCATGCCCCTTATGATCTTGTACACCTCGATCATGTCCCCTCTCAGCCTTCTCTGCTCCAGGGAAAACAACCCCAGTCTGCCCAGTCTCTCCTCATAGCCGAGGCCCTTCATCCCTGGCAGCATCCTGGTGAATCTCCTCTGCACCCTCTCCAAAGCTATCACATCATTTCTATAATGTGGTGACCAGAACTGTACACAATACTCCAGCTGTGGCCTCACCAGTGTTCTGTACAATTCCATCATTACCCCGCTACTTTTATATTCGATGCCCCGGCTAATGAAGGCCAGTAACCCATATGCCTTTTTAACCACCCTATCCACCTGTCCTGCTGCCTTCAAGGACTTGTGTACCTGTACTCCAAGGTCCCTCTGTACCCCTGTCTTCCCTAGGGTCCTTCCATTCATGGTGTACTCCCTCTGCAAGTTATTTCTGCCAAAGTGCATCACCTCGCACTTTTCAGGATTAAATGCCATCTGCCACTGCTCCGCCCATCTGACCATCTCATCTATATCTTCCTGCAGCTTGCAGATCCCTCCTTCGCTATTCACCCCCCCCCTACCTTTGTGTCATCTGCAAACCTGCTGATCATGTCCTGTGCGTTGACATCCAGATCATTTATGTAGATTACAAACAGTAAGGGACCCAACACCGATCATCCCTGCGGCACCCCACTGGACACCGGCCTCCAGTCACAGAAGCACCCTTCTACCATCACCCTCTGCCTTCTGTCACTAAGCCAGTTTTTTATCCATTTTGCCAAGGTGCCCTGGATCCCATGGGCTCTTACCTTCTTGACTAGTCTCCTGTGTGGGACCTTGTCAAAAGCCTTACTGAAATCCATGTATACTACATCCACTGCACTACCCCCATCTACCTCCTTGGTCACCCCTTCAAAAAATTCAATCGTTAGTCAGACATGACCTTCCCTTAACAAAGCCATGTTAACTATCCTTAATTAACCCTTGATCCTCAAAGTGAAGACTGATTATGTCCCTCAGAATCTTTTCTAGCAGCTTCCCCAACACCGATGTCAGACTCACCGGCCTGTAGTTCCCAGGTTTATCCCCACTGCCCTTTTTAAATAATGGCACCACATTAGCTATCCTCCAGTCCTCCGGTACATCCCCTGTTGCAAGAGAGGCTCTGAAAATTTGTGCCAGAGCCCCCGCAATCTCCTCCCTTGCCTCTCTCAGCATCCTGGGTACATCTCGTCAGAGCCCGGAGACTTATCCACTTTTAAGCCTGCCAGAACCTCCAGCACCGCCTCCATGTCAATAGCAATATGCTCAAGAACATCACAACCCTCCTGCTCCATTTCTAAGTCAGCATCGCCCTCCTCCCTCGTAAAAACAGATGCAAAAAAATCATTTAAAACATCTCCTACATCCTCTGGCTCCACACACAGCTTTCCACTATGGTCCATGATGGGCCCACTCTTTCCCTCGTTATCCTATTACCCTTGATATACTTATAGAACACCTTGGGATTTTCTTGTATTTTGCCCGCTAGTGCTATCTCATGGCCCCTTTTTGCTCTCCTAATTTCTTTTTTAAGTACCGCCCTACACCTTCTGTATTCCTCTAATGATGTCTGTGCCTTAAGTTCTTTATGCCTTCCAAAAGCCCCCCCTTTTTTTCGAATCAATCCTACTATATCATTCGACATCCAAGGTTCTTTGGACTTGTTTGTCCAACCCTTGAACTTTAGGCGAACATGCTTTCTCTGTACTTTTTCAATGATTCCTTTGAATGATTCCCACTGTTCTGATGCGGTCCTCCCTACGAGAAGCTGATCCCACTCCACCAGGGCCAACTTCTGCCTTATCAGATTTAAATCGGCCTTGCCCCAATTTAGAAATTTTCCTCTTTCCTCTGGTCCCTCTTTATCCTTTTCCGTTACCACCTTAAATATCACTGAATTGTGATCACTGTCACCAAAATGCTCTGCCACTGATACTTCAGCCACCTGTCCGGCCTCATTTCCCAAGATTAAGTCCAATACCGCCCCCTCCCTTGTTGGACTTTCAACATATTGGCTCAAAAAGCCCTCCTGGATGACCCTTAGGAACTCTGCACCCTCAGGGCCCTTGGCACTTTGGCTATCCCAATCAATATTCGGGAAGTTGAAATCCCCTACTATTACTACCCTGTTGTTTTCACACCCCCCCGAGATTTGCCTACAAATATGTTCTTCTATTTCCCTCTGACTGTTTGGGGGTCTGTAGTATACACCCAGTAAGCTGCATACCCCTTTTCCTTTCTCAATTCCACACAAATAGCCTCATTTGAGGAACCCGCTAATATGTCATCCCTTCTTACAGCAGAAATAGATTCTTTGATTAATACTGCAACACCCCCTCCCCTTTTTCCCTGCTCTCTGTCTCTCCTGAAGATTCTATACCCTGGAATATTGTGCTGCCAGTCCTGCCCTTCCTTCAACCATATTTCCCTAATGGCAACAATGTCGTACTCCCATGTGTTCAGTAACACCTTCAATTAATCCCCCTTGCTTCCAATACTCCTTGCATTAAAATAAATGCAGTTCAGACTTGCCCTACACCATTGTGCTGGGGCATTCATGTTCTGCCTCCCAATCTGACCAGTTATTTGCTCTATATTTTCCTTCTCCTCACCCCCTATACTAGCTCCATTCTGTATCCCAACCCCTGCCAAATTAGTTTAAACCCTCCCCAACAGTGCTAGCAAACCTCCCCGCCAGGATATTGGTCCCCCTCTGGTTAAGGTGGAGACCTTGCGGCCTATACAGTTCCCACCTTTCCCAGAAACAGGCCCAATTATCCAGAAAAACGAATCCCTCCCCCCTGCTCCAACTCCTGAGCCACACATTAAACTGCTCTATCCTCCTATTTCTATACTCACTAGCTCGTGGCACAGGGAGCAATCCAGAGATTACAACCTTAGATGTCCTACACTTCACTCCTCCACCTAGTCCTTTTTTAAACTATCTTCCTAGCCCCCTAAATTCTTCTTTCAGGACCTCTTCCCTTATCCTACCTATATTGTTGGTACCGATATGTACCACGACCTCTGGCTCCTCTCCCTCCACTTTCAGGATATCCTGGACACGCTCAGACACATCCCGGACACCGGCACCAGGGAGGCAAACCACCATCCGGGTCTCCCGACTGCGTCCACAGAATCACCTATCTGACCCCCTCACTATAGAGTCCCCTATTACTATCGCTCTCCTCTTCCTTTCCCTACCCTTCTGAGCAACAGGGCCGGACTCCGTGCCAGAGGCCCGGGCGCCGTCGCTGCCCCCAGGTAGGCTATACTCCCCAACAACACCTAAACAGGAGTATTTATTACCAAGGGGTATATCCACTGGGGTACTTTCTCGTCCCTGCCTCTGCTCCTTGCCCCCCTAACCGTGACCCAGTTGTCTACCTCCCGTGGTCTTGGAGTGACCACCTCTTTATAACTCCTCTCTATAACCTCCTCACTCCCCCTAACCAGACGGAGGTCATCAATCTGCCACTCCAGGTTCCTAATACGGTCCCTTAGGAGCCCCATCTCATCGCACCTGGCGCAGATGTGGATGTCTGGAAGACTATCAGACTCCCAGATTCCCCACATCCGACACCCAGAACAATAAACTGCCCTGGCACTCATACTCTCCAAACAAAGCCCCGTGCTCGGTTACTAAACCTACCGCCCGGCCGCTACTCCACCCGCTCGAACCGCCCACCCAAAAGAACTGAGTGATCTCCTGGGAGAGGCGAAAAACCGGATAAAAAACCCAGGCCAATTTGGGGAAAAAAATCCGGGAAATTCCTCTCCGACCCCAAGCTAGGCGATCGAAACTTGTCCGGGAGATCACACAGGTCTTACTCCTTACTATCTCCACACAATACTTCCCAAGCTGCTACTACTGCTACTGCTGCTGCTGCTGCTGATGATTGCTGCTATGCTGCTGATTGCTGCTACCTCAATGTTTCACCTCAATGAATTTAGAAGTTCGGTAACACTCGCCTCTCTCTCATAGCTCCTTTGATTCCGCTGCCCCCGAGGGCTCGAACTTACTTTATTTTAAATATATCCAGGGAATTGGCCTACACTACCGTCTGTGGTAGGGAATTGCACAAATTCGCAACCCTCTGGGTGAAAAAGTATATTCTCACCTCAGTCTTAAATGGCCTCCCTTTTATTCTTAGACTGTGGCTCCTGTCTCTGGACTCCCCTAACATTGGGAACATTTTTTCCTGCATCAACCTTGCCAGTCCTTAGATAATTTTATGTGTCTCTATAAGATGCCATCTTATCCTTCTAAACTCCAGTGAATTAAAGCCCACTCTTTCCAATCTTTCCTCGGCTAACAGTCCCGCTATCCCGGGGATCAACCTGGTGAACCTTCGCTGCACTGCCTCAATAGCAAGGATGTCTTTTTTCAACTTAGGAAAGCAAAACTGCACACAATACTCTGGATGTGGTCTAACCAGGCTCCTCTACTACTGCAGAAGGACCTCTTTACTCCTATACTCAAATCTTTTTGTTATGAAGGCCAACATGTTATTAGCTTTCTTCACTGGCTGCTGTACCTGCACGCTTACTTTCAGTGACTGGTGTACAAGGACACCCATGTCTCGTTGCACTTCCTCTGTATTTAATCTGACACAATTTGAGATACAAATCTGCTTCCTTGTTGTAACCTCAAATTTACCTACATTATACTGCATATGCTATGTATCTGCCCACTCACTCAACCTGTCCAAGTCACCCTGCAACCTCTTAACATCCTCTTCGCAGTTCATACTGCCACCCAGCTTTGTGTCATCTGCAAACCTGCTCGTGTTACTTCTAATTCCATCATCCAGTTCATTAATATCTATATACTAAAATTTTCGTTTGTTTGTTTGTACCTGAACTACAGCGAAAACGCTACACGATAGCACGACACATTTAGGCACACCTTACAAACCATCCTCCCTTTGGTGCTAATGGAAGAAGTTTCATTGAAATCGGTGTTATATTTTTAAGGTTATTCACAATTTAATGTTTAAATCTATCTCCTCTGGATGGAGGGAGGAGGGGGAGAGGGAGGGAGGGAGGCGAGAAGGGGGGTTGAGTGGGATGGAGTGGGGGGAGGGGAAGGGGGAAGGGAGGGGAGGGTAATTAGAGGGGTAGGGGAGGAGGGAATGGGGATGGAGGGGTGAGGGATTGGGAGGAGGGATGGAGGGAGGGAGTGTGAGAAAGGGTCAGGGGGATTGGGGAGGGGGGGAGGGGGAGGGGAGGAGAGGGGAGGAATGGAAGAGAGGATGAATGGAGGGAGGGAGGAGGAGGGAGGGAAGGGAGGAGGGAGGGGGAGGGGGAGGGAGGGGGAGGAGAGAGGGAGGGTTAGGGGAAGGGTGGAGGGGAGGGGAGACCAAGAGGGGGAGTGGAGCGGAGGGGGCGGGGAGGTGAGGGGAGGGGAGCGAGGGATTTTTTTCATTGGGAAGTGGAGAGGGAGAATGGGTGAGATAATTTTGCGAGGGGGGTGGGGAAGAGAGAGACGGTGAGAGAGAGATTCTGTGAGTGAGGGGGAGGCAAATGGGGAGCAGGGAAATAGAGGGGGATGGAGAGAGGGTGATAGGGGAGAGATGGGAAATATAGGTGAGAGAGAGGGCGAAGGTAGGGGAGAGGTAGGGGAGAGAGGTGGAAAGAGAGAGAGGGGCAGAGGTGAGGGCGGAGAGTGAAGAGGAGCGAAAGGGAGGTAGAGAGAGACGGAACAGAGTAGTTGAGGGGGAGCAGATGGGGGGGGTAGATGGAAAGAGAGAGCAAGGGTTGGAGAGAGATAATGTGAATTGCCCCTCACTTACTTTGTCGCTCCACTCCAACTCCCCTCCCGCTGTGCGGCGCTCCCTTCTCTCCTCTACCCTTCCCTCCCGCAGTGCGGCGCTCGCAACTCCCCCTATGCTCCCCTCTCGCAGTGCGGCGCTCTCTCCTCTCCTCTCCCCCCCAACCCTCATCTCGCCTCCCTCCCCTGCCGTGGAGAGCACCCTCCTCTCCCCTCCGCAATAAGGATCGTACCCATCGTAAAGATATATCCATTTTAGAGAGGAAGCAGCAAACCGGAGGACTGGGGGAAATTTAGAACGAGACACTGATTGTGGATGATCAGCCACCATCACATTAACTGGCGGTGGAAACGTCACCCATTCTTTCTCTGCAGAGATGCTGCCTGGCCCGCTGAGTTAGTCCAGCATTTTGTCTCCATGTTTGATTACATATTGTCCTGGAGCACAGTGTTCTGTGTCCCGGGATAGGGCTTGGATTACACAGATATCGGTGTGTGGATCAAAGAAATCAACCTGGACTAAACAATGTCCGCGCCCTGGCACAGGGGTGTGGATTACGCCGGGTCCAGTGTCCCAAGCCGGAGAGTGGCAGTATCGGGTCTGCAATATTGGTAAACATGCAAAAACCAGAAGGCACAGCTTTCAGAAATAGGCTAAAGTTCAATTCAGGTGCTGGGACACGTGTTTTTATTCTAACTAGATGGTGTCGAGTGCCTGAAACGCTCTTTTAGTGCAGGTGGTGGGGGTTGGTGGTATCATGGCTTTTATGAGGCACTTGTATCGGCACGTGGACAAACAAAGACTTGCGGGATTTGGATCACCCGTAAGCAGATGATATAAATATATCTTGACATCATGTTCTGTCAAGAAATTATGGGCCGAAATGCCTTTTCCTGCGCTGTGCATTTCCATATTCTATGTACAAATGCACTGGTCAGTGCAAAATAAACAAACCATAAGGCAGAATGCAGATTTATGTTTTCTTTTGCGTGTGCCGCGCTAAACCAAAAAGCTTTGGTTTTTTAAATGTTATTGAAACAAAACAGTTAAATAATACATAAATGCAATCATATCAAACTCAAGTTCATGAGGAAGGGTAAATGAACATTTGCATCAATTTGGTGATGACACCCACCCGCTCAAACCACTGTACTGAAACTGCGCTCCTCAAAATCACAAACGACATTCTCCTCTCCTCCGACGCTGGCAACCTCAACATCCTCATCCTACTTGACCTCAGTGCCGCCTTTGACACCATAAATCACTCCATTCTCCTCACCCGACTTGAAACCTCCCTTAACATCACCGGCACAGCCCTATCCTGGTTTAAATCTTACCTCTCTGACAGACACCAGTTCATCTCCATTAACAACTGTAAATCCCCCACCGCTCCCCTCCCCCAAGGTGTCCCCCAAGGCTCAGTCCTTGGCCCCCTCCTCTTCATCCTCTACCTGTTCCCCCTTGGTCAATTAATCCGCCGTCATGGTCTCAACTTCCACTGCTTCGCCGATGATATCCAGCTCCTCATCTCCACCAAGTCAATCTCCTCCACCACACACTCTACACTGACAAACTGCATTACTGAAATAAAATCTTGGCTTCAATCAAACTTCCTCAAACTCAATTGCAACAAATCTGAAATCATCATCATTGGTCCAAAAATGCTCACCAAATCCACCCAAAACTTCATCCTCAACATTGATGGTCTCCCAGTATCCACCTCACCTCACATCCGGAATCTTGGAATCATCCTTGATCAAACCCTCTCCTTCGACAAACACATCAAACACATCACAAAGACAGCCTTCTTCCACCTCAAAAACATTGCCCGTCTCCGTCCATCCCTCTCCTCCACAGCTGCAGAAACCCTCATCCACGCCTTCATCACCTCCCGTCTGGACTACTGCAACAGCCTCCTCTATGGCGCACCCTCAAAAATCATCAATAAACTTCAATACATTCAAAACTCCGCTGCCCGTCTACTCACACACACCTCGATCCGTGACCATATCACCCCCGTCCTTTATAAACTCCACTGGCTCCCCATCCCCCAGAGAATCCAGTACAAAATCCTCCTCATAACCTACAAAGCCCTCCATAACCTGGCCCCATCCTACCTGACCGACCTCCTCCACAGGCACACTCCCACCTGCACCCTCCGCTCTGCCGCTGCCAATCTCCTATCCGCCCACATCCGGACTAAACTCAGATCCTGGGGGGACAGGGCTTTCTCCATCGCTGCTCCCACCCTATGGAACTCACTACCCCAAACCGTTAGAGACTCCCCCACACTCACCACATTCAAAACATCGCTGAAGTCTCACCTGTTCAGTACTGCCTTCAACCACTGAAGGTCACCTCACCTACTGTCTCCTTTCTCTGTTCATTTATTTATTTACTTATTTATCTATTTATTAATTTCCCTATGTTCTCAAAATCTCTGTAAAGCGTCTTTGAGTATATGAAAAGCGCTATATAAATAAAATGTATTATTATTATTATTATTCCTTCACTCCAGAGATGCTGCCTGATCCGCTGAGTAACTCCAGCATTTTGTGTCTACCTTCGATTTAAAACAGCCTCTGCAGGGTTTTTTCAACACTTTAAAATACACGTGGACAGGGTGCATGAATATGAATGATTATGATGAATGATGGGCAATCGCAGGCAAATGGGACTCACGTCGATGGAGCATGGAAGAGCTGAGCCCCATGATCAGATTCCGTGCTTCTGGACTCTGAATTCCGCAGGTATTCCGTAACTTGTCCTCAGCGTGTAAGTTTGCGTTTTAAAGTTTGGGCATTTTAACGGAGTACAATTAACAAACTGAAGTAAGTGAAAATGGGTGATAGATTGTTGGAGTGGATCGATGGTCAAAGAGCTTATTTTTGTTTGTTGTTGTTGACATGCTTGTTAGCATGAGCGAACAAGTGCACGAATTACCCTCAGTGTGAATTTTACCGCGTTCATCAGCTCCTGTCTGAATTTTCTCTGGGTCACCACGTATATACACGTATTGGTGCATGTACTGAGAAGCTGTAAGAACGTATCCGTGATCTTCGTGATATAGTAATAACCGGTGGGGGAGCCGTCATATCCGATCTTCGCAATACCCGTAAAGATGATAAAGACAGCTTGTGTTACCCACAGCAATATGAAAGTGCCCGTGACACTAAAGAGTAAAACAATGGATTTCCTGCGGTTCTCCATCTCCGGGTCCTTGTGATTCTGTCCGTTGCTGCGGCCCCGGAGACCCCTGCGGACTCTGCTCGCCGCTACAATCCACCTGACCGTCAGCACATTGAGCAGAACGATCAGAAAGAACGGGAGACATGGGGTCAGAACGCGGTGTGTGACATTATATGCGGCCCATGCAGTCGACGTATAGAAGGTGGGTTTAGTGACGCACTCCCAGGGAAGTTTATCAAATTCGTAGCCAGGATCTACCGTAAAAAACCTGGGAATATTCTCCAAACAGCCCAGCACAATCACTGCCCCGATAACAGCAGCCGCTGTTCTCTCGGTACAATATTTTATTTTCAGCTTCTCACAACAAATGGCCACAAACCGATCGAAGGTGAAGGCTACCGTCAGCCAGACAGAGACCGCGGTGGTTGCAAAGACCAGGAATTGGACAGTCGTGCACACGGGAGTAATGGTCAGAAAAGAATAAGGGAAGTAAATTTGAATAGTCAGACGTAGAAAGGGATCCGTGATGCCGACCAGGAGATCAGACGCTGCCATGGCGACCAGGTAGCGAGTGATGCATTTGGAAAGACCGCATTTGCCTCGACAGATTATCACGATCGCCAACAAGTTCACTGTGAAGGGGAGAAGAGATATTACTGACACAAGAGCCGCACAAATGTACCTGAGGGGCATTGTCTAATTGGAAGGTTTTCAAACTTGGATGCGTTGACCAAATAACCTTTAGCTCCGACAAAGTTCAGAGACTGCAGCGTATAGATCACGGAGTCCACCCAACTCATCAAACACCAAAGTATATTACGTTCACAGCTCTTAGTTCCGCTCACACGACTATCAACTGCCCTCCAGATTGTAGATTCCATCCACACTAAGATTCGTATACAGGAGTGACAGAAACCATTGATATGTGGGAGGAAAGACGAGCGCAGGTCGATTGCATGTGGGAGGAAAGACGAGCGCAGCCAGGAATAGCGGGGAGTCGGAAGACGAACGATGGAACATTGCACATGTAGCACGGAGGTAGAGATTGAACCTGCGTGTCCGGAACTGTGCGACATCGGCAGTACTGACTGTGGCACGGTGGCGAGGATGTACAGAGAGCGATGCAGGACAAACAATTTCACTCAGAGTTGTAAATCTGTGGGATTCTCTGCCACTGAAGGCAGTGGAGGCCAATTTTCTGGATGTTTATAAAAGAGAGTTAGATGGAGCCCTTAATGATAGCGGATTCAGGGGATATGGGGAGAGAGCGGGAACAGGGTACTGTTTGTGGATGATCAGCCATGATCACATTGAATGGCGGTGCTGGCTCGAAGGGCCGAGTGGCCTACCCTTGCAACTATTGTCTATTGTCACCCCCCACATCAAACAGGCTAAAGAATACAAAAACGTATATTTAACACATACTAAAAAACAACAAAGAAGGAAGGAATGAGACAGACAGTGGCGAGGCGGTCATTGCGGGCGCTACCCGGTCTTTTTGTGTAGTTCGCGTCGCCCAATTACAGGAAGAATGCAGATCCTTCTGAGAGGGTGAAGGAGAGGTTCACGTGGATGCTGCTGTATTAGAGGGTGTAAATTCCATGAGATTATGGGGAAATATATATAGCTTAGCAATGGAACCCTTTATCATGTATTGTACACTGTGGATGGCTCGATTGAATTTGCATACTGGTGACTGGTTAGCACGTAACCAAAACTGTTCACTGTAAGTTGCTACACGCGACGATAAACACAACTCAACTCAACATTGATATTTTCAGTGTCCACAGTGATGGTCCAGATTATCAGTCTGAAGAAGGGTCCCGACCCGAATCGTCACCCATTCATTCGCTCCAGAGATGATGCCTGTCCCGCTGAGATAACCCAGTATTCTGTGCCTATCCTCGGTGTAAACCAGCATCCGCAGATTCTTCCTACGAACATAATCAGCTTGGACCGTGATGGGTCTGGATAAGCAGTGACATTATCAATGTGGTCAGTGATGGATCTGGATAAGCAGTGACTTTTTCAGTGAGGTCAGTGATGGGTCTGGAAAAGCGGTGACATTGTCAGTGCGGTCAGTGATGGGTCCGTATAAGCAGTAACATTAGTAGTGTGGTCAGTGATTGTTATGGATAAGCAGTGAGAATTTCAGTGTGAACAGTGATGGGTCTGGAGGGGAATCACTATTTTGGAATACTAGCTTTGTTCTCGTTTCAATGTCACATGGATCTGCTCGAGTACGGCGAGTACGACCACTTTGTCAGCTGACGGTATCTCTGGTGGAGAGAATCGGCAGCACTTTGGTCCGCTCCACCAGCAGAGTGATCGCATCACCGGGAAAGAAGGCGGTGGCTCAGGACCTTCCCTTGGTCTACGGGTAATCAGGCTGTCAAGATGCATCAGGTTGTGATGGTCCCATTTCACATTTGATACCAAACTGGATGACAAGCCTTTGTTTTGCATTATTGCTGATGTTGGAATCGAACAGGTTACCACGGGTTCCGTATCTGCAATTAATCACATCTGTAATGAGCAGGAACTCTATCTTTCTGCTCAATGGTTACCCACCGGCAGGTAAGCTGCAAACATGTCCAGTCATCTATCGTGGCTCAGCACGACTTTAATGTTGTCATTGGTGTCACCGGTGATAATACATCTGAGCAGTGTGCGATAGAATTGGGAACTGGTTGTTGTGTGAGGTGTCCTGGGAATGGGTGTGGGCCTGTGTGTGATGTCAGTGTGGACAGTAAAGGTCTGGATAAAGAGTGACATTATCAGTGTGGTCAGTGATGGGTCTGGATAGGCAGTGGCATTATCAGTGTGGTTAGTTATGGGTCTGGATAAGCGGTGACTTTATCAGTGTGGTCAGTGATGCGTCTGGGTAAGCAGTGAAATTAGCAGTGTGGTCGATGATGGGTCTGCAATAACAGTGACATTTTCAGTGTGGCCAGTGATGGGCATGGATAGGCAGTCACATTATCAGTGTGGTCAGTGATGGGTTTGGAATAGAAGTGACATTATCAGTGTGGTCAGTGATGCGTCTGGGTAAGCAGTGACATTATCAGTGTGGTCAGTAATGGGTCTGGATAAATAGTGACATGATCACATTAGATCTAGACTGCTGTGTCTTACATTTGACTTGATGTAAAATAAATGATCCTTTAGTTTTATTTCAAATGTTTGACTCGATAGGTTTAACGCAGTTTCAGTGTCCATAATTAATTTCAAGTGGATAACACGACTTTGTTTTACATTTTTGCAAATATAGAACTCTGAGGGTTTAACACGGTTTCAGTATCTGCAATTAATATCATCTGTAATGAGCACGAACTCCATAGAAACATAGAAAATAGGTGCAGGAGTAGGCCATTCGGCCCTTCGAGCCTGCTCCGCCATTCAATATGATCATGGCTGATCATCCAGCTCAGTAGCCTGTACCTGCCTTCTCTCCATACCCCCTGATCCCTTTAGCAAAAAGGGCCACATCTAACTCCCTCTTAAATATAGCCAATGAACTGGCCTCAACTACCTTCTGTGGCAGATAATTCCACAGACTCACCACTCTCTGTGTGAAGAAATGTTTTCTCATCTCGGTCCTAAAAGACTTCCCCCTTATCCTTAAGCTGTGACCCCTGGTTCTGGACTCCCCCAACATCGGGAACAATCTTCCCGCATCTAGCCTCTCCAACCGTTTAAGAATTTTATATATTTCTATAAGATCCCCCCTCAGTCTTCTAAATTCCAGCGAGTACAAGCCCAGTCTATCCAATCTTTCCTCACATGAAAGTCCCGCCATCCTAGGGATCAATCTGGTGAACATTCTCTGTACTCCCTCTAAGGCAAGAACGTAATTCCTCAGGTTAGGAGACCAAAACTGCACACAATACTCCAGGTGCGGTCTCACCAAGGCCTCGTACAACTGCAGCAGAACCTCCCTGCTCCTAATCTCAAATCCTCTTGCTATGAATGCCAACATACCATTCGCTTTCTTCAGTGCCTGCTGCACCTGCATGCTTGCTTTCAATGACTGGTGCACATGACACCCAGGTCACGTTGCATCTCCCCTTCTCCCAATCGGTCACCATTCAGGTAATACTTTGCTTTCCTGTTCTTGCCGCCAAAGTGGATAACCTCACATTTATCCACATTATATTGCATCTGCCATGTATTTGCCCACTCGCCTAATCTATCCAAGTCACTCTGCAGCCTCCTATCATCCTCCTCGCAGCTAACACTGCCACCCAGCTTCGTGTCATCCGCAAACTTAGAGATGTTGCATTCAATTCCCTCGTCCAAATCATTAATATACACTGTAAATAAATGGGGTCCGAGCACTGAGCCTTGCGGTACCCCACTAGTCACTGCCTGCCATTCCGAAAAGGACCCGTTTATTCCTACTCTTTGCTTCCTGTCCGCCAACCAATTTTCTATCCACCTCAACACTGAACCCTCAATACCGTGTGCTTTAAGTTTGTACACCAATCTCCTATGTGGGACCTTGTCGAAGGCCTTCTGAAAGTCCAGATATAACACATCGACTGGTTCTCCCTTATCCACTCTACTAGTTACATCCTCGAAAAATTCTATAAGATTCGTCAGACATGATTTGCCTTTGGTAAATCCATGTTGACTTTGTCCGATGATTTCACCACTTTCCAAATGTGATGCTATCACATCTTTAATAACTGACTCTAGCATTTTCCCCACTACCGATGATAGGCTAACTGGTCTATAATTCCCCGTTTTCTCTCTCCCTCCGTTTTTAAAAAGTGGGGTTACATTAGCTACCCTCCAGTCCTCAGGAACTACTCCAGAATCTAAAGAGTTTTGAAAAATTATCACTAATGTATCCACTATTTCTGAGGCTACTTCCTTAAGCACTCTGGGATGCAGCCTATCTGGCCCTGGGGATTTATCTGCCTTTAATCCATTTAATTTTCCTAACACCACTTCCCGACTAACCTGGATTTCCCTCAGTTCCTCCATCTCATTAGAACCCTGGTCCCCCGCTATTTCCGGCAGACGGTTTATGTCTTCCTTAGTGAAGACAGAACCAAAGTATTTGTTCAATTGGTCTGCCATCTCCTTGTTCCCTACGATCAATTCACCTGTTTCCGACTGCAAGGGACCTACATTTGTCTTAACTAATCTTTTTCTCTTGACATATCTATAAAAGCTTTTGCAGTCAGTTTTTATGTTCCTTGCCAGTTTTCCCTCATAATCTATTTTCCCTTTCATAATTAAGCCCTTTGTCCTCCTCTGCTGGACTCTGAATTTCTCCCAGTCCTCTGGTATGCTACTTTTTCTGGCTAATCTCTATGCATCATCTTTTGTTTTAATAATATCCTTGATTTCCCTTGTTAGCCACGGATGCACTACCTTTCCTGGTTTGTTCTTTTGCCAAACTGGGATGAACACTTGTTGTAGTTCATCCATGCGGCCTTTAAATGCCTTCCATTGCATGTCCACCGTCAACCATTTCAGCATCAATCGCCAGTCTATCTTGGACAATTCACGCCTCATACCCTCAAAGTTACCTTTATTTAAGTTCAGAACACTTGTTTCTGTATTGACTTTGTCACTCTCCATTCTAATGAAGAACTCTACCATATTATGATCACTCTTGCCCAAGGGGCCTCGCACAGCAAGACTGCTAACTAACCCTTCCTCATTACTCAATACCCAGTCTAGTATGGCCTGTTCTCTCGTTGGTTCCTCGACATGTTGGTTTAGAAAACCATCTCTCAAACATTCCAAGAAATACTCTTCCTCAGCACCCCTGCCAGTTTGGTTCACCCAATCTATATGTAGATTGAAGTCACCCATTATAACTGCTGCACCTTTAGTGCACGCATTTCTAATTTCCTGCTTGATGCCATCCCCAACCTCACTACTGCTGTTAGGTGGCCTGTACACAACTCTCACTAGCGTTTTCTGCCCCTTAGTGTTTCGTAGCTCTACCCATATCGATTCCACTTCCTCCAAGCTAATGTCCTTCCTTTCCACTGCTTTAATCTCCTCTCTAACCGGTAACGCTACCCCACCTCCTTTTCCTTTCTGTCTATCCCGCCTGAATATAGAATATCCTTGGATGTTGAGCTCCCAGCCTTGGTCACCCTTGAGCCATGTCTCCGTAATCCCAACTATATCATAATCATTAATAACTATCTCTATCTTGCTGCCTCATCCACGCTGGTAAACCCGACAGGTGAAGATGCATTAATTTGTTATTTTCATCTTAATAAACACAGGTTAGAGTGCGTAATTACCTCCCTCCGGTATACAATGGAAAGAATAATACAAAATGTAGAAAAAATAAAGCGCAGATTCAGCTCTGAGAAAGCGGGAGTCGAGTATCTGTGACGAAACATTCGCCCAGTGGAGAATATTAGTTCCAGCCGGTGAACACAAGGCGACGCTGTGTTCAATCTGCAGATTATTTTGTAGTGAACTACTTCAGACCAGTCGATAGTTAGATGTACATTCAGGCAGCAAGGTCAGTCTGACAGTAAATGACCATCTCATCCACCTGGGCTGAGCACAGCGGTTTAGGTAGAGCTCTCACGCACTCAGACTGTAATAGAAACATAGAAATAGAAAATAGGTGCAATAGGAGGCCATTTGGCCCTTCGAGTCAGCACCGCCATTCGCCGTAATCTTGCCTGATCATTTACAATCAGTAATCTGTGCCTGCCTTCTCCCCATATCCATTGATCCCATTAGCCACAAGAGCGCTATCCAACTCTCTTTTAAATCCATCCAGTGATTTGGCCTCCTCTGCCTTCCGTGGCAGAGAATTCCACAAATTCACAACTCCCTCGGTGACGAAGTTTCTTCTCACCTCAGTTTTAAATGGACTCCCCTTTATTCGGAGACTGTATCTGTCCTTCTTTTGGATTCCCCCAACATTGGGAACATTTTTCCTGCATCTTACTTGTCTAGTCCTTTTATAATTGTATACGTCTCTATAACAGCCTCTTTCATCCTTCTAAACTCCAAATGAATACAAGCCTAGTCTTTCCAAGATTTCCGCATATGACAGTCCCTCCGTCACAGGGATTAACCTCGTGAACATACTGCGTCAATAGCAAGGGCGTCCTTCCTCAAATTAGGAGACCAAAACTGCACACAATGCTACAGATATGGTCTTACTAGGGCCCAATACAACTGCAGAAGGACCTATTTGCTCCTGTACTCAAATTATCTCGTTATGAAGGCCAACATGCCATTAGCTTTCTTCACTGCCAGCAGTACATGAATGCTTACTTAATTTATCAATTAATTCAAAAGAGCATTTCCCCCTTCTTGCTGCGTATATCTGGCAACATAAAAACTGAAGGAAACACTTCAATGATCAAGTACATATATAAATGACCTCGGTGTATGACAGTCAGTTTATCATTTTTTTAAAACATCTGCATTTTTGTGATAATTCGACACCTGTTGATGTTTAATTCATCGGTTTTCCAGGCTAGAGTTTAGTTTGAGGTCAGTGAAGCACCTGTTGGACACTTGCGAGTTATATTACGGTTTTAGCGACATCACCACCCAATACAGTATCGCCAGTGTTGTGCGGTCAGTGATGTGTCTGTGTTGCTCCAACTGGGGAGGCCGATGATGGAGCACATTAGAGATCAGAGAACCGGTGATTCCAGTGGTGTGTCAAATGGTCATGGAAACAGCATGGAAACAGGCCATTCGGCCCGACGGAGATGCCAAATTACGTTAATAACGGCTACTTTTATTTGTCCAATATCGCTGCCTTCCTATGAGGCAGGCACCTGTCCAGATGCTGTTTAAGCCCTGTGATAGTACCTGAACCCATCTCCTCCTATGAAAAGATTGCAACGCTTTTAGAAATATTGTCTCATAAATTTCCCAAAATTCTTCCCATCTCTGTTAAACGTAGCTTCTCTGGGTTAAATCTCCTCACCCTGCGAAATATCTGTGACCATCAACGCTCTCTAGAAGTGTCATAATTTTAAAACCCTCCATGAGGTCAGCCCTCTGAATTCTGCGCTCCAATTAAATCAAACCCAACCGATCGAATCTGTCTTCCATCGAACGCTGCCCATTCCAGATGACACCGTAGTGAATCTGTTCTGCGCTGTCTCTGGCGATGGGACATCATTTACATGAGACGGTGGCCAGAACGAAACAAAAGCATCTCACATACATATTGAATGCAACTGAGGAGTGGTGGGTATTTCGAGCATCATTTAAGTTATGATTTATTTCTTTATTTGGATGTTCAGGAGTGGTGCATGTGAGTTCAGTGTCAGACGCAGACAGGACGTTCAACCACCAGTTAGTCCAGAGTTGTCAGCAGTGATTAGCTGGAAACCGGTCAAAACGCTGAATTAACGAGAGGTTTAGTGCACACACAGTTCGGTTAGATATTCCTCACTTGTGTATGGATCCATGTCCTGGGATCGGAGAACAGATTCTCATCAAGACAAACTAGATTAAGCGCACAATTAGCATCATAATACACCAATACTGATCAATGGTTGTCCATGGTTAGGTAACGTACAAACATGTCCATTCATCTGCTGTGAGTTCGCATGAGAGAAATGTGTCACTGGTTAAAATATACCTGGGCAGTGTTGACGGAACTGGGTAACTGGTTGTTTTGTGAGGTCTTGGTAATGGGTGTGGATCATCGAACGAAGTCCAATTGTGTTACATTATCAGTGTGATCCTTGATGAGTCTGGATAACCAGTTTTATTATCAGTGTAGTCAGTTATCGGACTGGATAAGCTGTGACATTATCAGTATGGTTAGTGTTCGGTCCGGATAAGCAGTGACATTATCAGTGTACTCCGTGATGGGTCTGGATAAGCAGTGACATTATCAGTGTCGTCAGTGATGGGTCAGGGTAAGCTGTGCCATGATATCATTGTCTTGCTGCTGTTTTACATTGGACATGATATAAACATGGAAACATGGAAAACAGGAGCAGGAGAAGGCCATTGGGCCTTTCGAGCCAGCACCGCCATTCATAGTGATCATGGCTGATCATCCACAATCTGTAACCCGTGCCTGCCTTCTCCCCATATCCCTTGATTCCACTAGTCCCTTGAGCTCTATCTATCTATCTCTCGTTTAAATTCACCAACTGAATTGGCCTCCACTGCATTCTGTTGCAGAGAATTCCACAATTTCACAACTCTCTGGGTGAAAAGGTTTCTTCGCACCTCAGTTTTAAATGGCCTCCCCTTTATTCTTAGACTATGGCCCCTGGATCTGGGCTCACCCAACATTGGGAACATTTTTCCTGCATCTAGCTTGTCCGGTTTTTAAATATTTTTTTCGTGTCTGTTTATCTATATTATACTGCATCTGCCCACTCACTCAACCTGTCCAAGTCACTATGCAACATCCTAACATCCGGTGGCACGAATGCAGCGCCAGAGACTCAGATTCAATCCCGACTACGGGCGCCGTCTGTACGGAGTTTGCACGTTCTCCCCGTGACCTGCGTGGGTTTTCTCCGATGTCTTCGGTTTCCTCCCACATTCCAAAGACGTACAGGTATGTAGGTTAATTGACTGGGTAAATGTAAAAAATGGCCCTAGTGTGTGTAGGGTAGTGTTAATGTGCGGGGATCGCTGGGCGGCGCGGACTTAGAAAAAATCTAAGAAAAATCTAAAAATCCTCTTCGTAGTTCATACTAACACTCAGCTTTGTGTCATCTGCAAACCTGCTGGTGAAACTTCTAATCCCATCATCCAAATCATTAATATCTATATACTAAAACTCTCGTTTATTCCTGAACTACAGTCAAAACGGCACACGATAGCGCGACAATTGTAGGCCCACCTTGCACACCGTCGTCCCTTTGATGCTAATGGAAGAAGTTTAATTGAAACCAGTGTTATATTTTTAAAGTTATTCACATTTTAACGTTTAAATTTATCTCTTCGGGAGGGAGGGAGGAGGGAGGGAGGGATGGAGGGAGGGGAGATAAGGGGGTTGAGGGGGATGGAGTGGGCGAGGGGAAGGGGAGGGGAAAGGGGAGGGGGAGGGAGGGGAACGGGAGGGGAGAGGAGGAGGGAATTGTGATGAAGGGGGAGGAGGGATGGAGGGAGGGAGTGGGAGAGGGCGTGAGGAGGGATTGGTAGGGGGAGTGGGGAGGGGAGGAAGGGAGGAGGGAAGGACGGGAGAAGGGGAGGAGGAAGGGAGGAGAAGAAAGGGAGGACGAAGGTGAG
>NC_135991.1:12180933-12241740 GCF_053455715.1 Rhinoraja longicauda | reverse complement strand
ACTGCACTGTACTGAATGATTGTTCCACAGCTGCCTTGACTCAGCTACATGGTGACCAACATCGCCCCGTTGCTTATTATTCTTCCAAACCTGACCCTGCACCCAGATTCTTACTGCCATTTACAACAGTCTGCAGTCCACAGCAAACATGACGCTGCAGCAGGACATTGTCGTATATAGCTCACATTCTGTTATTGCACTGCCGGGCCAACTGCAGACCCAGCATCTTACTATGGCCAGGCAAAACAAGTATGAGATCTATCTCTTGAATAATCCTCGCGTGACATTTCGCTACTGCACACCGATCAATCCTGCCAGCTTTCTCGATCATCCTCCCACGGAAGAAGCTAAGGCCACGCACGACTGCCTACAGTCCAACCGAGAAGATACCTCGCCTCGTTCGGACCTCTCAGATATTCGTATTCCAGATCCCGATTTCACATTCTACACAGATGGAAGTTCCTCCATCAACGACCAAGGCGAACGCATTTCAGGGTACGCAATTGTGGACCAGGTCGGCTCCACAGTGGAAGCAGCAGCCTTCGAGCCCAATTTTGAGCCCAGCAGGCCAACTGTTCGCACTTATTCGGGCATGCATTTTGGCAGACGAACTCTCCGTCAACATCTACACCTACTCCCGATACGCCTTTGGTGTGGTGCATGACTTCGGACAACTGTGGAAAAGCCGGGGGTTCCTGACTTCATCAGGGAATCCCATCTCCCACCAGATTTTAGTTTCCCACTTATTACGGGCTCTCCAATTATCGAAAAGTATTTCAGTGATAAAGGTAAGAGCTCATACTGCCGGGCAAGGTCCCATTGAGATAGGTAACCGTCGCGCGGACGAGGCTGCTAAGTACGCTTCTTGGAATAGCCACACGGTTGTGCCACAAATGATGAGGTAGACTTAAAATTATAATAGGGATCCGTCTCCCTCGGAAAAACTAATGCCAACCATCCAAGAAGTGTTAAAAATACAGGAGGACGCTCCTGATGTAGACCGCCAGCTGTGGCAGGATCAGGGATGTGTGTGCGATCCTGTCTCGCGCTTATGGCTTACCCCTGTGGGCCAGACTTGCATGTCTGACGAATTAGCCTTATGGTTTATTGAATGTGTACACTTTTCAACTTACTGTCGTGCCAAAGCTGTGAGTGATATGCTTCTGGAACGTGGTGGCATCCTAGACTTCTGGATTTGACCCAGGATGTCAGTCGCAGACGCCTCATTTGTCAGCAGCACTACCCGGGCAAGGGACTCGCTTGCAACCCCGGAAAGACTACTTTGCCGCCAGGTCCCTTTGAGAGCCTGAAAATGGACGTCATTGAGTAGAAACGCTGTCAGTGTTAGAAGTATGTGCTTATAATTGTGGACGTGTTCAGTAAATGAATTGAAGCTTACCCTACCTCTGATAACAAGGCCTCCACGGTTGTTAACATTTTATTGAAATAAATTATTCCCCGCTTTCGTGTTCCGACCCGGTTAAGCTCAGATAATAGGCCTCACTTAGTTGGAACGATTAATAAAGAGTTGCGTGAACAGTTACGGATTCACCAACAGTTGCATTGTTTCAATAAAATGTTAACAACCGTGGAGGCCTTGTTATCGACTTCAAGCTGCGGGTTTAGTCGAGCGCGCCAACCAGACTCTTAAAAACAAGCTTGCTAAATTAACAGCACAAACTGGCTCTACCTGGCTTAAACTGCTTCCTGTAGCTCTTTTTCAGATGCGTACCACGCCCTCCGGTAAAGCCCGCCTCACGCCGGCTGAAGTTGTCTACGGCCGCCCATTGCGGACCCCTTGGAATGACCGCGCTCCTTAGACGGTCCATTTCCAACGGATGATGAACGAAATCACCAGCTATGTCCTTGCATTAACCAAAGCCATGCGAGCCTCTCATTCACATGGGGACACGCCGGCCCTCGCACAGTCTACCATCATTAAGCATGGGTCCTATGTCATGGTTAAAAACTGGACTCGCAAGCACCTGGAGCCACGCCCGTTCCAGGCCCTGCTTACCACCCCTACAGCTGCCAACGTTGAGGGCCGCAATGCGTGGATCCACCTGCATCACTGTAAAATGATTGGTGAAACCAATCAAAAGGGGGGTGATTGAAAGCTATCGCTATAACTTTAAATCTCTTTTAAATCTATGCAATTATTTGTAATTGGATATTTTTGTGATTATTGTGATTGATATTATGTTGGTTCGAGTGTTGTGTATTACATGCAATCCAGAATCAGAATGGCGGCAGCAATTAGGCTAGGCCTCCTGACAATATTAGCCTCAGTAACACAGGCAGGAAAAATCCGATGGTGTGACCCCGAGCAAAGTGTACGGATCTTCTTCCATCTCTGCAAAGGAGACGTAGTGGTGTGTAATGATGGGACGCCGGAAGCTTCGGAACATGGAACGTCACAAAGCAGAATTATTGCAACGGAATCTTGCGACAGACCACCAGGGAAGTCGAGCTAGGTGATCGCAACATGTGGGGTCTGCCTTGTTGGTTTCAGAAATGTCAGTTTGATTTTGCTTGCCGACGGAACACTAGTGAGGACAGAGAAGATCACGGGACTCAATACAATGGACTGTGTTTCCAAGAGGCCCTCCAACGCGACCCCCACCTGCAGCCAAAAATCTCTTCCGGGGCGAACAAAAATAAAAAGAGAGGTCTCGGACACAAAGGCCGACCAGAACTTGTTTTTACAGACTCATAATTTACTGTACTCTCCTGAATCTGTCCTTTGTTATCCCTCCACTTCGGTAATAGGTCTTTTCCCTCCAATCCCAGTTATGGACCCCAGCTACTATAACCAAGGGGACTATTTACCCCCTCCCGTTAAGTACATTACCTTTAAATATCCCCCAAAGTCAGAGCTACCCAGCCACCTGTATAAAGAGCTCTGGACCAACCTCTGGATACCCCAATTGTTGGAATGGAACCGGGTATTGGTGTGCCGTGGTAAACATCCAGAACACAGTAAGCTGCATTACGACAAAGGAGACATTCCGGTGCAGACAACACCCTGGCACCGGGGTGACCACTTGCCATAACACCAGCCAATGTGTTGACCTTGAGAGAGGGTGGCAGACACTCTGTGGTTGGGGAAATAAGACACTCGTGGCGATTAACAACAATACCTTCCCCATTTTACCACGCTTTGGCACAAGAGGCGACTCCTTAGAACCATACATGTACCCGATGATATGTCGGTGGATAGCAACTTCCGGTTCCCCTGTAATGATAACTGGAGTAGCCGGAAGCTTCGGAACATGGAACGTCCGCACACAAGATAACTTCCATTGTTGGATGCCACGGCCCCTGCAGTCCCACCTAGAGTTATGGTGCTCAACATTCCCCAACCAACTCAGTGACCTCTGCTATTACCGATCGCAGCTGGTTCCATCCAGTTAGCACACAATTCCTTAGCAATTCCTCGTGTTGTTTTTATTTGGCCAACGGTGGAGAAGCTGAAGCTCCACCGTACTGGTCAGGGTATAGTTGTGGGGGTAAGGATTCCTATCGCCACTTTGTCAGGGGTCTCTTTTCCCATTACCGGGAAATTGGTCCCTATCCCATTACTCAGGAAATAATATCCGGGTTTGGTATAAACTACTCCCGGGGTTCCACCGTCAGAGCCTGAAGTCGGACCAGAGGTCACTGCGTTGGTTGGGGAATATTGAGCACCATAACTCTAGGTGGGACTGCAGGGGCCGTGGCATCCAACAATGGAAGTTATCTTGTGTGCGGACTCACCATTCCGGGGAATGAGACAGTGGAGGCTATAAATGAAATAAAGGAGGGCCTGTCACACCGACGGCTGTTCTCAATGCAGAACCGATATGCACTGGATTATCTGCTGGCTAGGGAAGGAGGTGTGTGTGCCATTGTAAAAGGGAAATGTATGATGGGAATTATGGACCGAACCGCGAACCTCGCGAGAATTGAAGACGATATACAGACTTTCCTGAATGGGATAACTGAGGGTTTGAACTGGGGAGATTGGGGATTGGGCGGACGGTAAAATTGGTTTATTAACATTGCCATTTATCTCGGAGTACTTTTGATATGTTTATTCGTGGGGATTGCCATCGTTAAATGTATAATTATTAAACTTATGCAGGCCACGAAAGGCATTAGAAGCACTCATAAAATGTTGTTACTGCGCATGGGAGAAACTGGAGAAGACCTTCCGATGTTAGAGGACGATTACACTGAAAGTGATGGTAAAGCAAGTGATATGGTGAAAGAGCAGGTTGCCAAGGAATTATTCGAGGAAGAATACAATAGACTTAATCAACTGGGTATAAGTCAGAGCTATGAAGATCAGAGACTGTTCCAGCAGATACAACAATAGGATGTACGGGATTGGTCATAACTGGGGACTGGGAAGTGCTTACGGAGTTTCTAGTTGTGATTGGATGAACATGTTGCCATGCCCCTCAATTTTGCCCCCTCCATTCTGTTATTTGGAAGCTATATAAACATTGACTTGGTATGTATGAGTATGGTCGTCCCATCCTGTTCCGGAGACCGTGGGCTCTGTAAGAGCAGACTTGGAGGAGTCATCGCAGCGCTGCATTAAAGGTTTGAATTGAAGAACAAGTGTTTGGATCACTTATTATTGAACTAGATTGACATAAAGAACCGGAATCGTCACAAAGATATCCAGATCTCTTTGTACTTCCAAATTTCCTAACTTGACACGAATCAGATAATAATTGATTTCCTGTTCTTTCCACCAAAGTGGATAGATAACCTCACATTTATCCACATTGAACTGCATCTGCCATGCATCTGCCCACTCGCACAACCTGTCCAAGTCACCCTGCATCCTCATAGCATCCTCCTCACGGTTCACACTGCCACCCAGCTTTGTGTTATCCACAAATTTGCTAATGTTTGAACATTAACAATTGAACGAATAACACATAATGCTCCAAATTAAATTTAAAATGCTTGCTTCAAATCTAAGAAAGAGGCAGTTGATAAACTCTGCTGTGCCCTGCGCCCACTGGGAAATATTAGTTCCAGCCGGTGAACACGATGGCTGATTATTATCTGAATGGTGTCAGATTAGGAAGAAGGGGAGGTGCAACCAAGGCGTCGTTGCATGTCACTCACTGAAAGTAAGCATACAGGTACAGCAGGCAGCAAAGAAAGCTCACGGCATGTTGGCCTTCATAGCGACAGGATTTGAGTACAGGAGCAAGGAGGTAACACCCGGAGTATTGCGAGCAGTTTTGTTATCCTAATTTGAGGAATGCCATTCTTGCTATTGCGGGAGTGCAGCGTAACCAGGTTCACCAGGTTAATCCCCGGGATGGCAGACGGACATATGATAAAAGAATGAATCGACTGGGCTTAAATTTGCTGGAAGTTAGAAGGATGAGAGGGGATCATATAGAAACATGTAAAATTCTTAAGGGATTGGACAGGCTAAATGTAGGGGGGAAATGACTATTTTGGGGGAGTCCAGAACCAGGAGTCACAGTTTAAGAATAAAGGGAAGGCCATTTAGGACTGAGATGAGGAAACACGTTTTCACCCAGAGAGTTGTGAATCTGCGGAATTCTCTGCCACAGAAGGCATTGGATTCACTGGATGTATTCAAGGGAGAGCTAGATACATCTCTTGGGGTTAAATGAGTCAAATGATATGGGCTATGGGGTGAAGCCACGAACAGGGTATTGATTCTGGATGATCAATCATGAATGGGCTAGTCCTGCAACACTTTTCAAAGTTTTCTATGTTTTCTAACACAAGGTGAGGCTCTGTTCAATTTGCAGTTTATTTTGTGATGAATGGTTTCAGACCAGTCGACAGGTTGATGTTAATTCAAGCCCACGGACCAGAGAACAAGGTTTGTCTGGAGGCAAATGACCAACTCATCCATGTGGCCTGTCCACAAGTAATTTCAGAGAGAGACAATATTTGTGCCTATTTATCAAGAAATGCATGAGAACATGTTGACCATCATGGTGTGTACATCTGGTACACGTAGAAACTGAAAGAAATACTTCACTTAAGCAGTTGACAGGCCGATTTATGAGCTAATCTTGCTCTTGGTCTTGGATCTTGGTCCTCCAAAATATTCCAAATGGAATTTAAACTGGAGGTGGCGGAGTATGGACTTATGCAAGAAGGGCTTCTTTGAAAATAGCTGCCTGAAATATATTGGCGTCTGGTTGAGTAACTATAGTAAGGTGAAGACTATTCCATGCTTTAATTCTGCGAGGGAAGAATGAATTGCTATACATATCTGTCTTGATAGCTGGTATCTCAAATTGAATCGAATGCCTCATCTACTCCTGATGGGTTTGTGTTTGGTGTAGATGTGGTAATCTATGTCGAGCTGACCAAGTAACATTTTGTAAAAACAGGTCAAACGGTGGGCTTTACGTCTGTCTTGGAGAATGTTCCCCCCCAATGAATTTAGAAGTTCGGTAACACTCGCTTCTCTCTCATAGATATTTGTAACAAAACGAGCTGCCTGTCTTTGGACACATTCGATGGAAGAAATGTTTTTAATTGTGTATGGGTCCCATGCTGCAACTGCTTAGTCCAATTGTGGTCTGAAGCAGTCCCATAGTCCTTGCTTGCCCAACCTCCCCCGACAGCTCCGAAACCTGTTTCCGGGCAACAAATGTCCGATATCCTGGGTAAGGGTGTACATTTATTCAAAGGAAGTATATTTATTCAATGTTATCATTGTGGACAATGATGGGTCTGGATAAGCAGTGACATTATCAGTGTGGTCAGTGATGGGTCCGGAGAAGCAGTTACATTATCAGTGTGGGACAATAACTGCTGATGCTGGTACAAATCGAAGGTATCACAAAATTCTGGAGTAATTCAGCAGGTCAGGCAGCAGTTAGGAGAGAGGGAACGGGTGACGCTTCGGGTCGAGACCCTTCTTCAGACTGATGTCAGGACAAAGAAAGGATATAGGTGGAGACAGGAAGATAGTGGGAGAACGAGGAGGGAGGGGGGGGGATAGAGAGACAGAGGAACTATCTAAAGTTGGTGAAGTCAATGTTCATACCATTGGGCTGCAAGCTGCCCAAGCGAAATATGAGGTGCTGTTCCTCCAATTGGGAGGGGGAGTTGAAGTGCTCGGCCACCGGGTAATCAGGTTGGCTAAGGCGGACTGAGCGAAAGTTTATTTGACACATTTGTATGACACATAATTTGACACATTATCAGTGTGGTCGGTGATGGGTCTGGATAGTGGTGACATTATCGGTGTGGTCAGTAATGGGTCTGGATAGTTGTGACATTATCAGTGTGGTCAGTGATGGGTCTGGACAAGCAGTGACATTATCAGTGTGGTCAGTGGTGGGTCTGGACAAGCAGTGACATTATCAGTGTGGTCAGTGAAGGGTCTGGATAATCAGTGACATTATCAGTGTAGTCAGTGATGGGTCTGGATAACCAGCGGCATTATGAGTGTGGTCAGTGATGGGTTTGGATTAGCAGTGGCATGACCTCATTTAATTTCGACCCCCATCTTTTGGGTGAAATACACGACTGGATAACAATCGTCTGTTTTGCATTATTTCAGGTGTTTGACTGTAATGGTTTAATTCGGGCTCAGTATCTGTTGTTAATCTATTGCATCTTGCTGCTCCCCCCACGTTAGTAAACACGGTAAAACACAGATATATTTGTTTGTTATAGTTATGTGACTAGATGTGTTTAAAATAAGTAAATATATCACTCCAGCATGCAATTTAATGAATAAAGATGAAAATTGAAAAGCTGATTCAGATCTGAGAAAGGGGGAGTTGAGTGAGTGTTCTGTGCCCTTCGCCCAATGGGGAATATTAGTTCCAGCCGGTGAACACAAGTTAAGGCTCTGTTCAATCTGTATTTTATTTTGTAGTGAACGACACAGACCAGTCGACAGGTCGATGTGAATTCAAATCCTCAGGCAGAAAGGGCAGTCTAAAAGCATATCATCAACTCATCTGTCTGGGCTGTCCGTGCAGCGGTTCAGAAAGTGTTGCCACACAGAGTTGATTCCTGTGTAGGAAGGAACTGCAGATGATCTTTTAAACAACAGATCGACACGAAATGCTATCTTGAGTCTGAAGAAGGGTCTTGACCCAAACGTCACCCATTCCTTCTCTCCAGAGATGCTGCCTGACCCGCTGAGTTCCTCCAGCATTTTGTGTCTACCTTCGAGATAGACACGATATGCTGGAGTAACTCGGCGGGTCAGGCAGCATCTCTGAAGAAAGAAATAGTTGACGTTTCAGGTCGACACTCTCCTTCAGACTGACACTCAGTTAAGAAGGATCTCGAACCGAAACGCCACCCGACCGGCTGAGGTACTCTAACATTTTGTGTCTATCTTCGACTTAATTGCTGTGCGCATTTGTCAAGTATTTGAAGAGTGCATATCCCCTATGACGGCGCTAACTGGGACACGTTGAAACTGAAAGAAGCAGTTCTGAGATCAAAGACAGATATTTTTTTAAATGGTCGATGTATGTGACAGGCAATACTTTCCTCTCCATGTACCTGTTCAAATGCTTTGTGTTATTATTTTGAACCACGGCCCTAACCATGCCAACATGATTCTATGCACCTCCGTGAGATCGACCTGCGCTCCAAGGACTAAATTCTTGGCTTGTCCAACCTCTCCCAGTAACTCCGCTCCGAACCTTGTTCCGGGGACACACAGTCGTAAATCTTCACTGCACTCGTTAAAACTTGGTGGCTATTTCCTATGGGTGGTAACGAAAAAGCAAACATACCACTCCAAGACCGCCCTCGATAACTTCTTGACCAGCCGAACATAGATTTACAACGTCTATATTTATTTCCCTGACTGATGAGGGTCGATGCCTCAAATCCTCTGCACCACCCTATTTACCTGTGATGCCTCTTACACAGATCTGTGTACGTTTAATCCATCTGCTCGACCACACTCCCCAATGAAGTTCAGGGCCTGGATTGACTTCCCAAAATAAACACTTCCCACTGATGTGAAATAACCCTAATTTGTTATTTCTCTGCCCGATTCCCCAGCTGAAAAAATCCTCCCTGCTATAATTCTTGACAACCATCAACTGGCTGCAAAGAGAAACCTGATAACTAGGGACAAGTCATCCTAGCACCTGTGGTGAGAACATTACCGGAGAGGATTCTAGACATAGGCATGGAACATAGGTGCACGACGAGGCCATTCAGCCCTTCGAGCCAGCAACGCCATTCATTGTGATCATGGCTGATCGTCCACAATCAGTAACCCGTGCCTGCCTTCTCCCCATACCCCTTGATTCCACTCGCCCCGAGAGCTCTCTGTCCGTGTGTATGTGTGTATGTGTTCAGCATAACCTTTGTGGTTCGCACACACAGCCAAAACGGTACATCGTAGCGTCACAATTTTTGGCCCACGTTACTCAACATTATCCTGGGCATATTATGTAACAACTCTCATACAAATTGAAGCTACATTTTTAAAGCGAGAGATATTTTAAAGCTTAAATATTTCCTTCCCCCCCCCCGCCCAGGACCTTTAACTAATACGCTCCCCCTCCCCCGGGCCTTTAACCAATGCGCTCCCCCCGGACTTTAACTAATGCCCTCCCCCCCGGACCTTTAACTAATACGCACCCCCGGACACAGCGCAATTCACAGCGTTGCGCTCCCACTTCTCCCCTCCCCACCCTCGTCTCCTATCCCGCCCTGCGGCTCTCCCTCCTCTCTCACCTTTGAGAAATGCACGCCACCCCCTCCCCCCCTCCCGGACCTTTAACTATTGCGCTCCCCCCGGACCTTTAACAAATGTGCTCCCCCCCGGACCGTTAACAAAATGCGCTCTCCCCGACCATTAACTAATACGCTCCCCCCCTCCCCACGGACTTTTAGCTAATGCGCCCCCGAACTTTGACTAATGCGCTCACCCCCGCGGACCTTTAACTAATGCGATCTCCCCCCCGGACCTTTGACTAATGCGCTCACCCCCCGGAACCGAAAACTAATGCGCCCCCCTCCGGACCTTTAACTAATGCGCTCTCCCCCACCTCGGACCGTTAACTAATGCGCTCCCCCCCCGGACTTTTAACTAATGCGCTCCCCCCCTCCGGACCTTGAACTAATGCGCTCCCCCACGGACTAACTAATGCGACCCCCCCCCCCCCCGACCTTTAACTAATGTGCTTCCAACCCCCCGGACCTTGAACTAATGCGCTCCCCCCGGACCTTTAACTAATGCGCTGCCCCACGGACCTTGAACTAATGCGCCCCCACCCCGGACCTTTAACTAATGCGCCCCCACCCCGGACTTTTAACTAATGCGCTCCCCCCAACCCCCAAACCTTTAACTAATGCGCTCCCCCCACGGACCTTTAACTAATGCGCTCCCCAACCCCCGGTCATTTAACTAATGCGCTCCCATCCTGGATCTAAGTAATGCACCCACTCCCACCCCGAACTTGAACTAGTGCGCTCCTTCCCCCGGACCTTTAAGTAATGCCACCCCCCGAACTTGAACTAGTGCGCTACCCCCCCCCGGACCTTTAACTAATGCACGCATTCCCCACCCCCGGGAGCACCGCCGCCCGTCCAGGCATGCCTCGCGCCTGACAGTCCTCAGATCGGGCAGCGCTGACCGCCGGGGGCTGTAGTCGCCTCTCCGCTCCAAGAGGGGAGGGAACCCTCCCGACTGACGGTAGGGCCGTGCTCAGTGCCTTCCTCTCCCCTTAACTCGCCCCTTTCCTCTCCCCTTTCCTCTCCCTTTTCCTCTCCCCTTTTCTCTCCCCTTTCATCTCCCCTTTCCTCTTCCCTTTCCTCTCCCTTTTCCTCTCCCCCAATCCCGGAGAAGCTTTAAGCGGCTTTGCCGAGCCCGCAGCCAAAAACGCCGTTAAAGTAGTTAACAAACTCGGGGGGCGGCGCACGCCATAGTGACCGCAGTGGGCAACGGGGTTGGGGGCGAGGTGAGGGGTGGGGGTGTCGAGAGCGTCAGGGGAGGAGGATGGGGAGGAGGAAGGGGGAAGTAGAAGGAGGGGGGAGGAGGGGGAGAGTGGTGGGTGAGGAGGGGGGATGGAGGGGGTGGGGATGGAGTGGGTGAGGGTGGTATGGGGAGGAGGAGGCGTGTATGGTGGGGAGGAAGGGGATGGAGGGGTGAGGGTGGTGAGCTGAGGAGGAGGACGGGGGTCGAACAGTTAAGGAGGGGTGGGTGGAAGGCGAAGGGGTGGGGGGCAGGAGGAGGGGGTTGGGGGAGGAGGGGGGTCGAGTAGGTGAGGGGGGTGGTGGGGGTGGGGATAGAGGAGGAGGGGGTGGGAGGAGGAAAGGGGGGTCGAGTGGGTTAGGGGGAGTTGGGGGTGGGGGAAGGAGGAGGAGTGGTGGTCAAGTGGGTGGAGGGGAGATTGGGGGTAGCAGCTTAGTGGGGTGGGGGAAGGAGGGAGTGGGGAGTAGGGGGAGGGATGGGGAGGAGAGGGTGGTGGGGGGTTGGTGGGGGAAGTGGGGAGGGGCAATTAGGGGTGGGTAAGTGGATGGAGTGGGGGGAGGAAGGGGGGATAAGTGGGATTGAGTGGGGGGTTGAGGGTGCTACACCAATACATGAGAAGCTTTGGGTCCAGGGCTCACTCACTCACACCCTCTAACCTTCCCTGTCCCCCCTCAACAAGGAATGGGCCCAACTTAGTCTAATATATTATAAATCTAGAGGAGTTGTTGGCCAAGCAATACAATGATGACTTCAATGAAAGAACCAGCAAGGAATCAGAAGAAATGTCCAGAAAAGAGCTAAAGTTTTTGGAAATTAATAATCACTCAGTAAAGATAGCGGATATCAAGGCAATGTTTCATCAGGTCAAGGTATGGGAAATGCATGTCGACTCCTTGCGATTCCTATGGTGGCCGGATGGTGATGCTCAACAAGATATCGTTGAATACCGTAGCAGTTTCATCACTAAGTTGTACAAACTTCGCATTGAGGAAAACCGCTGAGGACAATAAAGCTCACTTTCCAGAGGAAGTGACAAACACAGTAAGGAGCAATTTCTATGTGGACGATTGTTTAAAATCCATGTCGATGGAACAGGAAGCAATCCAAATGGTAAAACAACTGACTTCCCTCTGCAACAAACAAGGATTCATGCTATCGAAATGGATCAGCAACAGCCGTGCTGTATTGGAAACCATTCCACTAGATAACAGAACCAAGGAGACCCGGGAGCTGGATTTGGACAAAGACAATCTGCCTATTGAGAGAGCACTGCGATTGAACTGGTGCGTTGAAACAGATGTGTTCAAGTTCAGAATTTCGATTCAGGAACGACCATGTACAGGACGGAGAATCCTGTCCGTGCTTGGTTCTGCTTACGACCCTTTGGGATTTCTTGCACCATTTATTCTACCAGCCAAATAAATTTTACAAGATCTCTGCAAGGAGAAATTTGAATGGGATGAGAGTACAACGCAAATCTTCTCTCAGCGATGGACAGAGTGGTTAGTAGATCTCGTCAAGATCTCGTTCAGTGGACCGGTGTATGAAACCTACAAACTTTGGTCGAATCAAATTTGCACAACTGCATCATTTTTTCTGACGCAAGTGAAAATGGTTACGGTACTGTATCATATCTGAGACTGGAAACTGATAACAATGAAGCTGCATTGTTAATGGGAAAGGCCAGAGAGGCACCAATGAAGCAAATGACGATTATCAGAATGGAGCTCGCAGCCGCAGTCTTAGTTGTCAGAATTAACATTTTGCTGCAAAAAGAACTGCAGCTTAAGCTGGAGGAATCTACCTTCTGGACTGATAGCATGACAGTGCTTAAGTACATCAACAATGAAAACAAACGCTTCCTAACATTTGTTTCAAACAGGATCTCTTTTGTAAGGGATGCTACTAATGTATCACTGTGGAAGTATGTTAATACCAAGGAAAATCCTGCAGATTAAACCTCTAGAGGATTAACAGCAAACCGATTCTGGAGCAGTAAGAGATGGATCAATGGGCCAGAGTTCCTCTGTAAACCAGACCGAGAATTGCCAAGATTTAACCTAGAAACTGATATCTGTGCTAATGATCCTGTGATCAAGCAAGACATCTCAGTGAACGTCATTATCAAGGATCCATTGCATTCAACAAACTATTTAATTACCCATTTCTCATCATGGAATCAGTTGAAGGCTGTGGTAGCTTGGATTCTTAAACTAAAGACAATGCTTTTGCAGTGGAGTCGTAAGAGAAAGACAAACTCGGGATGCTACGAGCAGCTTTGAAACGGAACCTTACAAGCTGAAAGAAAAAGTTGACAAAGAGATGCAAGTCTTTAAGGCCTCATACCGGGGTCCGTGCTTATGGCCTGATGATCTTTTTAAGGCAGAAAATGCAGTTATCTCTTTCTGTCAAAGACAAGGATACAAGGAAGAGCTTTCAACATTACAAGCTGGTGAGCATTGTGTTAAAAGAAGTAGTCATTTATACAGGCTTGATCCGATACTGGATAAAGGACCTCTGAGACTAGCTGGTCGTCTGAATAAACTAGCGATGCCTGAAGAGGCTAAGCATCCCATTATTCTCTCGATCTTTCATATTTCAACATTGCTGTTACGCCATATTTATGAACAGATCGGACATGGAGTAAGAAATCACATGCTGTCGCAACTTCGTAAGCTTTTATAGCTCCTTTTAATATCTATTGGTAATTGTTTCGTTGTATACGGAGAACAATTAGGGTCCGATATGTAGGAGCCATTTACGCTTCAATTAGTTACTATCATTATATTATCGCTTTATTTAATATTTCTATTTTCTGTTTTTTTTTGCATGCTTGTGGGTGTGATTTGATACGTAATGGGGAGTGCCAACATCTGAGGAGGCTCGTGGAGCCACAGAGATTGGGGGTTAGTTTAGTCTCGCAGGATGGAGAGTATACAGTTTTTAACCATACGACCACACGGCCACAACCACGACCACACGACTAAACGATCCGGAATGTATTGTTTGCAGAAGAAACAGTTGATAAGAACCAACAGTTATGAATTACTCTTTTGATTTGTGCTACTTTATTAAAGACCAATTATTCAAGAAATAGCGTTTGGAAGCTTTGTTGTTGTTATCTCAGAGTGCGGTGTGTGCATCAGCAACACCTCCACTCCATCCCGAGCAGTAATGGCTATCGAAGTTGGACTTTGAGACGGTATAGAAACTGTCATTACATAACATATAATAAAATATACATTCCCCGCTTAGCTACTCCAGTGTTTTGTGTTTATCTTTGGTATAAACCAACAATTGCGGATGCTTGTTATTGTGTTCGAAAGTAATATTTTATCGGGGTCGACCCTCAGGGGCGATATTCAGTGGAACTGGGATTAATGGAATGAATGGACTGTGTGAGAAGCACGCCTGGACCGGGGACTTTTGGACCAGATGCGGTTATCAAGGCGGGCAAGCAGCATTATATCACTACCACTATTCGTGTTCAAAAATGTGAGGAAGAAATGTCGAATGGAAATTCAAACGAATATTTCAGTATCCGTCATGCAATATCAGGGACGCCGTGGCGTGAATGATGATTTATTTTTGGAAATAAAATACGATAGCTGGAGTGGTAGATGGGATCACTGGTGATATTCATCGAAATCATACCAACATTAAATGAAATAACCCAGTGTCATGGACCATTCATTCATTGGAAAGCGTGAATTCTTATTTTCAGTGAAACATACGCGAAGTACTGGTGTAACAGAGGGTCAGGCAGCATTTTTGGAGAACGTGTAGAGGTGACGTTTCGGATAGTGACCGTTATTCAGACTCCCTTTTCAGCGACCCGCTTTTTTTTACTCGATCGTTAAGTTGTTTGCTTGCCATCTCCCATGGCGCAGTCAATGGTTGTGACGCAAGGTGTTTGTTTCGTGAGCGTCACTAATGACGATTAGCAGGTATGAGTTCATGTCGCTGGAGACCTATCGCTCTGTATATCTCGGTGCGCACCAGAAGGCAGGGCCACAGAGCTGCGGCGATGACGGACTGACGGAGCCACGGGAGTTAATTGTGTCTCACAGCTATGGGATATCCATTGATCTATCGAATTGAAGATATATATTACCCTACCATAGCGACTGTCGCTGTTTTCGGTAATTTGTTTTGTCTTTGATTTTCATGTACGTGCTCATGCTGTGAGTTATTACGTGAAGTACTCCGGCACTGCCGACGTTAAACAAACATTTTTTTTCTGTTTCGATAATTAACTTGTTTAATCTGGTTAGATATCCATTTTCCTTCTGTAACTACCGCTGTGTGTACGCCATGCCCGTTGTTTATCCTGTCCTGCATCACTCTCTGTACATCCTCGCCACCGCGCCACAGTCAGTACTGCCGATGTCGCACAGTTCCGGAGACGCAGGTTCAATCTCTACCTCCCGGGCCACATGTGCAATGTTTCATCGTTCCTCCTCCGTCTCCGCGCAAGCTGCGCTCGTCTTTCCTCCCATATGCAATCGACCTGCCTAATAATGGTTGTTGTCACTACTATTTATGGGCTTTACGTCAAATGGATGACTACAATGTGGAGGGCAGTTGATATGAATGTGCGCGGAATGAAAAGCTGTGAACGTATTATACATTGGTGTTTGATGAGTTGCGTGGACTTCGTGGTCCAAACGCCGCAGTCTCTGAACTTTGTCTAGGCTAACGGTCATTTGGTAAACGCATCCAAGTTTGAAAACCTTCTAATCAGACAACGTTCCTCAGATACATTTGCGCAGGTCTTGTGACAGTATTGTCTCTTCTCTCCTTCACAGTGAACTTGCTGGCGATAGTGATACTCTGTCGAGGTAAATGCGGTCTCTCCAAATGCATCACACGCTACCTGTTGGCCATGGCAGCGTCTGATTTCCTGGTCGGAATCACTGATCCGTTTCTACGTAAGACTATTGAAGTTTACTTCCCCTATTCTTTTCTGAACATTACTCCCGTGTGTACGACTGTCGAATTCCTGGTCTTTGCAACCACCGCGGTCTCTGTCTGGCTGACGGTAGCCTTCACCTTCGATCGATTTCTGGCCATTTGTTGTGAGAAGCTGAAAATACAATATTGTACCGAGAGAACGGCGGCTGTTGTTATCGGGGCAGTGATTGTATTGTGTTGTTTGCAGAATATCCCCAGGTGTTTTACGATGGAGCATGGATACGAATTTGATAATCTTGCCTGGGAGTGCTTCGTTAAACCCACCTTCGATACGTCGTCTGCATGGATCGCATATGATGTCATTTATCGCGTTCTTACCCCTTGTATCGCGTTCTTTCTGATTCTTCTGCTCAATGTGCTGACGGTCAGGCGGATTGTAGCGGCCAGCCGAGTCCGCAGGAGTCTCCGGGGCCGCAGCAACGAAGAGAATGACAAGGACTCGGAGATGGAGAACCGCAGGAAATCCATTGTTTTACTCTTCAGTATCACGGGCTCTTTCATATTGCTGTGGGCAACACAAGCTGTCTTTTACATATTTACAGGTATTGCGAAGATTGGATATGACGGCTCCCCCACCGGTTATTACTATATCACAGATGTCACGTCGCGGTTCTTACAGCTTCTCGGTACCTGCACCAACACGTGTATATACGTGGTGACCCAGAGTAAATTCAGACAGGAGCTGATGAACGCGGTGAAATTCCCACTGAGGGTAATTCGTGCACTTGTTCGCTCATAAAGACATGATACACACAAAACGAAAACAATCTCTTTGATCCACCGATCCACCCCGACAATCCAACCATTTTCATTGATTCCAGTTTGTTCTCCGTATACCCAATTAAACTGCCCATATTTTTCATCACACATTTGCAAGCTTAGTACAAGTGACTGATCATCCAACTGGCGACTAGCAGAAGTCATAGAATCATATAGCTCCGAATCTGGCCCAACGGCGCAACTCGTCCCGGCTCACCGAGATGCCCAGTCAACGCGAGTTCCATTTGCCCGCGATCCTCCCACGTGCAATTTCACCTTTCCTGTAAATGCACGCGTCGAATCGTATTTCAAATATGCTGACGGTTTCACTACCGGTTATGTGCACCATGTGGCACTTAACCTTAGAATCTGGGGAAATCCTTGCCGTCAATGGGATAACATAACCATAGGACATGGTCCAAAGGGGGAGGTGTCTGGAGGCTGTGAGGTGGCGGATCCTCGACTTCCTCCATGGTAACTCCATGAATACATCCAGTGAGTTAATTACGAGCTAATTTGAAGCACGCCATCCAGCCGAATGTTTTGGAATTATGTTTTAAAAGGGAAGTAGTTAATTAATCTAAACCCGGATATCGTTCCATACCGTAGTGACGTTCTTATCTGCTGAGTGTCATTGGCCTTCGGGCAACACAACCGGGCGACAACAAGTAGATCGGGAACGAATCAAAGTTCACCGCCATTCGAAACTTCACACCGCGAAGTGACATCTACTTTTCTGGGCTTGTTTCCGCTAACAGAGGGCGACAGGAGCAGGGTCTATCCCAACATTTACCAGCGACTAACCCCCTTTTAAGAAACAGTCGGACATGTACATGGATCGGACAGATTTGGAGAGATACGGGAGCAAACGCGGGCAGGTGGTACTGATGTGGCTGGGTACACGTTGGCCGACGTAGGTAAATTGGACAGATGGGCCTGTTGCCACATTGTATTACTCTATGACCCTATGACAAAATGCAACAAAATCCTTATCGGAAAACATGGTCTCAACTCCACCGATCGTTTTCTGTCTTGTTCTTCCTTTCGTCTACTATTGCGCTGTGTCAGATGCTCTACACCTCCCCCCTTTTCAGTCTCACGATTCATCTCCACGCTTGCATTTCTCACCATATCTCACTACGTTAGATGTGCCGCAGATGGTCTGAAGCGGAGTAAAGAAGGCGAGGAAGACAGAAATTGATGGAGGATATGCGCGGGTCGGGTAGCATCGTTCCTGGGAATAGACTGACGGCGTTTTGTATCGAGACCACGAAGAGGTCTGGTGACAGGACCCATGAGGAAACAACGTCTGTCTATCCACACCACAAATGCTGCCCTGCCCGATTGCGTTCTGATCAGCTCTCCGCTGCAGGACGCAAAGGATTTAGAGAGTGCGTTGAAGCTTTAGCATATTGGTGAAAATGCAAAGCCGAGAACGCATAAGCCTTAAGGTAAGAGGACAAAGTTCATTTGAAATGCGTGAGGCACGTTTCATTACATAGAGGATGACAGATGCCTTAAACGCTCTTCCAGCGTTGGTGGTGGAGGCTGTTCGCATGATGGAGTTTATGAGGCATTTGTGTAGGCAGGTGGATAGGCAAAACTTTGAGAGATGCGGTTTATGCATAAGCAGGTAACATTAATATTTGTTGATATCATGATCGGTCCAGACATTGTGGGCCGATATGCCTTTTCCTTTGCTGGACATTTCTGTATTCTATGTGCAACGACACCAGACAGTGTAAATAAAAATATACCATCGCGCAGAATGCAGGTTTGTGTTCATTATTATTCGGTGCACCGCTCTAAACCGAAAAGGTTAGTTTTTTTATGTTTACTGAAATAAAACGTATATACAATACATAAATAAAATCGTATCAAAATCAGGATCATTAAATAGAGCAAAGATTCACAGCATAGAATATAGTCCTCAGCATTGTAACGCATTAGTTCAATAAACAAAGTCATGTGTGTACGATGGGGAAGAGGTGAATCGCGCACTCCTGGCTTGTGCTGGGACCGTTCGGAACCCTAACAACAGAAGAAGCAGTTACAAAGTGTGGTGCCCCTTTCCAGCTTCTGTATCTTTTGCCGGACGAGAGCAGCGAGGAGAAGGACTGCCCTGTTTATGAGACGTTAATGATCAGGTTTGGTTGCTTTTCCGGGAGAATGGGATATGTAGTAGGGATCACTGGTGGTATCACTGGTTTCTGCGATTGGTTGGGGCACATTTACATCCCTGAAAATTCTTGCGTTCTTGGGCATTGCAACTGCCAAAGCAAGCTGTGAAACAACCCGACGGTATGTTTTCTTTGCTGCATCTTTCTAAGCTTTACGAGGAACTGGAGACATGTTCATTGGTAATATCAACGTCAATGAACTTGACGATCTCAATAATTTCTTCGTCGGTGCAATTGATGATGATTTGGTGAAGTTGAAGGGACTGAAGTTGATAATTAACACCTTCGTCTTGCTGTTAATCCGGGCGAGTTTTTTTGGCCTGACGCCATATTACTAACTTCGCTATCTCCTACATGTACTGAGTTTCGTCTCTGTTAGTGAGATCATGTCACAGCTTATCCAGACCCATCACGGACTACACTGATAGGACGGCACGGTAGCGCAGCGGTAGAGTTGCTGCTTTACAGCGAATGCAGCGCCGGAGACTCAGGTTCGATCCTGACTACGGGTGCTGTACTGTAAGGAGTTTGTACGTTCTCCCCGTGACCTGCATGGGTTTTCTCCGAGATCTTCGGTTTCCTCCCACACTCCAAAGACGTACAGGTATGTAGGTTAATTGGCTGGGTAAATGTAAAAATTGTCCCTAGTGGGTGTAGGATAGTGTTAATGTGCGGGGATCACTGGGCGGCACGGACTTGGAGGGCCGAAAAGGCCTGTTTCCGGCTGTATATATATGATATGATATGATAATGTCACTGCTTATCCAGATCCATCACTGAACACATTGATAATGTCACTGCTTATCCAGACACATCACTGAAGACACCGATAATGCCACTGCTTATCCAGACCCATCACTGACCACACTGATAATGTCATTGCTTATCCAGACGCATCACTGACCACAATGATAATGTCACTGCTTATCCAGACCCATCACTGAACACACTGAAAATATCACTGCTTATCCAGACCCATCACTGACCACACTGATAATGTCACTGCTTATCCAGACCCATCACTGACCACACTGATAATGAAACGGCTTATCCAGACCCATCACGGATCATACTGATAATGTAACACAAATGGACTTCGTTCGACGATCCACACGCATTACCAGGACATCTCACAAAACAACCAATTACCCAGTTCCGTGGCACAATGGCCAGGTATATTTTAACCAGTGACACATTTCTTTCATGCGAACTCACAGCATATAAATGGACATGTTTGTACGTTACCTAACCACGGATAACCATTGTACAGAATTGGTGTACTTATAATGTTAAATTTCCGCTTAATCTAGTTTGTCTTGATGTGAATCTGTTATATGATCCGAGGACAGGTATCTATAGACAAGTGAGAAATATCTAACCACACTGTGTGTGCTCTAAACCTCCCGATAATTCAGCTTTTTGCCCCGGTTCCAGCTCATCACTGCTGACAACTCTCGACTAACTAGTGGTTGAACTACCTATCTGCGTCTGATACTGAACTCACATGCACTAATCCTGAACATCAAAATAAACCATAATTTAACTCATGCTCCAAATAGCCACCACTCCTCAGTTGCATTTAAAATATCTGTGAGATTATTTTGTTTCGTTCTGGCCACTATCTCATGGAAATGATGTCCCATCGCCAGAGGCAGCGCAGAACAGATTCACCACAGTGCTATCTGGAATGGACAGCGTTAGTTGGAAGACAGATTCGATCGGGTGGGTTTGGTTTCATTGGAGCACATAATTCAGAGGGTTGACCTCATTAAGGGGAATAATATTATGACAATGATAGAGAGCGTTGATATTCATAGTTATTCCACGGGATAGGGGAGATTAACCCCAGAGAAGATACGTTTAACAGAGAGGGAAAGAATTCGGGGAATTTTATGAGGCAATATTTCCACGCTAAATGCGATGCAATCATTCCATATGAGTAGATGGGGGTCAGGTACAATCACAGGGCTTAAACAGCATCTGGACCGGCGCCTGCCTCACAGGAATGCAGCGATATGGGACAATGAAAAGTAGCTGATATTAACGTAAATAGGCATCTCGGTGGGCCGAAGGGCCTATTTCCATGCTGTTTCCATGACCATTTACCACACCACTGAAATCACCGGTACTGTATTTTGTAATGTTCTCTGTCTTCGGCCTCCGCAGTTGGAGCAACACAGAAACATCACTGACCGCACAACACTGGCGATACTGTATTGGTTGGTAATGTCACTAAAACCGTAAACACATCGGTAATCTATCTCGCAAGCGACCAACAGGTGCTTCACTGACCTCAAACTGAACTCGAGCCTGGAAATCCGAGGAGTTCTCCCATTGATCTGCGTGGGTTTCCTCCAAGATCTTCGGTTTCCTCCCACACTCTAAAGACGTGCAGGTTTGTGGGTTATTTGGCTTGGTAAATGTAAAAATTGACCATTTTAGGTATAGGATAGCGCTAATGTGTGGCGATCGCTGATCGGCGTGGACCCCGTGGGCCGAAGGGCCTGTTTCCGCGCTGAATCTCTAAACTAAACACACGACTACGTGAAAGTTAACATAAAAATCCACCACAGCGGATGTCACATTCCTCACTGTGATGGAAGGCAATAAAGTCTGAGATTCTTCCTCTTTATTCTCCCGCGCTCGGGGCAGTCGATGCATCCTCAGCCGGTGGTCGATGCTCCCATGTCGGGGCGATCGAAGCCCTCGCGTCGGGGCGATCGAAGCCCCCGCGGCGGGGTGATCGAAGCTCCCGCGTCGGGGCGGTCGAACCTCCTGCGGCTTGGAGCTCCAGAAGTCAGTCTCTAACCAGACACCGCGACGTCCACAATGTCAAAGTCCTCAGGCGCACGCGGTTGGAGCTCCAAGGTAGGTCCCCGACAGGGACCGCCAGCTCCACGATGGTAAGTCCGCAGGCTCCCGCGGTTGGAGGTCCCGAAGTGGGTGTCCAAAAGAGGCCGCCAGCTCCTCCATGTCAGGCCGCAGTGCGGACACAGATGCGACACCGTTAAAACATCATATCTCCGTCAATGTAAGAGATGAAAATAAGTTTTCCCCAACCAACAACCCCACCCCCCCCCCTGCTATTGACGCAGGGCAGCGGAGGTTCGCTAGGTTAATTCCCGGGATGGCGGGATTGTCGTATGTTAAAAGACTGGAGCGACTGGGTTTGTATACGATGGAATTTAGATGGATGAGAGGGGATCTTATGGAAACATATAAGATTATTAAGGGATTGGACAAGCTGGAGGCAGGAAACAGGTTGCCAATACTGGGGGAGTCCAGAACCAGGGGCCATAGTTTAAGATTAAGGGGTAGGCCATTTAGAACGGAGATGAGGAAAAACGTTTTCACCCAGAGAGTTGTAAATCTGTGGAATTCTCTGCCTCAGAAGGCAGTGGAGGTCAATTTTCTGGATGCTTTCAAGAGAACGTTAGATAGAGCTCTTAATGATAGCGGAGTCAGGGGGTATGGGGAGAGGGCGGGAGCGGGGTACTGACAGTAGATGATCTGCCATGATCACATTGAATGGCGGTGTTGGCTCGAAGGGCCGAATGGCCTTCTCCTGCTCCTTTTGTCTATTGTCTATAGTCACCGCCCACATAAAACAGGCTAAAGAACACGAAAACATATATTTAACACATACAAAACAACAACAAAGACGGAAGGGATGAGACAGACTGTTGGTGAGGCGGTCATTGCGGGCGCTACCCGGTCTTTTGTGTGTAGTTTGCGCCGCCCAATTACCGGAAGAATACAGAGCCTTTGGTGAGGGTGAAGGTGAGGTTCACGTGGATGCTACTGTATTAGAGGGTGTTAATACCATGAGATTACGGGGAAATATATATAGCTCAGCAATGGTCCCCTTTAGCATGTGTTGTACACTGTGGATGGCGCGATTGAATTCGCATACTGGTGACTGGTTAGCACGCAACCAAAACTGTTCACTGTAACTTGCTACAGACGACGATAAACTCAACTCAACTCAACGTTGACATTTTCAGTGTCCACAGTGATGGTCTCGATTATCAGTCCGAAGAATGGTCCCGACCCGAAACGTCACCCATTCCTTCGCTCCGGAGATGTTGCCTGTCCCGCTGAGATAACCCAGTATTTTTTGTCTATCTTAGGTGTCAACCAGCATCTGCAGTTTCTTACGACGAACAATGTCAGCTTGGACCGTGATGGGTGTGGGTAAGCAGTGACATTATCAGTGTGGTCAGTGATGGGTCTGGATAAGCAGTGACATTATCAGTGTGGTCAGTAATCGGTCTGCATAACCAGTGACATTATCAGTGTGGTCATGATTGGTCTGGATAAGCAGTGAGATTGACCGCACTGACCACGCTGATAATGTCACTCTTTATCCAGACCCATCACTGACCCCACTGATAATGTCACTGCTGATCCAGACCCATCACTGACCACACTGATAATGCCACTACCTCTCCAGACCTATCACTGACCACACTGACAATGTCACTGCTTATCCAGACATTTACTGTCCACACTAACACCACACACAGGCCCACACCCATTCACAGGACACCACACACAACAACCAGTTCCCTATTCTATCGCACACTGCTCAGATGTATTATCACCGGTGACACCAGTGTGTTCAGTGACGGGTCTGGAGGGGAATCACTATTTTGGAATACTAGCTTTGTTCTTGTTTCAATGTCACATGGATCTGCTCGAGTACGGCGAGTACGACCACTTTATCAGCTGACGGCACTTCTGGTGGAGAAAATCGGCAGCAGTTTGGTCAGCTCCAGCAGCAGAGAGACCCCATCACGGGGGAAGATGGCGGTAGCTCAGGACATTCCCTTGGTCTACGGGTAATCATGCTGCCAAGATGCATCAGGTTGTGATGGTCCCATATCATATTTGATACCAAACTGGATGACAAGCCTTTGTTTTACATTATTGCCGATGTTGGACCCTAACGGTTTAACACGGGTTCAGTATCTGTAATTAATCTCATCTGTAATGAGCAGGAACTCCATCTTGCTGCTCAATGGTTACCCACCCGCAGGTAAGCTTCAAACATGTCTAGTCATCTATCGTGGCTCAGCACGACGTCAATGTTGTCATTGGTGTCACCGGTGATAATACATCTGAGCAGTGTGCGATAGAATGGCGAACTGGTTGTTGTGTGAGGTGTCCTGGGAAAGGGTGTGGGCCTGTGTGTGATGTCAGTGTGGGCAGTAATGGTCTGGATAAAGAGTGACATTGTCAGAGTTGTCAGTGATATGTCTGGAGAGGCAGAGGCATTATCAGTGTGGTTAGTTATGGGTCTGGATAAAGAGTGACATTATCAGTGTGGTCAGTGATGGGTCTGGATCAGCAGTGACATTATTCGTGTGGTCAGTGATGGGTCTGGATAAAGAGTGACATTATTAGTGTGGTCAGTGATGGGTCGGGAATAGCAGTGACATTATCAGTGTGGTCAGTGATGGGTCTGGATAGGCAGTGGCATTATCAGTGTGGTTTGTTATGGGTCTGGATAAGCGGTGACTTTATCAGTGTGGTCGGTGATGCGTCTGGTTAAGCAGTGAAATTAGCAATGTGGTCGGTGATGTGTCTGGAAGAGCAGTGACATTATCAGTGTGATCAGTGATGGGTCTGGGTTGTCAGTGACATTATCAGTGTGGTCAATGATGGGTCTGGATAAGCAGTGGCATCATCAGTGTGGTCAGTGATGGGTCTGGATAAGCGGTGACATTATCAGTGTAGTCAGTAATAGGTTTGGATATCTAGTGACATGATCACATTAAATCTTGAATGCTCTTTCTTACATTTGACTTGATGTAAAATAAATGATCCTTTCTTTTTATTTCGAATGTTGGACTCGAAAGGTTTAACGCAGCTTCAGTGTCGATAATTAATCTCATGTGGATAACGAGTCTTTGTTTTGCATTATTGCAGATGTTGGACTCTAACGGTTTAACACGGTTTCAGTATCTGCAATCAATCTCATCTGTAATGAGCATGAACTCCATCTTGCTGCCACATCCACGTTGGTAAACCCGACAGTTGAAGATGCATTAATTTGTTATTTGCAGCTTATGTAACACTGTTTAGTGTGAGTAATTACATCCCTCCGGTATACAATGGAAAGAATAATACAAAAAAGCAGAAAAAATAAAGCGCAGATTCACATCTGAGAAAGCGGGAGTTGAGTATCTGTGACGAAACCTTCGCCCAGTGGGGAATATTAGTTCCAGCCGGTGAACACAGGGCTGGGCTCTGTTCAATCTGCAGTTTATTTTGTAGTGAACGACTTCAGACCAGTCGATAGTTAGATGTACATTCAGGCAGCAATGTCAGTCTGAGAGTAAATGACCAACTCATCCGTCTGGGCTGAGCACAGCGGTTTAGGTAGAGTTGTCAGCAGGGATGAGCTGGAACCGGGGCAAAAAGCTGAATTATCGTAAGGTTTAGTGCACACAGAGTACGGTTAGATATTCCTCACTTGTCTATGGATCCCTGTCCTGGGATCGTAGAACCGATTCACATCAAGACAAAGGGGATTATGCGCACATTTCACATTAAAATTACAGCAATTCTGTTCCATGATTATCCATGGTTATGTAACGTACAGATATGTCCATTCATCTGCTGTGAGTTCGCATGAGAGAAATGTGTCACTGGTTAAAATATACCTGGGCAGTGTGCGACGGAACTGGTTAACTGGTTGTTTTGTGAGATGTCCTGGTAGTGGATGTGGATCATCGAACGAAGTCCATTTGTGTTACATTATCCGTGTGATCCGTGATGGGTCTGGTTAAGCAATTTCATTATCAGTGTGGTCAGTTATCGGACTGGATAAGCAGTGACATTGTCAGTATGGTCAGTTATCGGGCTGGATAAGCAGTGACATTATCAGTGTGGTCAGTGTTGGGTCTGGATAATTTGTGACATGATCTCATTGTCTTGATGGGGTGTCAGCTGCTTTACGTCCTCGTCGTCCACCGTGGGTAGTTATACCGAACTGGCAAAATTTACAGCAAAGCGTCAACTACGGTACTCCGAAGCACCAATTGCCACGTTTGATTGTTCCAGTCGACATACCAAAGAAGAAGTTTGTCTTGCTGCTGTTTTATATTTGACATGATAGAAACATGGAAAATAGTTAGAGAAGGAGGTAATTTGGCCTTTCGAGCCAGCGCCGCCATTCATTATGATCATGGCTGATTATCCACAATTAGTAACCCGTGCCTGCCATATCTTGGTCCCTGGGTCTTGGTCCTCCAAAATATTCCAAATGGAATTTAACTGGAGGCGGCAGAGTATGGACTTAAGCAAGAAGGGCTTCTTGGAGAAGAGATGCCTTAAATTTAGTTACGTCTCCTCGAATAACTATAGTAGGGTGAAGTCTATTCCATGCTTTAATTGTGCGAGGGGAGAATGAATTGCTATACACATCTGTCTTGACAGCTGGTATCTCAAATTGAATCGAACGCCCTCGTCTACTGCTGATAGCTTTGGGTTTGTTGTATATGCGGTAATCTATGTCGAGCTGACCATTTAACATTTTGTAAAAACAGGTCAAACGGTGGGCTTTACGACGGTCTTGGATAGTGCTTCACCCCAATGAATTTAGAAGTTCGGTAACACTCGCCTCTCTCTCATAGCTCCTTTGATTCCGCTGCCCCCTAGAGCTAGATCGTACTTTCTTTTAAATATATCCAGGGAATTGGCCTCCACTACCATCTGTCGTAGAGAATTGCACAAATTCGCAACCCTCTGGGTGAAAAAGTATATTCTCACCTCAGTTTTAAATGGCCTCCCCTTTATTCTTAGACTGTGGCTCCTGGTTCTGGACTCCCCTAACATTGGGGGGGGGGGAATCCTGCATCAACCTTGCCAGTCCTTAGATAATTTTATGTGTCTCTATAAGATGCCATCTCATCCTTCTAAACTCCAGTGAATTAAAGCCCACTCTTTCCAATCTTTCCTCGGATGACAGTCCCGCTATCCTGTGGATTAACCTGGTGAACCTTCGCTGCACTGCTTCAATAGCAAGGATGTCCTTTCTCAAGTTAGGAAAGCAAAATTGCACACAATACTCTGGATGTGGTCTAACCAGGCTCCTCTACAATTGCAGAAGGACCTCTTTACTCCTATACTCAAATCTTTTCGTTATGAAGGCCAACATGTTATTAGCTTTCTTCGCTGCCTGTTGTACCTGCACGCTTACTTTTAGTGACTGGTGTACAAGGACACCTATGTCTCGTTGCACTTCCTCTGTATTTAATCTGACACCATTTCAGATAATAATCTGCCTCCTTGTTGTAACCTCAAATTTACCTATATTATACTGCATATGCTATGTATCTGCCCACTCACTCAACCTGTCCAAGTCACCCTGCAACCTCCTAACCTCCTCTTCGCAGTTCATACTGCCACCCAGCTTTGTGTCATCTGCAAACTTGCTCGTGTTACTTCTAATTCCATCATCCAGTTCATTAATATCTATACACTAACATTTTCGTTTGATTGTTTGTACCTGAACTACAGCCAAAACGGTGCACGATAGCGCGACAACTTTAGGCCCACCTTACTCACCATCCTCCCTTTCGTGCTAATGGAACAAGTTTCATTGAAATCGATGTTATATTTTTAAGGTTATTCACAATTTAATGTTTAAATCTATCTCCTCGGGATTGAGGGAGGAGGGAGGGAGGGAGGGAGCGAGGGATGGAGGGAGGCGAGAAATGGGGTTGAATGGGATGGAGTGGGGGGAGGGGAAGGAGAGGGGAAGGGGGAGGGGAGGGGAAGTAGAGGGGGTAGGGGAGGAGAGAGTGGGGATGGAGGGGTGAGGGAGTGGGAGGAGGGATGGAGGGAGGGAGTGGGAGAAAGGGTCAGGGGGGGTTGGGGAGGGGGATGGGAGGGAAGGAAGTGAGGAGAGGAGTAATGAAGGGAGGGAGGAGGAGGGAGGGAAGGGAGGAGGGAGGGGGAGGGAGGGGAGGAGAGAGGGAGGGGTAGGGGAAGGGTGGAGGAGAGGGGAGACCGAGAGGGGGAGTGGAGCGGAGGGGCGGGGAGGGGAGGGGAGGGGAGCGAGGGATTTTTTTCATTGGGAGGTGGAGAGGGAGAATGGGTGGGAGAGAGGGAGGGGAGGGGAGGGGAGCGAGGCGGTGGGGAAGAGAGAGACGGTGAGAGAGAGATTCTGCGAGTGAGGGGGAGAGGGGGAGACAAATGGGGGGAGCAGGGAAAGAGAGGGGGATGGAGAGAGGGTGATAGGGGAGAGAGGAGGAAAGAGAAAGGGGGGGCAGAGAGGTGAGGGGGAGAGTGAAGAGGAGCGAAAGGGAGGTAGAGAGAGACGGGAGAGAGAGTGGTTGAAATGGGGCAGAGGGGGGAGGAAGACGGAAAGAGAGAGCAAGGGTTGGAGAGAGATATCATGTAAATTTCCCCTCACTTCCTTTGTCGCTCCTCTACCCTTCCCTCCCGCAGTGCGGCGCTCCCATCTCTCCCCTATGCTCCCCTCTCGCAGTGCGGCGCTCCCTCCTCTCCTCTCCCCTCCCCAACCCTCATCTCCCCACCATCCCCCGCCGTGGGGAGCATCCTCCTCTCCCCTCCGCAATAAGGATCGTACTTACCCCAACGTAAAGATATATCCATTTTAGAGAGGAAGCAGCAACCCGGTGGACTGGGGGAAATTTAGAACGATACATTGATTGTGGATGATCACCCACGATCACATTGAACGGCGGTGGAAGGGTCTCGACCCGATACGTCACCCATTCTTTCTCTGTAGAGATGCTGCTTGTCCCGCTGAGTTACTCCAGCATTTTGTGTCCATGTTTGATTACATATGGTCCTGGAGCCCAGTGTTCTGGGTCCCGGGATGGGGCGTGGATACAGATATCGGAGTGTGGATCAAACAACCTGGACTAAACAATGACGGCGCCCTGGCACAGGGGTGTGGATTACGCCGGGTCCAGGGTCCCAAGCCGGAGAGTGGCAGTACCGCGTCAGCAAAATTGGTGAACATGCAAAGACTAGAAGGCACAGCTTTAAGAAAAAAACTAAAGTTCAATTGAGCTGTCGGGGTCACGTGTTTTATTTAACTAGAGAGTGTCGGTTGCCTGAAACGCTCTTCTAGTGTAGACGGTGGGGGAGGTTGGTGGTATCATGGCTTTTATGAGGCATTTGTATCGGCACGTGGACAAACAAAGACTTGCGGGATTTGGATCACGCGTAAGCAGATTACATAAATTTCTCTCGACATCATGTTCGGCCTAGAAATTATGGGCCGAAATGCCTTTTCCTGCGCTGTGCATTTCCATATTCTATGTACAAATGCACCGGTCAGTGCAAAATAAACAAACCATAAGGCAGAATGCAGATTTATGGGGGTTTTTGCGTGTGCCGCGCTAAACCAAAAGGCTTTGGTTTTTTAAATGTTATTGAAACAAAACAGTTAAAGAATACATAAATGCAATCATATCAAACTCAAGTTCATGAGAAAGGGTAAATGAACATCTGCATCAATTTGGTGATGACACCCATTCCTTCACTCCATAGATGCTGCCTGAGCCGCTGAGTTACAGCATTTTGTGTCTCCCTTCGATTTAAAACAGCATCTGCAGGTTATTTTTCCACACTTTAAAATACACGTGGACAGGGTGCATGAATACGAATGATTATGATGAATGATGGGCAATTGCAGGCAAATGTGACTCACGTCGATGGAGCTTGGAAGAGCTGAGCCCCAGGGCCAGATTCCGTGCTGTCTGACTCTGAATTCCGCAGGTATTCCGTAACTTGTCCTCAGCGTGTAAGTTTTGCGTTTTAAAAATTTGGGCAGTTTAACGGAGAACGATTAACAAACTGAAATAAGTGAAAATAGGTGATAGATTGTCGGCGTGCATTGATGGTCAAAAAGGTTGCTTTTGTTTGTGTGTGTAGCATGTCCTTATGAGCGAACAAGTGCACGAATTACCCTCAGTGGGAATTTCACCGCGTTCATCAGCTCCTGTCTGAATTTACTCTGGGTCACCACGTATATACACGTGTTGGTACAGGTACTGAGAAGCTGTAAAAACGTCGCCGTGACATCTGTGATATAGTAATAACCAGTGGGGGAGCCGTCATATCCGATCTTCGCAATACCCGTAAAGATGTAAAAGCCAGCTTGTGTTGCCCACAGCAATATGAAAGTGCCCGTGACACTAAAGAGTAAAACAATGGCTTTCCTGCGGTTTTCCATCTCTGGGTCCTTGTCATTCTCTCCGTTGCTGCGGCCCCGGAGACCCCTGCGGACGCTGCTGGCCGCTAAAATCCGCCTGACCGTCAGCACATTGAGCAAAAGAATCAGAAAGAACGGGAGACAAGGGGTGAGAACGCGGTGTGTGACATCATATGCGGCCCATGCAGACGACGTATAGAAGGTGGGTTTAGGGAAGCACATCCAGGGAAGATTATCAAATTCGAAGCCAGGCTCCACCGTAAAACACCAGGGGATTTTCTCCAAACAGCCCAGCACTATCACTGCCCCGATAACCACAGCCGCCGTTCTCTCGGTACAATATTTTATTTTCAGCTTCTCACAACAAATGGCCACAAACCGATCGAAGGTGAAGGCTGCCGTCAGCCAGACAGAGACCGCGGTGGTTGCAAAGAGCAGGAATGTGACAGTCATGCACACTGGAGTAATGTTCAGAAAAGAATAGGGGAAGTAAATTAGAATAGTCTTACGTAGAAACGGATCAGTGATGCCGACCAGGAGATCAGACGCTGCCATAGCCACCAGGTAGCGTGTGATGCATTTGGAGAGACCGCATTTACCTCGACAGAGTATCACTATCGCCAATAGGTTCACTGTGAAGGAGAGAAGATACATTACTGTCACAAGACCTGCACAAATGTATCTGAGGAACGTTGTCCGATTAGAAGATTTTCAAACTTGGATGCGTTGACCAAATGACCCGACAGGTCAGACACTTCATCGTTTGCATCGCGGTGTCCACGTAACTCATCAAACACCAATGGACATTACGGTCACAGCTTTTAATTCCGCCCACATTCTTATCAACTGCCCTCCACATTGTAGTATCCAGCTGCCTTAAATGCCATAAACAGTAGTGATAGTAGTGACATTATTAGGCAGGTCGATTGCATGTGGGAGGAAAGACGAGCGCAGCTTGCGCGGAGTCGGAGGACGAACGATGAAACATTGCACGTGTGGCCCGGGAGGTAGAGATTGAACCTACGTCTCCGGAACTGTGCGACATCGGTAGTAGTGACTGTGGCGCGGTGGCGAGGATGTACAGAGAGTGACACAGGCCAGGATAAACAACGGGTATGGCGTGCACACTGCGGCAATTACAGAAGGAAAATGGATATCTGACCAAGTTAAACAAGTTAATTATTGAAACAGGAAACAAATGTTTGTTTAACGTCGGCAGCGCCGGAGTACTTCACGGAATAACTCACAGCATGAGCACGTACATGAAAATCAAACACAAAACAAATTACCGAAAACAGCGATAGTAGCTATAGTAGGGTTATATATATCTTCAATTCGATAGATCAATGGATATCCCATGGCTGTCAGACACAATTAACTCCTGTGGCTCCGTCAGTCCGTCATCGCCGCGGCTCCGTGGCTCTGCCTTCTGGTGCGCACCGAGATATACAGAGCGATGGGTCTCCAGCGACATGAACTCATACCTGCTAATCGTCATTAGTGACGCTCACGAAACAAACACCTTGCGTCACAACCATTGACTGCACCATGGGAGATTACAGCAAACAACTTAACGATCGACTAAAAAAAAACAAAGCGAGTCGCTGAAAAAGGAGTCTGGATAACGGTCATTATCCGAAACGTCACCGATACACGTTCTCCATGAATGCCGCCTGACCCTCTGTTACACCAGCACTTTGGGTATGTTTCACTGAAAATAGGAATTCACGATTTCCAATGAATGGATGGTCCATGACACTGGGTTATTTCATTTAATGTTGGTGTGATTTCGATGAATATCACCAGTGATCCCATCCACCACTCCAGCTATCGTATTTTTCCCCCAAAAATAAATCATTATTCGCGCCACGACGTCCCTGATATTGCAAGACAAATACTGAAATATTCGTTTGAATTTCCATTCGACATTTCTACCTTACATTTTTGACCACGAATAGCGATGCTGCTTCCGCGCCTTGATAACCGCATCTGGTCCAACAGTCCCCGGTCCAGGCGTGCTTCTCACACACTCCCTTCCTTCCATTAATCCCAGTTCCACTGAATATCGACCCTGAGGGTCCACCCTGATAAAATATTACTTTCGAACACAATAACAAGCATCCGCAATTGCTGGTTTATACCAAAGATAAACACAAAACACTGGAGTAGCTAAGCTGGGAATGTATATTTTATTATATGTTATGTAATGGCAGTTTCTATACCGTCTCAAAGTCCAACTTCGATAGCCATTATAGCTCGGGATGGAGCGGAGGTATAGCTGATGCACACACCGCACTCTGAGATAACAAAAACAAATCTTCCAAACGCTGTTTCTTGAATAATTGGTCTTTAATAAAGTAGCACAAATCAAAAGAGTAATTCATAACTTTTGGTTCTTATCAACTGTTTCTTCTGCAAACAATACAGTCGAGATCGTTTAGTCGCGTGGTCGTGGTTGTGGTAGTGGTCGTGTGGTTAAAAACAGTATTCTCTCCATCCTCCGAGACTAAACTGACCCCCAATCTCTGTGGCTACGTTAGCCTCCTCAGATATAGGCACTCCCCATTACGTATCAAATCACACCCACAAGCATGCAAAAAAAAAACAGAAACGAGAAATATTAAACAAAGCCATAATATAATGATAGTAACTAATTTAAGCGTAAATGTCTCCTACACATCGGCCCCTAATTGTTCTCTGTATACAACGAAGCAATTACCAATAGATATTAAAAGGAGCTATAAAAGCTTACGAATTTGCGACAGCATGTGATTTCTTCCTCCATGTCCGATCTGTTCATGAAAATGTCGTAACAGCAATGTTGAAATATGAAAGGTCTTCGAGAGAATAATAGGGTGCTTATCCTCTTCAGGCGACCAGCTAGTCTCAGAAGTCCTTTATCCAGTATCGGATCAAGCCTATATAAATGAATACTTCCATTAACACCATGCACACCAGATTGTAATGTTGATAGCTCTTCCTTGTATCCTTGTCTTTAACAGAAAGAGATAACTGCATTTTCTGCCTTAAAATGATCATCAGGCCATAAGCACGGTCCCCTGTATGATTCCTTAAAGACTTGCATCTCTTTGTCAACCTTTTCTTTCAGCTTGTCAGGATCCGTTTCAAAGCTGTTCATAGCATCCCGAGTTTCCTTTCTCTTACGAGTCCACTGCAAAAGCATTGTCTTTACTTTAAGAAACCAAGCTACCACAGTCTTCAACTTATTCCATGAAGAAAAATGGGTAATTAAATAGTTTGTTGATTCCAGTGGATCCTTGATAACGGCGTTCACTGATATATCTTGCTTGATCACAGGATCATTAGCAGAGATTTCAGTTTCTAGGTTACACCTTGGCCATTCTCGGTCTGGTTTACAGAAGTATTCTGGCCCATTGATCCATCTCCTACTGCTCCAGAATCGGCTTGCTGTTAATCCTCCAGAGGTTTCATCCGCAGGATTTTCCTTGGTGTTAACATACTTCCACTGTGATACATTAGTAGCATCCCTTACAAAAGAGATCCTGTTTGCTACAAATGTTAGGAAGAGTTTGTTTTCATTGTTGATGTACTTAAGTACTGTCATGCAATCAGTCCAGAAGATAGATGCCTCCCGCTAAAGCTGCAGTGCTGTTTGCAGTAATATGTCAATTCTGACAGCTAAGACTGCGGCTGCAAGCTCCATTCTGGGAATCGTCATTTGCTTCAATGTTGCCACTCTGGCCTTTCCCATTAACAATGCAGCATGTACTTCATTGTTATCAGTTTCCAGTCTCAGGTATGAAACAGTACCAGAACCATTTTCACTTGCGTCAGAAAAGTGATGCAGCTGTGCAAATTTGATTCGACCAAAGTTTGTAGGCTTCATACACCGGTCCACTCTGAACTCCGAGATCTTGTCGAGATCTACTAACCACTCTGTCCATCGCTGAGAGAAGATTTGCATTGTACTCTCATCCCATTCAAATTTCTTCTTGCAGACATCTTGTAAAAATTACTTGGCTGGTAGTGCAAATAAACCCAAAGGGTCGTAAAGAGAACCAACCACGGACAGGAATCTCCGTCTTGTACATGGTCGTTACTGAATCGAAATTCTACCCTTGAACACATCTGTTTCAACGCACCAGTGCAATCGCAGTACTCTCTCCATAGGCAGATTGTCTTTGTCCAAATCAAACTCCCGGGTCTCCTTGGCTCTGTTATCTAGTGGAATGGTTTCCAATACAGCACGGCTGTTGCTGGTCCATTTCTATGGCATGAATCCTCCCTTGTTGCAGAGGGAAGTCAGATGTTTTACCATTTGGATCGCTACCTGTTCCGTCGACATGGATTTTAAACAATCTTCCACATAGAAATTGCCCTTTACTGTGTTTGTCACTTCTTCTGGAAAGTGAGCTTCATTGTCCTCGGCGGTTTTCCTCAATGCGAAGTTTGTACAACTTGTTGATTACACTGCTCCGGTATTCAACGAGATCTTGTGGTGCATCACCATCCGGCCACGAAAGGAATCGAAAGGAGTCGACATGCTTTTTCGATACCTTGACCTGATGAAACATTGCCTTGATATCCGCCGCCATCAAAGCCCTGGTAAGACCGCACCTGGAGTACTGTGTGCAGTTTTGGTCTCCAAATTTGACGAAGGATATTCTTGCTATGGAGGGCGTGCAGCGTAGGTTCACTAGGTTCATTCCCGGAATGGCGGGACTGTCGTATGTTGAAAGGCTGGAGCGATTGGGCTTGTATACACTGGAATTTAGAAGGATGAGGGGGGATCTTATTGAAACATATAAGATAATTAGGGGATTAGACACATTAGAGGCAGGAAACATGTTCCCAATGTTGGGGGAGTCCAGAACAAGGGGCCACAGTTTAAGAATAAGGGGTAGGCCATTTAGAACGGAGATGAGGAAGAACTTTTTCAGTCAGAGAGTGGTGAAGGTGTGGAATTCTCTGCCTCAGAAGGCAGAGGAGGCCAGTTCGTTGGATGCTTTCAAGAGAGAGCTGGATAGAGCTCTTAAGGATAGCGGAGTGAGGGGGTATGGGGAGAAGGCAGGAACGGGGTACTGATTGAGAGTGATCAGCCTTGATCGCATTGAATGGCGGTGCTGGCTCGAAGGGCTGAATGGCCTACTCCTGCACCTATTGTAAAAAAAATACCAAAAAAACAAAACCAAAAAAAAAAGCCACCGGCTCTTATCTGAATCCGATAAGAACTCCGATGATTGAGTTCGTTCGGTCTGGATCCTGCAGCAGGTGACATTTTAGTGATTTACGCTTGAATCCCTCATCCCTCCTACTCCACTCCCACTCTCCCCGACCCCCTCACCCCTACCCCCACTCCCAACCTCCCCCACCCACATCTCCCCCCACCCCTCCCCCTCCTCACCACTCTCTCCTTCCCCCACCCCACTAACCTCCTACCCCCACACTCCCCTCCACCCACTTGCCCTCCCCCACTCCTCCTCCTACCCCCACCCCCATCTCCCCCTCACGCACTCGACCCCCATCCTATTCCCACCCCCTTTCCTGCTCCAACCCCCACCTCCACCACCCCCTCATCTATTCGAACCCGTCCTCGTCCTCACCCCACCCTCTCACCCCTCCATCCGCCCTCCTCCTCCCCCCATACCCCCTGCTCCTCCCCATACCCCCCTCACCCAGTCCTTCCCCACAACCTCCACCCCCCCTCCGCACCCTCCACTCTCCCTCTCCTCCCCCCTCATTCTCCTTCCCCCAGCGTGTCGCTGAAAATGGAGTCTGAATAACGGTCATTATCCGAAACGTCACCGATACACGTTCTCCAAGAATGCTGCCTGACCCTCTGTCACACCAGCACTTTGTGTATGTTTCACTGAAAATAGGAATTCACTCTTTCCAATGAATGGATGGTCCATGACACTGGGTTATTTCATTTAATTTTGGTCTGATTTCGATGAATATCACCAGTGATCCCATCTACCACCAGCTATCGTATTCCCCCCCCCCCCAATAAATCATCATTCACGCCACGGCGTCCCTGATATTGCATGACAGATACTGAAATATTCGTTTGAATTTCCATTCGACATTTCTTCCTGACATTTTTGACCACGAATAGTGATGGCGATATAATGCTGCTTCCCCGCCTTGATAACCGCATCTGGTCCAACAGTCCCCGGTCCAGACGTGCTCCTCACACACTGCCTTCCTTCCATTAATCACAGTTCCACTGAATATCGACCCTGAGGGTCGACCCTGATAAAATATTACTTTCGAAGACAATAACAAGCATCTGCATTTGCTGGTTTATACCAAAGATAAACACAAAACACTTGAGTAGCTAAGCGGGGCAATGTGTATTTTATTATATTTTATGTAATGGCAGTTTCTATACCGTCTCAAAGTCCAACTTCGATAGCCATTACTGCTCGGGATGGAGTGGAGGAAAAGCTGATGCACACACCGCACTCTGAGATAACAAAAGCAAATCTTCCAAACGCTGTTTCTTGACTAATTGGTCTTTATTAAAGTAACACAAATCAAAAGAGTAATTGATAACTTTTCGTTCTTATCAACTGTTTCTTCTACAAACAATACAGTCGAGATCGTGTAGGCATGTGATCGTGGTTGTGGTAGTGTAGTCGTATGGTTAAAAACTGTATTCTCTCCATCCTCCGAGACTGAACTGACCCCCAATCTGTGTGGCTCCGCTAGCCTCCTCAGATGTAGGCATTCCCCATTACGTATCAAATCACACCCACAAGCATGCAAAAAAAAAGAACAGAAACTAGAAATATTAAATAAAGCCATAATATAATGATAGTAACTAATTTTAATTTAAGCGTAAATGGCTCCTACACATCGGCCCCTAATTGTTCTCCGTATACAACGAAGCAATTACCAATAGATATTAAAAGGAGCTATAAAAGTTTACGAAGTTGCGACAGCATGTGATTTCTTCCTGCATGTCCGATCTGTTCATAAATATGCCGTAACAGCAATGTTGAAATATGAATGTTCTTCGAGGGAATAATAGGATGCTTAGCCTCTTCAGGCATCGCTAGTTCATTCAGGCGACTAGCTACTCTCAGAATTCCTTTATCCAGTATCGGATCAAGCCTGTATGAATGATTACTTCTTTTAACACCATGCTCACAAGCTTGTAATGTTGATAGCTCTTCCTTGTATCCTTGTCTTTGACAGAAAGAGATAACTGCATTTTCTGCCTTAAAAAGATCATCAGGTCATAAGCTCGGTCCCCGGTATGATGCCTTAAAGACTTGCATCTCTTTGTCAACCTTTTCTTTCAGCTTGTCAGGATCCGTGTCAAAGCTGCTCGTAGCATCCCGAGATTCCTTTCTCTTACGAGTCCACTGCAAAAGCATTGGCTTTGCTTTAAAAAACCAAGCTACCACAACCTTCAACTTATTCCATGATGAGAAATGGGTAATTAAATAGTTTGTTGAATCCAGTGGATCCTTGATAACGGCGTTCACTGAGATATCTTGCTTGATCACAGGGTCATTAGCAGAGATTTCAGTTTCTAGGTTACACCTTGGCAATTCTCGGTCTGGTTTACAGAAGAATTCTGGCCCATTGATCCATCGCTTACTGCTCCTTACTGCTCCAGAATCGGTTTGCTGTTAATCCTCTAGAGGTTTCATCTGCAGGATTTTCCTTGGTATTAACATACTTCCACTGTGATACATTAGTAGCATCCCTTAAAAAAGAGATCCTGTTTGCTACAAATGTTAGGAAGCGTTTGTTTTAATTGTTGATGTACTTAAGCACTGTCATGCCATCAGTCCAGAAGGTAGATTCCTCCAGCTTAAGCTGTAGTTCTTTTTGCAGCAAAGTGTCAATTCTGACAGCTAAGACTGCGGCTGCAAACTCCATTCTGGGACTCGTCATTTGCTTCAATGGTGCCACTCTGGACTTTCCCATTAAGAATGCAGCATGTACTTCATTGTTATCAGTTTCTAGTCTCAGATACGAAACAGTATCGTAACCATTTTCACTTGCGTCAGAAAAATGATGCAGCTTTGCAAATTTGATTCGACCAAAGTTTGTAGGCTTCATTCACCGGTCCACTCTGAACTCCTAGATGTTGTCGAGATCTACTAACCACTCTATCCATCGCTGAGAGAAGATTTGCGTTGTACTCTCATCACATTGGCCCGCTGTGGACCGTCCGGTGCGGCCTGCAACCACAACAACCTGACCGCGGGCGAGGACAGCAGGAGAAGGGAAAGACATTGTGGCCTTCCATCACAGTGAGGAGAGAGAGGACTGGAGGAGACTCACTGTGATGGATGTTTCTTTGATGGATGTTTCTTTTTTGTGTGTTTTTGGGGTTGGGTGGTTTGAGTGCCTGTTTGATGCTTTTATTGTTGGACTGTGTTTTTGGGGGTTTTGGGGTGTGTGATTTGAATGCCTATTTAATGCTTCTATTGTTGGACTGTGTTTTGGGGGGTTTTTGGGGTTGGGTAATTTGGGTGCCTGTTTAGTGCTTTTATTGTTGGACTGTGGGTGATTGAATTAACATTTTGTTCAAGATGGCCGCGCCGTTGTGTTTGGCTGCCTGCCACTGTATGTTTCTTTTTTTCCTAGTCAGATGTGCAGCACTTTGGTCAACGTGGGTTGTTTTTAAATGTGCTATACAAATAAATTGACTTGACTTGACTTGACTTGACATTCAAATTTCTTCTTGCAGAGATCTTGTAAAATTTCCTTGGCTGGTAGTGTAAATGGTGCAAGAAATCCCAAAGGGTCGTAAACAGAACCAATCACAGACAGGATACCCCGTCTTGTGCATGGTCGTTCCTGAATCGAAATTCTGAACTTGAACATATGTTTCAACGCACCAGTGCAATCACAGCGCTCTCTCCATGGGCAGATTGTCTTTGTCCAAATCCAACTCCCGGGTCTCCTTGGCTCTGTTATCTAGTAGAATGATTTCCAATACAGTCGTTGCTGATCCATTTCGGTAGCATGAATCCTCCCTTGTTGCAGAGGGATGTCAGATGTTGTACCATTTGGATTGCTTCCTGTTCCAACGACATGGATTTTAAACAATCGTCCACAGAGAAATTGCTCTTTACTGTGTTTGTCACTTCTTCTGGAAAGTGAGCTTCATTGTCCTCGGCGGTTTTCCTCAATGCGATGTTTGTACAACTTGGTGATGACACTGCTCCGGTATTCAACGAGATCTTGTGGTGCATGCTTTTCACCACACCTTGATCTGATGAAACATTGCCTTGATATCCGCCATCAAAGCCATCGGCTCTCATCTGAATCTGATAAGAACTCTGATGATTGAGTTCGTTCGGTCTTGACCCTGCAGCAGGTGACAGTTAAGTGATTTACCCTTGAAAACCGCAGCACCGTCGAAGATCACTCTTAAAGTTCCTTTCTTTGAATGATACCCCCATGGTGTGGGATGTACCAAAGCTCTCCATCACATCGATTCAGCTGGTCTTCTGGTACCCTTTCAGCATAACCATTATTAATCATCTCCATGAGGAAAGGTGTATATTCTTCATGAAATTTTGTATTTTTGCCAAACGCGTTTCAGATTCTGAAGGCGTTGTTCTGCAATGCAGCGGTTAATCGGCAGATTAACACTTTCTTGTTTGAAAGATAAGTCTAGGCAAAAGTGCCCTTCTATCAACTTTACTGAGTGATTACTAATTTCCAAAAACTTTAGCTCTTCTCTAGACATTCCTTCTGATTCCTTGCTGGTTCTTTCATTGAAGTCATCATCGTGTTGCTTGGCCAACAACTCCTCTAGATTTATAATATACTAGACCAAGTTGGGCCTATTCCTTGTAGAGGGGGGAAAGGGAAGGTGAGAGGGTTTGAGTGAGTGACCCCTGGCCCCAAAGCCTCCCCTGTATTGGTATAGCACCCTCAACTCCCCACTCAATCCCCCTTATCCCCCCTCCTCCCCCCACTGACCCACTCCATTCCCTTACCCACCCCCACTTGGCCCTCCCCTCCTCCCACCTGCCCCCCGCACTTCCCCCACCAACCCCCCCTCCACCCTCTCCTCCACCACTCTCTCCTTCCCCCACCCCACTAATCTCCTACCCCAACCTCCCCTCCACCCACTTGACCCCCCCTCCTCCACCTACCCCTACCCCCTTCTCCACCTCACCCACTCGACCCACCCATCCTCCTCCCACCCCCTCCTCCTCCATCCCCACCCCACCACCCCCTTACCTACTGGACCCCTTCCTCCCCCAACCCCTCCTCCTCCTCCCCAATACCCCTCCGCCTCCCCCCACCCCACCTCACCTATTCGACCACCGTCCTCCTCCTCACCACACCCCCCTCAACCCTCCATCCCCCCTCCTCCGCCCCCATACCCCCCTTCTCCTCCCCATACCCCCCTCACACAGTCCATCCCCATCCCTCCATCCCCCCTCCACCCTCCCCCTCCCCTCTCCCTCTCCTCCCTCCCCCTCCTTCTCCTTCACCTTCCTCCTCCCCATCCTCCCCCCTGACGCTCTCGTCACCCCCACCCCTCACCTCTCCCCCACCCCTATTGCCCACTGCAGTCACTATGGCGGGCGCCGCCCCCCGGGTTTGTTAGCTTCTTTAACGGCGTTTTTGGCTGCGGGCGCGGCAACGCCGCTTAAAGCTCCTCCGGGATTGGGGGAGACGAAAAGGGAGAGGAAAGGGGAGAGAAAAGGGGAGAGGAAAGGGGAGAGGAAAGGGGAGAGGAATGGGGAGAGGAATGGGGAGAGGAAAGGGGAGAGGAAAGTGGAGAGGAAAGGGGAGAGGAAAGGGGAGAGGAAAGGGGAGAGGAAAGGGGAGAGGAAAGGGGAGAGGAAAGGGGAGAGGAAAGGGGAGAGGAAAGGGGAGAGGAAAGGATAGAGTTAAGCGGAGGGACTGAGCCCGGCCCTCCCGTCAGTCGGGTGGGTACCCTTCCCTTTCGGAGCGGGAGAGGCGACTGCACCTACCGGCGGCCAGCGCTGCCCGATCTGAGGAATGTCAGGCACGAGGCATGCATGGACGGGCGGCAGTGCTCCCGAGGGTGGGGAAAGAGCGCATTAGTTAAAGGTCCGGGGGGGGCGCAGTATTTAAAAGTCCGGGGGGGGGGGAGCGCATTTGTTCAAGGTCGGGGGGAGCGCATTAGTTAATGCTCGGGGGGGGAGCGCATTAATTAAAGGTCCGGGGGGAGCGCATTAGTTAAAGGTCGGGGTGTAGGGAGGGAGCGAATTAGTTAAAGGTCGGGGGGGGGGGAGCACATTAGTTATAGGTCCGGGGGGAGCGCATTAATTAAATGTCGGGTGGGGGAGCACATTAGTTTAAGGTCCGGAGGGGCGCATTAGTTAAAGGTCCTGGGGGAATCGCATTAGTTAAAGGTCCGGGGAGGCTCATTAGTTAAAGGACCGGGGTGGTGCATTCCTTAATGGTCCGGTGGAGCGCATTAGTTAAAGGTCCGGGGGGAGCGCATTAGTTAAAGGTCCGGGGTGAGGAAGAAATGTGTTAGAAATGAAATTTTTAAACTTTAAACTCTCTCTAGCTTTAAAAATATAGCTTCAATTTGTATAAGAGTTGTTACATAATATGCCCAAGATAATGGTGAGTAATGTGGGCCACAAATTGTGGCGCTATGGTGTACCGTTTTGGCTGTGCGAACCACAAAAGTTATGGTGCACACATACACACGGACAGAGCTATCGGTGCTAGTGGAATCAAGGGATATGGGGAGAAGGCAGACACGGGTTACTGATTGTGGACAATCAGCCATGATCACAATGAATGGTGGTGCTGGCTCGTAGGGCCGAATGGCTTCCTCCTGAATCTGTGTTCTATGCTTATGTCGAGAATCCACTCCGGTAATGTTCTCACCACAGGTGCTAGGATGACTTGCCCCTAATTACCAGGTTTCTCTTTGCAGCCAGTTGATGGTTGTCAAGAATTATAGGGAGGTTTTTTTCAGCTGGGGAATCGGGCAGAGAAATAACAAATGGGGCTTATTTCAGAGAAGTGGGAAGTGTTTGTTTTGGGAAGTCAATTCAGTTCCTGACCTTTAGTGGGGAGTGTCGGCGAGCGGATGGATTAAACGTTCATAGATCTACGTAAGAGGCATCACAGGTAAATAGGGTGGTGCAGAGGATTTGAGGCATCGACCCTCATCAGTCAGGGAAATAAATATAGGCGTTGGCAGTCTATGTTCGGCTGGTCAAGAAGTTAGCGACGGGGCTCTTGGAGTGGTTTGTTTGTTTTTTCGTTACCACGCATAGGGAAACAGCCACTAAGTTGTAACGAGTGCAGTGAAGATTTACGACTGTGTGTCCCCGGAGGTTCGGAGCGGACTTACTGGGAGAGGTTGGACAAGCCAAGAATGTATTCTTTGGAGCGCAGGAGGATAAAGAATGATCGATCTCACAGAGGTGCATAGAATCATGTTGGCATGGTTAGGGCCGTGTTTCAAAATAATAACATAAAGCATTTGAGCAGGTACATGGAGAGGAAAGGTTCAGAGGGAGATGAACTTGCAACTCAAACGTACTATCCCTCACCATGTGACACAGGAACCTGCGTCTGACGAGTGTACCAGGTACACCACTGATATGTACCCACTGCTTCTAAACAGCCTGTCATCTGTTTGGTTATTTAGTCACCAATAAGCTCTAGTCTGAAAATCCAACGAACTGAAATCAACAGGTGTCGACATTTCTCAAAGGTGCAGATTAAACAGAAAACATAAGTATTGCCTGTCACAGACATCGACCCTTTAAAAAAATATCTGTCTTTGATCTCAGAACTGCTTCTTTCAGTTTCAACGTTTCCCAGTTAACGCCGTGAGTATGCACTCTTCAATTACTTGACAAATGCGCACAGCAATTAAGTCGAAGAGAGGCACAAAATGCTAGAGTACTTCAGCCGGTTGGGCAGCATCTCTAAAAAAAGTTATAGGTGACGTTTCAGTTCGAGATCCTTCTTAACTGAGTGTCAGTCTGAAGGAGGGTGTCGACCTGAAACGTCAACAATTTCTATCTTCAGAGATGCTGCCTGGCCCGCCGAGTTACTCCAGCATATCGTGTCTATCTCGAAGGTAGACACAAAATGCTGGAGGAACTCAGCGGGTCAGGCAGCATCTCTGGAGAGAAGGAATGGATGACGTTTCGGGTCGATACCTTTCTTCAGGCTCAAGACAGCATTTCGTGTCGATCTGTTGTTTAAAAGAGCATCTGCAGTTCCTTCCTGCACAGGAATCAACTCTGTGTGTGTGGCAGCACTTTCTGAACCGCTGCATGGACAGCCCAGACAGATGATTTGATGATATGCTTTTAGACTGCCCTTGCTGTCTGACGATTTGAATTCACATCGACCTGTCGACTGGTCTGTGTCGTTCACTACAAAATAAACTGCAGATTGAACAGAGCCTCAACTTGTGTTCACCGGCTGGAACTAATATTCCCCATTGGTCGAAGCGCACAGCACAGTTACCCAACTCCCCCCTTCTCAGATCTGAATCTGCTTTTCAATTTTCATCTTTATTCATTAAATTGCATGCTGGAGAGAGATATTTACTTATTTTCAACACATCTATTGAGATGACTATAACAAACAAATATATATGTGTTTTACCGTGTTTACTAGCGTGTGGAGAGCAGCAAGATGCAACAGATTAAGAACGGATACTGAGCCCGCGTTAAACCATTACAGTCAAACACCTGAAATAATGCAAAACAGACGATTGTTATCCAGTCGTGTATTTCATCCAAAAGATGGGGGTCGAAATTAAATGAGGTCATGCCACTGCTAATACAGACCCATCACTGACCACACTGATAATGCCGCTGCTAATCCGGAACCATCACTGACCACACTGATAATGTCACTGCTTATCCAGACCCATCACTGACTACACTGATCATGTCACTGCTTGTCCAGACCCATCACTGACCACAATGATAATGCCACTGTTTATCCACACCCATCACTGACCACACTGATAATGCCACTGGTCATCCAGACCCATCACTGACTACACTGGTAATGTGTCAAATTGTGTGTCGTAACAATGTGTCAAATAAACCTTTGCTCAGTCCGCCTTAACCAACATGATCTCCCGGTGGCTGAGCACTTCAACTCCCCCTCCCACTCGCAGTCGCAGTATGGCCTTTCTGTCGTGGGCCTCCTCCACTGCCGTAGTGAGGCCCACGGGAAATTGGAGGAACAGCACCTCATATTTCGCTTGGGCAGCTTGCAGACCAATCGTATGAACATTGACTTCTCCAACTTTAGATTGTTCCTCTGTCTCTTTTTCCCCCCTCTCCCCCACCTCCCCTTCCCAGTTCTCCCACCGTCTTCCTGTCTCCACCTATATCCTTTCTTTGTTCCGCCCCACTGACATCAGTCTGAAGAAGGGTCTCGACCCGAAACGTCACCCATTCCCTCTCTCCTAGATGCTGCCTGACCTGCCGAGTTACTCCAGCATTTTGTGATACCTTAGATTTGTACCAGCATCAGCAGTTATTGTCCTACACTGATAATGTCACTGCTTATCCAGACCCATTACTGACCACACCGATAATGTTACTGGTGATCCAGACCCACCACTGACCGCATTGATAATGTCACTGTTTATCCATACCCATCACTGTCCACATTGATAATGTCACTGCTTATCCATACCCATCACTGACCACACTGACAATGTCACTGCTTATCCGTACCCATCACTGACCACAATGATAACATTGAATAAATATAATTCCTTTGAATACATCTACACCCTTACCCAGGATATCTCACAATTGTTGCCCGTACACTGGTTTCGGAGCTGTCGGGGGAGGTTGGGCAAGCAAGGACTACGGGACTGCTTCAGACCACATTTGGACTACGCAGTAGCAGCTTGGGACCCATACACAATTAAAAACATTTCTTCCATCGAAAGTGTCCAAAGACAGGCAGCTCGTTTTGTTATAAAATCCTATGAGAGAGAAGCGAGTGTTACCGAACTTCTAAATTCATTGGGGAGGAACACTCTCCAAGACAGACGTAAAACCCGCCAATTACCTGTTTTTACAAAATGATAAATGGTCAGCTCGTCATAGATTACCACATCTACACCAAACCCATCAGGAGTAGATGGGGGCATTCGATTCAATTTGAGATCCCAGCTATCTAGACAGATGTGTATAGCAATTCATTCTTCCCTCGCACAATTAAAGCATGGAATAGTCTTCACCCTACTATAGTTACTCAACTAGACGCAACTACCTTTCAGGCAGCACTTCTCCAAGAAGCCCTCCATGCTTAAGTCCATACTCCGCCACCTCCAGTTTAAATTCCATTTGGAATATTTTGGAGGACCAAGAACCAAGAACAAGACCAAGATTAGCTCAGAAATCGGCCTGTCAACTGCTGAAGTGAAGTGTTTCTTTCAGTTTTTACGTGTACCAGATTTACACACCATGAAGGTAAACACGTTCTCATGCATTTCTTGATAAATAGGAACAAATATTGTCGGTGTGTGTGGCAGCACTCTCTGAACTGCCTTGTGGACAGGCCACAAGGACGAATTGGTCATTTGCCTCCAGACAAACCTTGTTGTCTGGTCTGTGGGCTTAAATTAACATCAACCTGTCGACCGGTCTGAAACCATTCATCACAAAATAAACAACAAATTGAACAGAGCCTCACCTTGTGTTAGAAAACATAGAAAACATTGAAAGGTGTTGTAGGACTAGCCAATTCATGACTGATCATCCAGAATCAGCACCTGTTCGTGGCTTCTCCCCATAGCCCATATCATTTGACTCCGTTATCTAGCTCTCCCTTGAATACATCCAGTGAATCCAATGCCTTCTGTGGTAGAGAATCCCACAGATTCACAACTCTCTGGGTGAAGAAGTTTTTTCTCATCTTAATGCTAAATGGCCTTCCCTTTATTCTTAACTGTGACTCCTGATTCTGGACTCCCCAAAATAGTCATTTCCCCCCTGCATCTAGCCTGTCCAATCCCTTAAGAATTTTACATGTTTCTATATGATCCCCTCTCATCCTTCTAAATTCCAGTAAATTTAAGCCCAGTCGATTCATTCTTTTATCATATGTCAGTCCCGCCATCCCGGAGATTAACCTGGTGAACCTGGTTACGCTACACTCCCGCAATGGCAAGAATGGGCATCCTCAAATTCGGATACCAAAACTGCTCACAATACTCCGGTTACCTCCTTGCTCCTGTACTCAAATCCTGTCGCTATGAAGGCCAACATGCCATGAGATTTCTTCGCTGCCTGCTGTACCTGTCTGCTTACTTTCAGTGAGTGACATGCAACGACGCCTTGGTCTCGTTGCACCTCCCCTTCTTCTTAATCTGACACCATTCAGGTAATAATCATCCTTCGTGTTCACCGGCTAGAACTAATATGTCCCACTGGGCGCATAGCAGAGTTTATTAACGGCCTCTTTCTTAGATTTGAAGCAAGCATTTAAAATTTAATTTGGAGCATTATGTGTTATTCGTTCAATTGTTAATGTTCAAACATTAGCAAATTTGTGGATGACACAAAGCTAGGTGGCAGTGTGAACCGTGAGGAGGATACTATGAGGATGCAGGGTGACTTGGACAGGTTGTGTGAGTGGGCAGATGCATGGCAGATGCAGTTCAATGTCGATAAATATGAGGTTATCTATCCACTTTGGTGGAAAGAACAGGAAAGCAAATATTGTCTGAATGGTGTCAAGTTAGGAAATGGGGAAGTACAAAGAGATCTGGGTATCCTTGTGACGATTCCGCTTATTTATGTCAATCTAGTTTATTAATAATTGATCCAAACACTTGCTCATCAATTCAAACCTTTAATGCAGCGTTGCGATGATTCCTCCAAGCCTGCTCCGACAGAGCCCACGGTCTCCGGAACAGGATGGGACGTACATACCCATACATACCAAGTCAATGTTTATATAGTTTCCAAATAACAGAATGGAGAGGGCACAATTGAGAGCCATGGAAAAAATGTTCATCCAATCACAACTAGAAGCTCCGTAAGCACTTCCCAGTCCCCAGTTATGACGAATCCCGTACATCCTATTGTTGTATCTGCTGGAACATTCTGTGATCTTCATAGCTCTGACTTATACCCAGTTGATTAAGTCAATTGTATTCTTCCTCTAATTTTCATTGGCAACCTGCTCGTTCACCATATCACTTGCTTTACTAAGGTAATTGCGGAGACTTTAAACTAGTACGGTTGGGGGGAGGGACTCAAACACAGAGAGCTAATAGGCAGTGTGTGAGGCAGGAGGCAGAAAAGGGAAACACTCAGACCCAATATGTAGGAGAGAAAAAAGTGAAAAGAAATAAACTGAGAATAAGAAATGATGGGTCCCTTAAATGTGTATATTTTAATGCTAGGAGCATTGTAAGAAAGGTGGATGAGCTTAGAGCCTGGATTGACATCTGGAAGTATGATGTTGTGGCGATCAGTGAAACATGGTTGCAGGAAGGTTACGATTGGCAATTAAATATTCCAGTATTTTATTGTTTCAGATGTGATAGAATCGGAGGGGCAAGAGATGGGGTATTGCATTGCTTGTCAGGGAGGATATCACAGCAGTGCTTTGGCAGGAAAGACTAGAAGGCTCGATTAGGGAGGCTGTTTGGGTGGAACTCAGAAATGAGAAAGGTTTAGCAACACTTATAGGGGTGTATTATAGACCGCCAAATAGGGAACGAGAATTGGAAGAGCAAATATGTAAGGAGATAGCAGATATTAGTAGTAAGCACAGAGTAGTGATTGTGGGTGATTTCAATTTTCCGTACATAGACTGGGAATCACATTCTGTTAAAGGGCTGGATGGTTTGGAGTTTGTAAAATGTGTGCAGGATAGTTTTTTGCGGCAATACGTAGAGGTACCTACCAGAGAAGGGGCAGTGTTGGAGCTCCTGTTGGGAAATGAGACGGGTCAGGTGACGGAGGTATGTGTTGAGGAGCACTTTGGGTCTAGTGATCACAATGCCATTAGTTTCAATATAATTATGGAGAAGGTCAAATCTGGACCAAGGGTTGAGATTTTGGATTAGAGAAAGGCTAATTTTGAGGAGATGAGAAAGGATTTAAAAGGAGTGATATTTAATGATTTTATGAAAAGGATATAATAGAGAAATGGAGGATATTTAAAGGTGAAATTTTGAGAGTACAGAGTCTTTATGTCCCTGTTCGGTGGAAAGGAAAGAATAATAATTTGAAAGAGCCGTGGTTTTCCAGGGAAATTGGACACTTGGTTCGGAAAAAGAGGGAGATATACAATAAATATAAGCGGCAGGGAGTAAATGAGGTTCTTTTTAATTAATTTTATTTAAATTTTAACAAAACAAATACATGCATGAACTCATAGTACGCGATGGTACCTACATTATAAATTCGATTATACATTTTAAATTCGATTATACATGTATTGTTCTGTATTATCTCCCCACCCACAACCCCCCTCCCCCACCCCAGTTAGAAAAAAGAGGAAAAAGGAGAAGCAGAAAGATTTTTTAAAAAATAAAAAAATGTAAAAGGAAAGAAAGAAAGAAAGAAGAAAGAAGGAAACCTGGAGACAAGAAGGAAACACTTCCGGCTAATTTCTTATTAAATTCAAAACAATCCTGAAATTAAATATTTCCAATTCTTAATCCTAGTTTTAAAGTGAATGGATTCCAAAGTTTCAAAAAGAAATCATATTTATTTCTCAGATTATAAGCAGCTTTTTTTAATGGGATACAACTACGCATTTCTGCATACCATCTTGCAATTCTTATTTCATTGTGATCTTTCAAGTGACCGCCACACATTTTTTTGCTATTGCTATTGCTATTTTGAGAAATCTTTTCTGATATTTATCTAAAATTAATCTTGGAAATATTCCTTTAGTATCTCCCAATAAAAACAACCTTGAATCAAATGGTACGGTCTTATTCATCAATTGTTCCAAAAGGTTTTTTAGGTCTTTCCAAAAAGGAGTTACCTTCGGACATGCCCATGTGGAGTGTAAAAAAGTACCCACATCCTGGTTGCATCTAAAACAAATTTCAGGTAAATTTGGATTTAAATTGTTTAATTTTTTCGTAGTTAAATATAGTTGATGTAAAAAATTGTATTTTACTAAACTATATCTCACATTAATAGTATTTTTCATACTTTCTAAACATAATCTTTCTCAACTTGGTTCATCAATGCTAATATTCAGATCTGTTTCCCATCTTTGTCTTGATTTTTGAATTCCTGTCTTTGGACTAGATTTTTGTAACAATTTATACATTGAAGATATAATTTTTTTAGTTCCCTTGCCCTGAATTAGGGATTCAATTCCTTTAATTTGAAATAAAAACATTGAATTATCTAATGTTTACCTTAAAAAAGATTGTAATTGATAATAGAAAAAAATACTATTCCCTGGAATTTGATATTTGTTGCTCAATTGAGAAAATGTCCAAAAAAAAATCCTTCGTAGCAATCTCCTATATGTTTAATACCCTTCTGTTCCCATACTTGTAATATTTGATTATTCCAAGCAAACGGTAGTAATCTATTTTTTACTAATGTAGTTTTAGCTGTTAGAAAAAATATTTTATCATTAGCTTTAACTGTTTTCAACAATATATTAATTAAATGTTTTAGCAAAGGTGACTCTTGATCCTTAACTAATAGCTTCGCTTCCCATTTATAGATAAATTCTTCTGGGCATAGTTCTTTTATTTTATCCATTTCAATTTTAACCCATGCTGTTTTTCCACCCTCTTGATAAAAGGATGAAACAAAACTCATTTGTGCTGCCAGATAGTAATTTTTAAAATTTGGTAATTGCAGTCCACCTAATTCAAATTTCCATGTTAATTTTTCCATAGACACTCTTGGCATTTTACCTTTCCAAAGAAAATTTCTCACAATTTTATTCAATTCTTGAAAAAAAAAATTGGTAAAGGTACAGGCAGTGTTTGGAATAAATACTGTAACCTCGGAAAAATATTAATTTTAATACAGTTCACTCTCCCTAGCAATGTAATTGGAAGATTCATCCATTTCTTCAAGTCCTCCTCAATTTTTTTAATTAGTGGTTTATAATTTAGTTTATACAGATTATTTAACTTATTATGTACTTTAACCCCTAGGTACTTCATGCCTTCTTTTGCCATTTAAACGGACTTTCTCTTTTACATTGATCATAATTACCTTCAGAAAGAGGCATTATTTCAGTTTTATCTTTATTAATTTTGTATCCTGATACTTTCCCATATTCTTCCAGTCTGAAATATAATTTTCTTAAGGATTCCAATGGTCTAGTAAGACAAATTAAAACATCATCTTCAAATAAAGTAATTTTGTGATTTTCCTGATTAACTTTAAATCATTCAATGTCTAAATCTGATCTTATTAGCTCTGCCAGAGGTTCGATGGCCAATACAAATAAAGCCGGTGACAAGGGACATCCCTGTCTACTAGATCTTTCCAAATTAAATGATTGAGAAAATTTGCCATTTGTCACCACTTTGGCTTTAGGTTGTTTATAAAGAGCTTTTACCCAGTTAATGAAACCATTTCCCAATCCGTACTTCTCTAATACTTTAAATAAAAAATCCCATTCTAACCTGTCAAACGCCTTTTCAGCATCTAAAGCAACTGCTACGCTCAATTCCTTTCTTTTCTGTGCTAAATGTAAAATACTTATGAATCTTGCTACATTATCAGGATAAATGAGGTTCTTGAGGAATATAAAGAATGTAAAAGGAATCTTAAGAAGGAAATTAGAAAAGCGAAAAAAAGATATGAGGTTGCTTTGGCAAGTAATGTAAAAGTAAACCCCAAGGGGTTCTACAGATATGTCAATAGCAAAAGGATAGCGAGGGATAAAATTGGTCCATTATAGAGTCAGAGTGGACAGCTATGTGCTGAGCCGGAAGAAATGGGGGAGATATTAAACAATTTCTTTTCTTCGGTATTCACCCAGCAGAAGGATATTGAATTATGTGAGGTAAGCGAAACAAGTAGAGTAGTGATGGAAATTATGAGGATTAAAGAAGAGGAGGTACGGACACTTTTGAAAAATATCAAAGTGGATAAGTCTCCAGGTCCTGATAGGATATTCCCTAGGACATTGAGGGAAGTTAGTGCAGAAATAGCAGGGGCTATGACGGAAATATTTCAAACGTCATTAGAAACGGGAATGGTGCCGGAAGATTGGCGCATTACGCATGTTGTGCCTTTGTTTAAAAAAGGTTCTAAAAGTAAACCTAGCAATTATAGACCTGCTAGTTTGACTTCTGTGGTGGGAAAATTAATGGAAAAGATACTTAGGGACAATATATATATATATAATTATATGGATAAACAAGGCCTGATTAGAAACAGTCAACATGGATTTGTGCCTGGAAGGTCATGTTTGACTATTCTTCTTGAATTTTTTCAAGAACCAGGGAAATTGATGAGGGCAACGCTGTGGATGTTGTCTATATGGACTTCAGTAAGGCATTTGACAAGGTTCCACATGGTAGGTTGATTAATTAGGTTAAATTGTTGGGTATTAATAGTGAGGTTGCAAGATGGATTCCACAATGGCTGAATGGGAGATACGAGAGGGTAATGGTTGACAACTGTATGTCAGGTTGGAGGCCAGTGTCTAGTGGAGTACCCCAAGGATCTGTGTTGGGTCCACTGTTGTTTGTCATTTACATTAATGATCTCGATGATGGTGTGGCAAATTGGATTAGTAAATATGCAGATGATACTAAGATAGGTGGTGTAGTTATTATTTAACAGTAAATTGGCTGGTATATGGATGAGAGGGGATTGGAGGGTTATGGTCTGAGAGCAGGTAGATTAGACTAGGTCAGAGAGAGTGGTCGGCGTGGACTGGTAGGGCCGAACGGGCCTGTTTCCGTGCTGTAGTTGTTATATGGTTATATGGTTATATGGTTACCATCATTTTCAGTGTAATCGTCTCCTAACATCGGAAGGTCTTCTCCAGTTTCGCCCATGCGTAGTAACAACATTTTATGAGTGTTTCCAATGCCTTTCATGCCCTGCATAAGCTTACTAATTATACATTTAACGATGGCATCCCCACGAATAAACATATCAAAATTACTCCGAGGTAAATGGCAATGTTAACAAACCAATTGTACCAACCGCCCAATCCACAATCTCCCCACTTCAAACCCTTAGTATATCGCCTTCAATTCTCGTGAGGTTCGCGCTTCGGTCCATAATTCCCATAATACATTTCCATTTTACAATGGCACCTCTTTCCCTAGGCAGCAGATAATCCAGTGCGTATCGGTTCTGCATTGAGAACAGCCGTAGGTCTGACAGGCCCTCATTTATTTCATTTATAGCCTCCACTGTCTTATTCCCCAGAATGGTGAGTCTGCACACAACAAAATTCCATTGTTGGATGCCATGGCCCCTGCGGTCCCACTTAGAGTTATGGTGCTAAATATTCCCCAACCAACGGAGTGACCTCTGCTATTACCGATCGCAGCTGGTTCCATCCAGTTAGCGCAAAATTCCTTAGAAATTCCTCGTGTTGTTTTTATTTGGCCAACGGTGGAGAAGCTGAAGCTCCACCGTACTGGGCAGGGTATAGTTGTGGGGGCAAGGATTTCTACCGCTACTTTGTCAGGGGTCTCTTTTCCCATTACCAGGAAATTGGTCCCTATCCCATTATTCAGGAAATAATATCCGGGTTTTGTATAAACTACTCCCGGGGTTCCTCCGTCAGAGACTGAAGTTGGACCAGTGCTACTCCAGTTATCATTACAGGGGAACTGGGAGTTGCTATCCACCGACATATCATCGGGTACATGTATGGTTCTATGGAGTCACCTCTTGTGCCAAAGCGTGGTACAATGGGGAAGGTATTGTTGTTAATCGCCAGGTGTGTCTTATTTCCCCAACCGCTGAGTGTCAGCCATCCTCTCTCAAGGTTAACACATTGGCTGGTGTTATGGCAAGTGGTCACCCCGGTGCCAGGGTGTTGGCTGCACCGGAATGTCTCCTTTGTCGTAATGTAGCTTACAGTGTTCTGGATGTTTACCACGGCACACCAATACCCGGTTCCATTCCAACAATTGGGGTATCCAGCGGTTGGTCCAGAGGTCTTTATACAGGTGGCTGGGTAGCTCTGACTTTGGGGAAATTTAAAAGTAATGTTCTTAACGGAAGGGTGTAAATAGTACCCTTGGATAAAGTAGCTGGGGTCCATAACTGGGATTGGAGTGAAAATACCTATTACCGAAGTGGAGGGACAACAAACAACAAATTCAGGAGAGTACAGTAAATTATGAGTCCGTAAAAACAAGTTCTGGTCGGCCTTTGTGTCCGAGACCTCTCTTTTTATTTTTGTTCGCCCCGGGAGAGTTTTTGGCTGCAGGTGGGGGTCGCGTTGGAGGGCCTCTTGGAAACACAGTCTATTGTATTGAGTCCCGGGATCTTCTCTGTCCTCACTAATGTTCCGTCTGCAAACAAAATCAAACTGATATTCCTGAAACCAACAAGGCAGACCCCACCTGTTGCGATCACCTAGCTCGACTTCCCTGGTGGTCTGTCGCAGGATTCCGTTGCAATAATTCTGCTTTGTGACGATCCATGATCCGGAAGCTTCCGGCGTCCCATCATCACACATCACTACGTCTCCTTTGCAGAGATGGAAGAACCGTCCACTTTGCTCGGGGTCACACCATCGGATTTTTCCTGCCTGTGTTACTGAGGCTAATGTTGTCAGGAGTCCCAGCCCAATTGCTGCCCCCATTCTGATTCTGGATTACCTGTAATACACAACACTCGCACCAACATAATATCAATCACAAAAATTATCCTATGTGGCGGTGCCCGGGGATTAGGCCACTCCCTGGGTCATTCCCCTCGGCACTGAGTGGACAGGGCTGGGGAGGGGTCTGGAGCGACGGGGTTTGCCTAAAGGGGCTAGAGTTGACTTTCGTGCGAGAGACTGAAGAGAGTGGATGTTCTGATGCTACATTAAAGTTAATGTTGATGCTTACCTGGCGTCTTGCTTGATTCCTGCTGCGTCCAGACCCACTACGCTGGTGATCCTCGTCATTTCCTCGTAAGTCGCGATGGACCCGAACGATCCTCAACCCGCACTACCCGGCCCTGCCGGTCAGCCGCCTCTGGACCCTGCCGTACCCCACCCCGTGGACCCTGCCGACCGCACCGCTCTCCACGCCGTGACGTTGATGCTGCCTCCCCTGTGGACCGACGACCGTGACTTCTGGTTTGACCAGGCCGAGGCGCAGTTCGCCCTGCGGGGCGTGACTGCCGACGCCACCAAGTACTTTTATGTTATCGGCGCCCTCGACCAGGCCACCTCGCGACGGGTCCGAACTTTCCTCCGCGCCCCCCCCCCCCCCCGGCGGGTGAGAAGTACGAGGCCCTCAAGGCCTTTCTTCTGCGGCAGTTCAGCCTCAGCGAGGCCAATCGGGCGACGCAGATCCTCCGGATGACGGGCCTGGGTGACCGCCGCCCGTCGGTGCTACTGGGCGACATGTTAGCTCTGCTGGGCGACCACGACACCTGCTTGTTATTTAAACACGCTTACCTGCTGCAGCTGCCGTCCGATCTGCGCCAGCAGCTCCTCAACGACCCGTTCACCGACATGCAGTCAGTGGGCGAGCGCACCGACGATCTCTGGATGGCCCGTCAGCTGGCCCTCGACGCGCTGGAAGTCCCTCCGACGACCGTCGACGATCCGCAGGTAGGGGGCTCGATCGCCCGCATCTCCACCGCTCCTCGACGTCCTTCGCGACGGGACCCGTTAGCAACGGCACACCCGGCCGGCAGCACGTCTTTCCCGCACAGCCTGTCGGCAGTTCCTCCGCACGCCACCGGAGGTCGCTGGTGGTCGGATCGGCCCGCACAGCCGCCCGTTTCCACAGACGCCTGCAGAGGGGGCTGGTGCTAATTTCACCGGCACTGGTGCATTTCCGTCCGTCAATGCCGGCAGCCCTGCTCGTTCCCGGGAAACGCAGGGGCCGGCCGTCAGTGATTGCTTCGGCGGCCGGCCAGATTCATCGCTTATTTGCGTGGGATCGCCGCACCGGGGCCTGTTTCCTTGTGGACACAGGGGCTGAGGTGAGCGTCCTTCCCCCTTCCAATGCTGACCTCTGCAGTGGTAAACGTGGGCCCCTCTTCGCTGCAGGAAACGGGACTCCAATCCGCTCGTATGGGGTACGGAGAGGGCCGCTTCTCATGGCCATTCGTCATTGCGGATGTATCCTAGCCGTTGCTGGGCGTGGACTTTCTACGGGCACATTCCCTGCTCATGAACGTTAAGCGGCAGCGTTTGGTGCACTCCGTCACCTTGCAGCCTGTTTCCCTCCGCGTGGGCGGCCCGGTCGTGCTGCCTGATGGGCCCCTGTCGTCCGTGGACGCTACGTTCTCGCGAATTCTGGCTGAGTTCCCCGATATCCTGGACCCCCGGTTCCATTCCTCCGCCCCGATACACGGGGTGGAGCATCACATTCCCACCAGTGGCCCGCCCTTGTACGCCCGCCCTTCCACCGGACAAGCTCCGTCTCGCTCGGGAGGAGTTCCGCCTTATGGAGTCCCTGTGTATTGTGCGCCACTCAGACAGCCCGTGGGCGTCCCCGCTCCATATGGTCCCCAAGTCAGACGGTCGTTGGCGCCCTTGCGGTGACTACCGTCGGCTTAACGATGCAACCATCGCTGACAGGTATCTGGTCCCCCACATTCAGGATTTTAACGCACACCTGGCTGGGGCCACGGTGTTTTCCAAGGTCGATCTGGTCCGTGGCTGCAATCAGATTCCCGTCCACCCCGACGACGTCCCCAAAACGGCCATCGTGAAACCATTTGGCTTTTTCAAATTCCTCCCTATGCCGTTTGGACTTAACAACGCTGCACAAGCTTTTCAGCGGCTCATGGACTGTATGTGCCGTGGCCTGGACTTTGTGTTCGTGTACCTCGATGACATTTTGGTGGCAAGCCGCTCGAGACAGGAGCATGCTGGCCATCTCCGCCAGCTATGCCAGCGCCTCAGCGATCATGGGCTGGCCATCAACATCGCCAAATGCCGTTTCGGGGTGTCGTCCATCAATTTCCTGGGCCATCACGTGACTCCGCACGGGGCACTGCCGCTCCCGGACAAAGTGGATACGGTGCACCAGTTTCCACGCCCGACCACCGTGAGGGGCCTCCAGGAGTTCGTTGGGATGGTGGCCTTTTACCACCGATTTGTGCCGCCTGCAGCACGGATCATGCGCCCGCTGTTCCACCTCATGGCGGGTAAGTGCAAGGATGTCGAGTGGACTGACGATGCGGTGGCGGCGTTCCAACACGCCAAGGACGCCCTGGCTGCGGCCACGATGCTCGTGCACCCACGGGCGGATGCACCAACCAACCTGACGGTCGACTCTTCGGATGTGGCGGTTCGGGCGGTGCTAGAACAACAGATTGATGGGTGTTGGAAGCCTCTCGCTTTCTTTAGCTGGCACCTCAGCGGCATACAGCGGAACTACAATGCCTTTTACCGCGAGCTCCTTGCCCTTTACCTTGCAGTCCGCCGCTTCCGCTACTTCCTCGAGAGGCGAGCCTTCACCGCGTACACTGACCACAAGCCCCTCACGTTTGCGTTCGCCAACGTGTCCGACCCGTGGTCAGCTCGCCAGCAGCGGCTGTTGGCTTTCGTCTCGGAGTACACTACCTCCATCCGTTTCATCAGGGGCAAAGACAACAGAGTGGCCGACGCCTTGTCTCGACCCGCGGTCCCCGCCGTCCTGCAAGTGGCCGGTGGCACCGACTACTCAGCCCTGGCGGCGGCCCAGTTAACGGACGAGGAGATGTCCGCCTATCGTACCGCCGTTTCCGGCCTGCGGTTGGAGGACGTTCCCTGTGGCGCTCGGGACGCGACGCTGCTGTGCGATGTCTCCACCGGGCAGCCGCACCCCATCGTTCACGTTGCCTGGCGGCGCAGGGTGTTTGAGGTGCTCCACGGGCTGGTCCACTCTTCCATTCGGGCGACGACGACCCTCGTGGCTTCCCGTTTCGTGTGGCGTAAACAGGTTGGACATTGGGCGCGCACCTGCATCCCGTGCCAAACTGCAAAAGTACAGCGGCATGTGCGAGCGTCGCTCCAGGAGTTCATCGTCCCTCGACAGTGATTTGACCACATCCACGTGGACATCGTGGGGCCGCTGCCCCTTCTCGAGGCTTCACCCACCTCCTTACTATTGTGGACCGTTTCACGCTGTGGGCGGAGGCGGTTCCACTGCCGGACACTTCTGCCTCTTCTTGTACCCGTACCTTGGCTGCTCACTGGATTGCCAGATTTGGGGTGCCGCTCGACATCACGTCCGTCCGGGGGCCGCAATTGACCTCCGCAATGTGGTCAGCCTTGGCTCAACTACTGGGGGTTAACCTGCACCGCACCACAGCGTACCATCGGCAGGCGAACGGCCTTGTGGAGCGCTTCCACCGCCAGCTCAAGGCTGCCCTGAAGGCCCGGCTCGTTGGCCCGGACTAAGTCGACGCGTTGCCGTGGGTTTTACTGGTCGTCCGCACTGCGCCCAAAGGGGACTTGGCCACCTCCTCAGCTGAATTGGTGTACGGGGCCCCGCTGACAGTGCCCGGTGAGTTTATTTCATCAGCCCAGGATTAGGCGGAACAACCATCGGCCGCCCTGCAACGCCTTCGGGAGACGGTGGGCAAGCTGGCACCGGTGCCGACGTCTCGCCACGTTTCGGTTCGGCCGCACGTCCCTTCCGTTCTGCAGGACTGTCCGTTTGTTTTCCTGAGCCGGGATGCATACGGTCCCTTCAGCGTCCGTATGAGGGACAATTCAAGGTGCTCGAGCGTGGCTCTGGCACCTTCGTTTTGGACATGGGGGGTCGTCCTGAGACTGTCTCTTTTTCGCGGCTGAAGCCGGCGCACGTGGACATTAGCCAGCCGTTCCTACTGGCGCGGCCTCGCCCTCGGGGTCGTCCTGCGTCCCGGCCCTTACCCCCAGAGTCCCCGCGGTTGTCTTCCCCTGGCGGAGTGGTTCCGGTTCCTGCGACCGCCGTGGTGCGCACAGGGACTGGTCGTCTCTTACGTCCCCCTGTCCGTTTAGTGCCTCCGGTTCTTGGGGAGGGTCTTGTGGCGGTGCCCGGGGATTAGGCCACTCCCTGGGTCACCCCCTCGGCACGGAGTGGACAGGGCTGGGGAGGGGTCTGGAGCTACGGGGTTAGCCTTAGTGAAGACAGAACAAAAGTACTTGTTCAAATCTTCCGTCATTTCCCAGATCCCCACAATAATTTCATCTGTTTCTTCCTTCAAGAGACCCACACTTGTCTTTGCTAATATTTTTATCTTAAAATACCCAAATAAGCTTTTACTAGCCCTTTTTTACATTCTTGGCCAGCTCACCCTTGTACTTCATCTTTTCACCCCCGATTGCCCTCTTTGTTATCTTCTTTTGTCCTTTAAAAGAGACACAATCCTCTGGCTTCCCGCTGCACTTTGCTATGTTATACACCTTTTTTTTAGTTTTCTTTCATCCTTAACTCCCCTTGGCAGCCACGGTTGCCTCTTGCTCCCCTCAGAATCTTTCTTCCTCTTTGGAAATCTGTACTACCACACAGTGTATTACTCCATCAGTACTCTCCCATCCCGTGTGTGACTTCAAAAGTACTATCCCAAACTGTCACGCCCTCAGTACTTCCCCAAAGTGTGTCACTCCATCAGTACTACCCTTCAGTGTCATTCCATCAGTAATACTCCACAATATTTCACTTCATCGGTACTACCGTGGAATGTGTCACTGCATCAGTACTACCCCAAAGAGTGTCAATCCATCAGCATTATCCTAGAATGTATCATTACACGAATACTACCCTACAATGTGTATGTGTGTGTGTCGCTCTCTCTCTCACTACTTCAATACAAAGTGTCATTAATTCCGGACTACCCCACAGAGTGTCATTCCATAGCTACGAGAGCAAACTGGCATTATCTCGGTACTACCTCACAGTATGTCATTACTTCAGAACTACCCGCACTGTGCCACTCCATCACCACAACCCCACATTGTATCATTCCATTGGAACCACCCCGTGGTGTGACATTCCAACAGTAGTATTTATCAGTGTCATTTCATCAGTACATCCCCGCATTGTGTCATTCCATTAGAACTGCCCCACAGTGTGTCAGTCCATTAGTACACCTCAGAATTAGTCATTTCATCAGTACTACCACGTATTTTGTCACTACATCAGTACTACCCCCCCAGGGTTTCATTCCAACAACACTGCTCCACGGTGTGTCCCTCTAGTTCCACCACAGAGTGTGTCAATTAATCAGTATAGCCCTATTGTGTGTCCCTCCATCAGTACTACCGCACGGTGCGTGGAACACCCCATGCAGCAGATGAGATTAGAGGAAGTTCAGGTGAACACCTGGCTCACCTGGAAGGGCTGTTGGAGTGCAACGGGAGGGGGTATAGGGACAGCTGTAACATCCCATGGTGGCTAACCGTTTTAACCGCACTTCCCACAAAGACGTTGGAGAGCGAAGTGAGGGCGAGCAGGAAGAGAATTGGAAGGGCTGCTGGAGTGCGAGGGAAGTGGTATAGGGACAGCTATAACATCTCATCGTGGCTAACCGTTTTAACCGCACTTCCCAGGTTTGGAGAGCGAAGTGAGGGCGAGCAGGAAGAGAATTGGGGAAAAGAAGGAGACAGATAGGGAGGACAAAGATGAAAGAGAGAGATAGCGGAGAAAACGTAAGGGGGAGGGATGGAACGAGAGCGAACTATCAAAGGGAGAATGGGAAGATGAAGAGAGAGGAGAGTTCAGAGCGAGTGGGTTGGCAAAAGGGAGAGAGGGAACGGGCAGGGATAGAGAAACAGAGGATGAGATGCAGTGAGATTGAGAGGGGAGGGATGAGTAAGGTGAGACAGGTTGACAGAGGGAGGGCGGAGCAGAGAGGGAGAATAGAGAGGGTAGAGGAGAGAGTAACAGTTCAGAGAGAATACAGCAGTAACGATGGAGGGAGAGGGAGAAAGAGACAATGGAGAGATGCTGCACCATTCGCGGTTTGTTCAACATTTAGAACAATTCTGAGGCGGCAATGTTTCTGTTCTCTGAGTGTCGTGAGTATTTGGGCCGTTCCTCCTCAGTGGTGATGAAGACAGAGAATGTTATTGTCCCAGGCAAAGTCAGATGCATTCCATGCAAGCAATGATGAATGGTTGGTGAGGTCCGGGTGTGGGGTTGAGCTTACAGTAAGATGCGCCGCGATCATATTGAGTGGTGAAGCAAAATGGAGGGGGAATTTTAGTCTGAGGTGATCTGTTGAACTAATTCCTCAACCTGTGGACAAAGGTCGCCCAGACCACCTTCAAACTGGGCACCAGAAGCCCTGAGAGGGTCCCTGGGATTTGGCTTGCTGAGTGGCGGATTGAATGGTTATCAGATAAACAACGTGTGGTGGAGAGTTGCATCTGATGGAGTTTGAAGCAACAATGCCGCTCCCAATTTCCTTCCTTCAGAATCGCCACAATTCCCAGTCTTCTGAGTTTCTCAATCAATTCCCCGAATAAATCACGACCTGTCTCAGCAGGGATTTCACTTGGCTGATGTCATCTGTTTGCGAATCATTTCAAAAGCTCTATTTTTTTATTTCTGTTGAAACTTCACAGTCCCGGTGGAGACGAAAAATTGTGAATCTCCCGGAATGTTCTGCCCCAGCATTTCATTCCGAGAGATTACCGGTAGCTCACGGGGATACGTCGCT
>NC_135991.1:12131883-12177933 GCF_053455715.1 Rhinoraja longicauda | reverse complement strand
GTAAGAATTAAGACGTTGACTATTCTCTAAATTGGGAGAGAATCCAGAAATTGGAGGTGCAAAGGGACTTGGGAATGCTGGTGCAGTATTCACGAAAAGTTAATCTGCAAGTCAAATCGGTGGTAAAGTAAACAATCTCAATGCCAGCATTTAGTCCAAGAAGGTTTGTACAGTATACAGAAGCAGGGATGCAATGTCAAGGCTCCATAAGGCGCTGATAATGCAACATTTGGAGTATTGTGAGCAATTTGGGTACCATATCTGAGGAAGGATGTGCTGAGTCTGGACAGGGCCCAGAGGAGGATTACAGGAATAATCCCAGGAATGAGTAGGTTAACCTTTGATGAGCGCTTGTCGGCACTGGGCCTGTACTCGCTGGGGATTAGATGAATGTGGGGGGACCTCATGTAAACATACGGAATAGTTAATTGCTTGGATCGAGTGGATATAGAGAGGACGTTTCCACTAGTGGGAGAGTCTATGACTAAAGGTCATCGCCTCAGAATTAAAGAATGTTCTTTTAGGAAGGAGATGAGGAGAATTTTCTTTCGTCAGAGGGTGGTGAATCTGTGGAATTATTTGCCAAAGAAGGGTGTAGAGGCCAAGTCACTGGGTGTTTATAAGACTGAAATAGATAGATTTTTGATTAGTGCAGGTGTCAGAGGTTATTGGGAAGAGGTAGGAGAATGGGGTTAGGAGGGAGAGATAGATCAGACATGATTGAATGGCACGGTGGACTCGATGGGTCGAATGGCCTAATTCTGCTCCTATCACATGTCCTTATGACAAAGAGGGGGAGGAATGGGGAGAGGGGAAGGGGGTGTGTGGGAGAGAGAGGGGGTGGAGTATGGGAATGGGAGGAGTGTGGAGAGAGAGCGGTGGAATATGGGGAAAGATAGGGGGAGTGTGGGAAAGAGAGAGGTAGAAGTGTGGGCAGAGAGGGGGGCGTGTGAGGGGAGAGAGATGGGGAGGAATGTTGGGGAGAGAGAGGGGTGGAGTATGGAGAGAGAGAGAATAGAATGTGGTTAGTGTGGGGAGAAAGCAGGAGTGTGGGAGGAGAGTGGGGAGAGAGGGGGTGCGGAGAGAGATGGGGATGTGTATGGGGGAGATTGGAGGAGAGTGGCAAGTGTGGGGAGAGGGTGGGGAGGAGTGTGCAGAGAGGGGAGGAGGTGGGAATGTAGAATCGGAAAAGTGGGGACAGAGAGAGGACAGAGAATGGGAGGAGGGAGAGAGAGAGAGAGAGTGAGGTGTGTTGGGAGAGACGCATAATGCGTTATTCTTTCAAATCGTATCCCGCAGAAAATTATCGACTCGTTATCACCACTGCCTATTAAAGTGAAAATAACAAATAAATACGTCTGCACCCGCCAACGTGGAAAGAACAGCAAGATGCAGTGAGAGCTCATTACAGATGAGATTAATTACTGATAATGTCACTGCTTATCCAGACCCATCACTGACCACACTGATAATGTCACTGCTTATCCAGACCCATCACTGACCACACTGATAATGTCACTGCTCATCCGGACCCATCACTGATAATGTTATTGCTTATCCAGGCCCATCACTGACCACACTGATAACATCACTGCTTATCCGGACCTTTGACAAAGTCTCCCTTGGTAGACCGATCCAGGAGGTGAAGGCACACGGGATTAACAGTGACTTGGTCGCATGAATTCAGAACTGTCCGAATGATAGAAGACAGAGAGTTGTGGTGTAAGGGCAATATTCAGGCTGGACGTCTGTGAAAAGTAGTGATACACAGGTATCTGTGCTGGGACCTCTGCTGTTTGTAATACACATAAATGACTTGGGCGTGAATATACACGGGTTGTTTTGTAAGTTTGCGGATGACACCAAGATTTCTGGGGTTGTGGAATGTGAGGGAGGCTGTCTCAGTATTCGGTGGCATATAGATCAAGTGGAGAGATGGGAGGTGTGGGGGAAATCACAGATGCAGATTATTCTGAGCAAATTAGAGATGTTGCAATTTGGGAGGTCAAATGTGAGTTCAAACTATATAATTAATGGAATGACCCTTAACATCAGTGATGTATAAAAGTATCTTGCGATCCAGGTTCACAGCTCCCTGAATGTGATAACGGCAGTGGACAGTTGTAAAGAGGCATATGGTACAGTTTCGTTCATTGGTCAAGAGTGTTGGTCTGTCTCAGGGATTGGTGCTGCGCTCATTGTTGTTTGTCATCTATGTGAATGAGTTGCCTGGGAATGTAACGGACTAATGTATAAGTTTGCAGTTAACACTAAAGTAGGTGGTATCACAGGCATTGAAAATGGTTGGCAAGGATTAAAGCAGGAACTTTTTCAAATTGGAAAGTGGACTGAGAAATTTCAAATAGTGTTTCTTGCAGATATGTGAGATTTTAAATTAGGGAAGACCAGCCAGGGCACGATCTTCACCGTGAATGGTCGTTAGCTGGGTAGTGTTGTAGAGCAGAGGGATCTCAGAATAAAAGTACATCGTTGCAAGAAAAGGGACGTAACAGGGAGATAGGGTGGTGGAGAAGGTTTATTTGGCCCACTGTCTTCATCAGTCAGTGAATAAAATGTAAAAGTTGGAAAGTTATGTTCAGAGAGACAAGACGTTGGTGAGGACGCACTTGGAGTAACGTGTATAATCTTTCGTCAGCATCTTTAGGAAATATGCCACTAATCTGTAAAGAGTACAGAAAATATATTTTCTAACATGTTGCCAGAAAACAAGGGTCGGAGCTACGGGGAAATGTTGTGCTCGCCAGGACTTTATTCCATGGAGCGCAGCAGGCAGTGCAGTGACCTCATAGAGATGGATAGTGTCATAATGGGAACACTAAGACATTTGGACAGGTACATGAGGGGAATGGTTTAGAGGGAGATGATCCATATGCCGGCAAATTGGAATAGTTCAGATGAACTAAAATGCATCATCCCTCCCCATGAAACACGGCAACATTTGTCCGGAATTTGCGCCAGGTACAGCAGTAACAAATAAACTGCTTTTAAATGGCCCTTGGATATTTTCTTACCACTGAACTCCAGCCTTGAAATGAGAGGAATTAAACATAAATAGGTGTCCACATTTCTCAAAGATGCAGATTAAGCAGGAAACATTATAATTGCCTGCCATATACATTGGTCATTTTTAATAACAGTCCCTGATCATTGAAGTGTTTATTTCAGTTTCTACGAGTGCCAGGTTTACACTGCATGATGGGAAATATTCTCTCTTGAATTGCTTGATAAATAAGCACATAAATGAAGTCTGCATGTGTGACAGCTTTCTCGGTGCCACTGTGTGGAAAGCCCAGACGGGTGGGTTGGTGATTTACTCTCAGACCGACCTTGTTGTCTGGTCTGTTGGTTTGAATTCACATCGACTTGTCACCTGGTCTGAAGTAGTTCACCACAAAATAAACTGCAGATTGAACAGAGCCACAGCTCGTGTTCAACGGCTGGAACTAATATTCCCGTTGGGCGAAGTACACAGCACATTTACTCATCTCCCCCTTTCTCAGATCTGAAGCTGCGTTTTAATTTTCAGCATTATGTGTTATTCTTCCAAATGTATGTCGGAGAGAGTTAATTAGCATTTCTAACCTGTGTTCATTAAGAAAAAAATAACAAGTTAATGCATCTTCAGCTGCCGTGTTTACCAGCAGCAAAATGCAGTTAATGCTCATTAAAGTTTAGATTAATTATGGATACTGAACTTGAGTTAACCCTTTAGAGTCGAACATTTGAATTAAAAAGAAGGGATTCTTTGAGAGGATCTGGGGAAAATGGATCTTTTATTTGAGCCATGACACCAACTAGATAAATGCCGAGCTAAATATTGGAAGATTGTGTTATTTGGAACTGGATGGTATGTTTGTACGAATATCGAAATATCTCTAGATAACCAATCATTGTTACTTTTTAATATTTTATTTGGTAAGTGTATTCAAATATATTTATTTATTTATCTCCTTTGTTTATTTATTCATTTATTTTTGTTGTTTTTCTTATTTTATTTTATTTATGTCAATGGTCTTGTACTGTTTTGTATATATCTCTGTGAAAAATCAATAAAAAATGAAGAGAAAAAAAAGAAAGGATTCTTTATTTTACATCATATCAAATGTAACACATTGGTGTCAGATTTAATGAGATCATGTCACTGCTTATCCAGACTCATCACTGACCACATTGATAATGTCACTGCTTATCCAAACCCATCGCTGACAACATTGATCATTTTACTGCTTATCCAGACCCTTCACTCACCACACTGATAATGTTCCTGCTTATCCAGACCCATCACTGACCCGCACTGATAATGTCACTGCTTATCCAGAGAGAAAGCGAGTGCAGAGTGAGGGGAAGAAGAGGAGAGGAGTGTGGGGAGAAAGACAGGTGTGTGGGGAGAGAAAGGGGAGGAGTTTAGGGAAAGGAAGAGGAGTGTGGGAATTGAGGGTGGGAAGAGAGGGGGTGTGGGGAGAGGAATTGAATAGTGTGGGGAGAGAGAGTGAGTGGGGAGAGAGAGGAGGCAGGATGAGTGTGAGGAGCGAGCGGGGAGTGTGGGGAGAGAGGGGGAGTGTGGGGAGAATGATGGGGAGGAGTGTGGGGAGAGAGAGGTGGTTTTTGGGGACAGGGAGGGAGGAGTGTAAGAGAGAGGGAGGAAGGTTTGTGGGAGGAAAGTTGGGATGGAGGGGGAGGAGTGGGGGATAGGGAGAGGAGATGGGTATGTGAGACAGGAAAGTGCGTGGGCAGAGAGAGAGGGAGGAGTGTTGGCAGAGTAGGGGGATTGTGGAGATAAAGGAGGAAGGTGGTAATTGAGAGGGGAGGACTGTGGGGAGAGGGAGGGGAGGAGTGGGGATACGGAGGCAGAGGAGTGTGAGAAAAAGTGAGGAAAGATTGAGTGGGGAGTGTGGGAGAGGGAGAGGTGGGTGGGGGAGAAAGGAAAATGTAGGGAGAGAGAGAACGGGAGGAGTGTGGGGAGTGGGGGGGGGAGTGGGGAGAGAGTGGGGAGGAGTGTGAAAGAGAGGGAGCAAGGATAGTATGGAGAGCGAGTCAGAGGAATGTGAGGATGGAGGGGAGGAGTGGGGGAGAGTGAAACGAGGGGAGGAATGTAGCGAGAGCGAGGGGTAGCCGGGAAAGTGGTACAGTAGGAGTGTGGGCAGAGAGTGTGGAGGAGGGGGAGTGAGTAGATGAATGTGGCGGAGAGAGGGGATGGAAAGAGGAAGGAGTGAGGGGGAGAGGGGTGGTATGTGAGGTAAGAGAGATAGGGCAGAGAGAATAGAGGATTGGAGGAGAGAGTGGAGGAGAGAGAGGTAGAGGTGTGTGTGGAATGAGAGGGGGAATGTCGGTAGGTAGAGGGGGAGAAATGGGGGAGACAGAGGGGGAGGAGTGTGGGGAGACAGAATGAGAGGAGTGGTGAGTGTGTGGGGAGAAATACGGAGTGTGGGGATGGAGAGTGAGAGGAGAGTGGGGAGAGAGGGGGTGTGGAGAGAGAGGGAAAGGTATGTGGGGAGAGAGATTGGAGGTGGCAGGACAGAGGGGAGTGTGGGGAGATAGTGCGGAGGAGTGTGGAGGGAGGGGAGGAGGTGGGAGATCAGAGGTTCGGAAAATTGGGGAGCAAGAGTGGGGAATAGTATGTGGGGAGAGTGAATGGGCGGAGGGGGAGGGAGAGAGGCAGAGAGAGTGAGGAGTGTTGGGAGAGATGCATTATGTTTTACTCTATTGCTCGTATGCGGAGAAAGTTAATTACTTATTTTAACCACTGCCTATTAAAATTAAAATAACAAATAAATATATCTGCACCCGCCAACGTGGATAGAACAGCAAGATGCAGTGAGATCTCATTAGAGATGAGATTAATTACTGATAATATCACTGCTTATCCAGACCCATCACTGACCACACTGATAATGTCACTGTTTATCCAGACCCATCACTGACCACACTGATAATGACACTGCTTATACAGACCCATCATTGACCACACTGATAATGTCACTGCTTATCCAGACCCATCACTGACCACACTGATAATGTCATTGCTTATCCAGATCCATCACTGACCACACTGACGTCACACACAGGTTTGTTCTTTGTTTCACCAATTGCAAGGACATCTCACATACTGCAACAACCAGCTACCCAGTTCCATCGAAAGCTGCTCAGTTATATTTTCGCCAATGACAACGTTGAAAACATTTGCCTCGTGCTGATTGGTACGGACACCTCTGAACTCACTGATGGTTTCACTTCCCATCTGCGTCTGATTCTGAACACACTTGCACTACAAATAAACACCCAAATACGGAAACATCAAGACTTAACTGTTCCTCCAAGTGCAGCGTTCTCCTCAGTTGTACTTCAAATATCTGCGAGACCCTTTTGTGTAGTTCTGGTCACCATATTATAGAAATGATATCCTGTTGCCAGAGACAGTGCGGAACAGATTCACCAGAATGTTATCTGGAATGGACAGCATTAGTTTGAAGACAGAATCAATTGGGTGGGATTGGTCTCCTTGGAGCGCAGGAGGATGAGGGGTAATTTCAGAGACGTTGTTTTAGATCATGAAAGGAATAGATCGGGTAGATGCTCAGCTTCTCCTGCCCTGAGGAGAAGAATCGATGTCCAGGCGACATACGGTTAAGGTGAAGGGGAACTGATTGAATAGGAATCGGAGGGGTAACGTTTTCACACATTGGGTGGTAGATGTACGGAACAATCTGCCAGATGAGGGATTTGAGGCAGGGACTATCCCAACATTTGTGGAAAAGTTAGACAGGTGCATGAATAGGACAGGTTTGGTGGCATATGGAACAAATGCAGGCAGGTGGGATAGTGTAGATGGGGCATGTTGGCTGGAGTAGGCAAGTTGTGCCGTAGGACCTGTTTCCAAACCTTGTCTCTCTATGACTCTATGAGTACAGGGTTGAACTACCTCCTTTGGCAGCTCGTTCCACACACCCACCACCCTTTGTGTGAAAAAATACCCCTCAGGTTCAGATTAAATACCCCCCCACATCTTAAACCTAGGCCCCTGGGTTCCTGCTTCCCATTCTCTGTGCGTCTACCAGGTATATTCCTCTCGTTATTTTGTTCAGCTGTAAGAGATTATCCCTCATCCTCCAGTGCGCCAAGGAATAATGTACTAGTCTGCTGAACCTGTCCCTCTAGATCAGGCCCGCTGGTCCTAGCAACATCCTCGTAAATCTGCTCTATCACCTTTCCAGATTGACACCATCTTTCCTGCATCATGGTGTCCACAACTGAACACAATACTCCAAATGCGGCCTCACCAACGTCTTACACAACAGGAACATGACCTCCGTATATCTATACACAATGCTCTGTCCGAAGAAGGCCAATGTTACAAAAACGTTTTGACCACACTATAAACCTGTGACGCTACTTTCAATACACTATGTACATGACGTCCTAGATCCCTCTGCTCTACAGTTAATTCCCTTTCTGCCTCGGTTCCAGGTCATCGGTACTGGCACTTCTGAACTCACTGATGGCTTCACTTCCCATGTGCGTCTGATTGTGAATAAACTTGCACTGCAGCTGAACATCCAAATAAAGAATAATCAAGACTTAACTGCTCCTCCAAGTGCAGCGCTCTCCTCAGTCGTACTTCAAATATCTGCGAGGCCTTTTTGTGTAGTTCTGGTCACCATATTACACAAGTGATGTCCTATTGCCAGAGGCGGTGCGGAACAGATTCACCAGGATGTTATCTGGAATGGACAGCGTTAGTTTGAGGACAGATTTGATCCCGTGGGATGATCTCAATGGAGCAATAATGCAGAGGGACGACCTTACTGAGGCTTGTAAAGTTATGTCAACTACAGCAGGATTGATTAGATGGTCACAGTTATTTCCTAGGCTGGGAGAATGTAAACCCAGAGGACATTCGTTTAATGGAAAGGGGAGAGATTTAAAGGAATTCTGGCTTCAAAAATGGAGCAATCTTTTCATTTGAGACGTTGGGGACAGATACCATCACAGCAAATAAATAGCATTTGGACAGCCGTATGTTTCGGATGGGAAAGGACGGATATGGGACAAATACAGGTGAATCAGATTACCGTAGATAGGCATTTCGGTCTGCATGGATGAGTCGTGCCGAATGGCCTGTTTCCCTGCTGTTCCCATGACTGGAATCAGCTTTTCTGTAATCTCTAATGTACGCTGTCATCGGCCTCCCCAGTTGTAGCCACATAGCAGACACATCACTGACTGCACAACAGTGGCGATACTGTATTGGGTGGTGGTGTCACCAACAACGGAGGCACATTGTTCATCTCCGTCGCAAGTGTCCAACAGGTGCTTCACTCTCCTCAAACTAAACTCTCGCCTGGAAATCCGAGGAATTAAACGTCAATAGGTGTGGAATTTTCTCAAACATACAGTTTAAACAACAACATGATATAACTGCCTGTTATATACTTTGGTCATTTTAATATGTCTCTGATTATTGAAGTGTTTTTTCCGTTTCTAAGTGTGCCAGATATACAGAGCAGGAAGGGAGAATGCTCGCATGAATTAATTAATAAATAGGCACTGAAATACAGACTGAGTGTGTGTCAGAACTCTCGTAAATTCACTGGAATTGAGGATGAGAGGGGATCTTGTAGAACAAATACAATTGTGAAGAAGGGCCTCCACCCATTTCTTCTCCCCAGAGATACTGCCTGTCCCGCTGAGTTACACCGGTTTTTTTTGCCTATCTTCGGTTTAAATCAGCACCTGCAGTTCCTTCTTACACATATACAATTCTTAAGGGATTGGACAGGCTAGATGGAGGAAAAATGTTCCCGATGTTGGGGGAGTCCAGAAGTGAGATCACAGTTTAAGAATAAGGGGTAGCTCAATTATTACTGAGATGAGGAAAAACTCGACTGTCATCGGCCACCAATTAATTGAGATGAATTGTGAATCTGTGGAATACTCTGTCACAGAAGGCAGTGGAGGCCAATTCACAAGAGGTTTTCAAGAGAGAGTCAGATATTGCTCTTAGGGCTAAAGGGATAAAGCTGCATAGGGAGAAAGCAGGAACGGAGTTTTGATTTAGGATGACCAGCCATGATCATATTGCTCAAAAGGCAAAATCGCCCACACCTGCAACTATTTTCTATGTTTCTATGTTTCTAAACTACTGTGGACAACGCAGACGGGTGAGTTGGTCATTAACTCTCAGACCGACTTTGCTGTCAGGTCTGTGGGTTTGAATTAACATCGACATGTCAACTGGTCTGAAGTAGTTCAATAAAAAATAAACTACAGATTGAACAGAACCTCGCCGTGTGTTCACCGGCTGAAGCTAATATTCCCCACTGGGTGAATGACACAGCACAATTACTCAACTCTCGCTATCTCAGACATGAAGCGGCATTTTAATTTTCTGCACTATGTTTTATTCTTTAAATTGTATGCCGGAGAGAGGCAATTAGTATTTATAACCATTGTTAATTAAGATGAAAATCACAAATGAATGCATCTTCACCTGCCTTGTTTACCATCGTGGATAGAGCAGCAAGATGGAGTTAATGCTCATTGCAGATGAGATTAATTACAGATACTGAACATACGTTAACCCTTTAGAGTCAAACGTCTGCAATAATGTAAAACCTGGGTTTGTTATCCACTTGGTATAAAATATACTTGGTATAATACAGTTTAAAGGATTAAGAGGGATTTGATTTAATTTGGGGGTAAGTCATGTCAGATGAGATCGGCCCCGTGGATTGCTCATCCTGCAACATGTGGGAGATCAGGGATATTGTCGGTGTCCCTGATGACTACGTGTGCAGGAAGTGCGTCCAGCTGCAACTCCTGGCCACCCGCATTGAACGGTTGGAGCTGCGGTTGGACTCATTCTGGAGCATCCACGAGGCTGAGAAGGTCGTGGATAGCACGTATAGCGAGTTGGCCACACCACAAGTAAAAGATAAGCGGACAGAAAGGAAACGGGTGGCCACTAGCCAGCGTAGCAGTAGGCAGGTAATGCAGGAGTCCCCTGCGGTCATCTCCCTCCTAAACAGATATGCCATTTTGGATACTGTTGGGGGAGATGCCTCATCAGGGGAAGGCAGCAGCAGCCAAGTTCATGGCACCGTGGGTGGCTCTGCGACAAAAGAGGGGAGGAAAAAGAGTGGAAGGGCTATAGTGATAGGGGATTCAATTGTAAGGGGAATAGATAGGCGTTTCTGCGGCCGCAAACGAGACTCCAGGATGGTATGTTGCCTCCCTGGTGCAAGGGGCAGGGATATCTCTGAGCGGCTGCAGGACATTCTGAAGGGCGAGGGTGAGCAGCCAGTTGTCGTGGTGCACGTTGGCACCAACGATTTAGGTAAAAAACGGGATGAGATCCTACAAGGTGAATTTAGAGAGCTAGGAATTAAACTAAAATAGGACCTCAAAGGTAATAATCTCTGGATTACTACCAGTGCCACATGCTAGTCAGAGTAGGAATAGGAGGATATTTCATATGAATACGTGGCTTGAAAAATGGTGCAAGGGGGAGGGATTCAAATTTTTAGGACATTGGAACCAGTTCTGGGAGAGTTGGGACCAGTACAAACAGGACGGTCTGCACCTGAGCTGGAATGGAACAAATGTCCTAGGGGGAGTGTTTGCTAGTGCTGTCGGGGAGGATTTAAACTAATGTGGTAGGGGATGGGAGCTGGAGCAGAGAGACAGAGGTGTGTAAAATGAGGGTAGAAGCAACAGGTAGCAAGGTGAAAAGTAAAAGTGGCAGCCAGACAAATCCAGGGCAAAAATCAAAAAGGGCCACTTTTCAACATAATCGTACAAGGGGTAAGAGAGTTGTAAAAACAAGCCTGAAGGCTTTGTGTCTAAATGCAAGGAGTATACATAATAAGGTGGATTAATTAAATGTGGAGATAGCTATTAATGATTATGATATAGTTGGGATTACGGAGACATGGCTCCAGGGTGACTAAGGCTGGGAGCTCAACATCCAGGGATATTCTATATTCAGGCGGGATAGACAGAAAGGAAAAGGAGGTGGGGTAGCGTTACTGGTTAGAGAGGAGATTAAAGCAGTGGAAAGGAAGGACATTAGCTTGGAGGAAGTGGAATCGATATGGGTAGAGCTACGAAACACTAAGGGGCAGAAAACGCTAGTGGGAGTTGTGTACAGGCCACCTAACAGCAGTAGTGAGGTTGGGGATGGCATCAAGCAGGAAATTAGAAATGCATGCACTAAAGGCGCAGCAGTTATAATGGGTGACTTCAATCTACATATAGATTGGGTGAACCAAACTGGCAGGGGTGCTGAGGAAGAGGATTTCTTGGAATGCTTGAGAGATGGTTTTCTAAACCAACATGTCGAGGAACCAACGAGAGAACAGGCCATTCTAGACTGGGTATTGAGTAATGAGGAAGGGTTAGTTAGCAGTCTTGTTGTGCGAGGCCCCTTGGGCAAGAGTGATCATAATATGGTAGAATTCTTCATTAGGATGGAGAGTGACAAAGTCGATACAGAAACAAGTGTTCTGAACTTAAAGAAAGGTAACTTTGAGGGTATGAGGCGTGAATTGTCCAAAATAGACTGGCGATTGATGCTGAAAGGGTTGACGATGGACATGCAATGGAAGGCATTTAAAGGTCGCATGGATGAACTACAACAAGTGTTCATCCCAGTTTGGCAAAAGAACAAACCAGGAAAGGTAGTGCATCCGTGGCTAACAAGGGAAATCAAGGATAGTATTAAAACAAAAGATGAAGCATACAGATTAGCCAGAAAAAGTAGCATACCAGAGGACTGGGAGAAATTCAGAGTCCAGCAGAGGAGGACAAAGGGCTTAATTAGGAAAGGGAAAATAGATTATGAGGGAAGACTGGCAAGGAACATAAAAACAGACTGCAAAAGCTTTTATAGATATATCAAGAGAAAAAGATTAGTTAAGGCAAATGTAGGTCCCTTGCAGTCGGAAACAGTTGAATTGATCATAGGGAACAAGGAGATGGCAGACCAATTGAACAAATACTTTGGTTCTGTCTTCACTAAGGAAGACATAAACCGTCTGCCGGAACTAGCGGGGGACATGGGGTCTAATGAGATGAAGGAACTGAGGGAAATCCAGGTTAGTCGGGAAGTGGTGTTAGGTAAATTAAATGGATTAAAGGCAGATAAATCCCCAGGGCCAGATGGGCTGCATCCCAGTGTGCTTAAGGAAGTAGCCTCAGAAATAGTGGATGCATTAGTGATAATTTTTCAAAACTCTTTAGATTCTGGAGTAGTTCCTGAGGACTGGAGCGTAGCTAATGTAACCCCACTTTTTAAAAAGGGAGGGAGAGAGAAAACGGGGAATTATAGACCAGTTAGCCTAACATCGGTAGTGGGGAAAATGCTAGAGTCAGTTATTAAAGATGTGATAGCATTACATTTGGAAAGTGGTGAAATCATCGGACAAAGTCAGCATGGATTTACCAAAGGCAAATCATGTCTGACGAACCTTATAGAAGAGTGGATAAGGGAGAACCAGTCGATGTGTTATATCTGGACTTTCAGAAGGCCTTCGACAAGGTCCCACATAGGAGATTGGTGTACAAACTTAAAGCACACGGTATTGAGGGTTCAGTGTTGAGGTGGATAGAAAATTGGTTGGCGGACAGGAAGCAAAGAGTAGGAATAAACGGGTCTTATTCGGAATGGCAGGCAGGTACTAGTGGTGTAACACAAGGCTCAGTGCTGGGACCCCAGTTATTTACAGTGTATATTAATGATTTGGACGAGGGAATTGAATGCAACATTTCTAAGTTTGCGGATGACACAAAGCTGGGTGGCAGTGTTAGCTGCGAGGAGGATGCTAGGAGGCTGCAGAGTGATTTGGATAGATTAGGCGAGTGGGCAAATGCATGGCAGATGCAATATAATGTGGATAAATGTGAGGTTATCCACTTTGGCGGCAAGAACAGGAAAGCAGAGTATTACCTGAATGGTGACCGATTGGGAGAAGGGGAGATGCAACGTGACCTGGGTGTCATGGTGCACAGTCATTGAAAGCAAACATGCAGGTGCAGCAGGCAGTGAAGAAAGCGAATGGTATGTTGGCATTCATAGCAAGAGGATTTGAGTTTAGGAGCAGGGAGGTTCTGCTGCAGTTGTACGGGGCCTTGGTGACACCGCACCTGGAGTATTGTGTGCAGTTTTGGTCTCCTAACCTGAGGAAAGACGTTCTTGCCTTAGAGGGAGTACAGAGAAGGTTCACCAGATTGATCCCTGGGATGGCAGGACTTTCATATGAAGAAAGACTGGATAGACTAGGCTTATACTCGCTGGAATTTAGAAGACTGAGGGGGGATCTTATAGAAACATATAAAATTCTTAAGGGGTTGGAGAGGCTAGCTGCGGGAAGATTGTTCCCGATGTTGGGGGAGTCCAGAACCAGGGGTCACAGCTTAATGATAAGGGGGACGTCTTTTAGGACCGAGATGAGAAAACATTTCTTCACACAGAGAGTGGTGAGTCTGTGGAATTCTCTGCCACAGAAGGTAGTTGAGGCCAGTTCATTAGCTATATTTAAGAGGGAGTTAGATGTGGCCCTTTTTGCTAAAGGGATCAGGGGGTATGGAGAGAAGGCAGGTACAAGCTACTGAGCTGGATGATCAGCCATGATCATATTGAATGGCGGTGCAGGCTCGAAGGGCCGAATGGCCTACTCCTGCACCTATTTTCTGTTTCTATGTTTCTATGTTTCTACAAACACAGGAGTTAAGATGAAATGGAGGCATCATAACCTGATGCATAGACACAGAAACATAGAAAAATAGAAAATAGGTGTAGCAGTAGGACATTCGGACCTCGATCCAGCACTACCATTCAACATGATCATGGCTGATCATCCTAAACCAGTACCCCGTTCCTGCTTTCTCCCCATATCCCTTGATTCTGTTACCCGAAGAGCTATATTTAACTTTTGCTTGAAAACAGTCAGTGAATTCCCCTCCACTGCCTTCCGTTGCAGAGAATTCCACAGATTCACAACTTCCTGAGTGAAAACATTTATCCTCACATCAGTCTTAAATAGTCTACCCATAATTCTTAAACTGTGACCTTCGGTTCTGGACTCCCCCAACATGGGAACATATTTTCTGCATCTAGCCAGCCCAATCCCTGAAGAATGTTATGTTTCTATAAGATCATAAGATCAGTGATAACTTCACTGCTTATACAGACCCATCACTGACCACACTGAAAATGTCACTGCTTATCCTGACCCATCACTGACCACACTGATAATGTCACTGCTTATCCAGACCCATCACTGACCACACTGATAATGTCACTGCTTATCCATGCCCATCACTGACCACACTGAGAATGTCACTGCTTATCCAGGCCCATCACTAACCACACTGATAAAGTCACTGCTTATCCAGACCCATCACTGACCTCACTGATAATGTCACTGCTTATCCAGGCCCATCACGAACCACACTGATAATGCCACTGCTTATCCAGACCCATCACTAACCACACTGATAATGCCATCGCTTATCCAGACCCATCACTGACCACAGTGATAATGCCACTGCTTATCCAGACCCATCAATAACCACACTGACGTCACACACAGGTATGTTCTTTGTATCATCCATTCCAAGGACATCTCACATACAACCAGCTACCCAGCTCCATCGCACGCTGCTCAGATATATTCTCACCAGTGACAACGTTGACAACATTTGCCTCATGCTGAGTGGTACGGACACCTCTGAACTCTCTGATGGTTTCACTTCCCATCTGCGTCTGATTCTGAACACATTTACACTACAAATAAACACCCAAATACAGAAAATCAAAACTTAACGGTTCCCCCAAGCGCACTGCTCTCCTCAGTTGTCCTTCAAATATCTGCGAGGCCATTCTGTGTAGTTCTGGTCACCATATTATAGAAACAATGTACGGTTGCCAGTGGCAGTGCGGAACAGATTCACCAGAATGTTATCTGAAATGGACAGCGTTAGTTTGAAGACAGAATCAATTGGGTGGGCGTGGTCTCCTTGCAGCGCAGGAGGATGAGGGGTGATCTTATAGATCATGAAAGGAATAGATCGGGTAGATGCTGAGGTTCTCCTGCCCTGAGTAGGAGAATCGAGGTTCAGAGGACATACGTTTAAGGTGAAGGGGAAATGATTGAATAGGAATCTGAGGGGTAACTTTTTCACACAATGGGAGTTGGATATATGGAACAAACTGCCAGATGAGCTATTTGAGGCAGGGATTATCCCAACATTTATGAAACAGTTAGACAGGTACATGAAGAGGACAGTTTTTTTTGGGGGGGGGATATGGAACAAATGCAGACAGGTGGGACTAGTGTAGATGGGGCATGTTGAATGGTGTGGGGAAGTTGGACCGAAGTGCCTGTTTCCACACCATATCACTCTATGATACTATGAGTACATGGCTGAACCATCTCTTCTAGCAGCTCGTTCCACACACCCACCACCCTTTGTGTGAAAAATTACCCCTCAGGTTCCGTTTAAGTTTCCCCCCTCATCTAAAAACTGGGCTCCCTGGTTCCTGCTTCCCCTACTCTGTGCGTCTACCAGATCTATTCCTCTCATTATTTTGTTCAGCTGTAGAAGATCATCCCTCATCCTCCTGTGCGCCAAGGAATAAAGTACTAGTCTGCTGAACTGTCCCTCTAGATCAGGGCCACTGGTCCGGGCAACATCCTCGTAAATCTCCTCTATCACCTTTCCAGATTGACACCTTCTTTCCTATATCATGGTGCCCACAACTGAACACAATACTCCAAATGCGGCCTCACCAACGTCTTACACAACAGGAACATGACCTCCGAATATCTATACACAATGCTCTGACCGAAGACGGCCAATGTTACAAAACCTTTTTGACCACACTATCAACCTGTGACGATACTTTCAACACACTATGTACCTGTCGTTCTAGATCCCTCTGCTCTACAGTTAATTCCCTTTCTGCCTCGATTCCAGGTCATCGGTACTGACACTTCTGAACTCACTGATGGTTTCACTTCCCATCTGCGTCTGATTGTGAACACACTTGCACTACAGGTGAACATCCAAATAAAGAATAATCAAGACTTAACTGCTCCTCCATGTTCAGCGCTCTCCTCAGTCGTACTTCAAATATATGTGAGGCCCTTTTGTGTAGTTCTGTTCGCCATATTATACAAATGATTTCCTATTGCCAGAGGCAGTGCGGAACAGATTCACCAGGATGTTATCTAGAATGGACAGCGTTGATTTGAGGACAGATTTGATAAGGTGGGATTGATCTCATTGGAGCATGAATGCAGAGGGATGACCTTTCTGAGGCTTGTAAAATTATGTCAACTACAGCAGGGTTGAATAGACGGTCACAGTTATTTTCCAGGCTGGGAGATTCTAAACCCAGAGAACCTAAGTTTAATCGAAAGGAGAGAGATTAAGGTAATTCTGAGGCCAAAGCTGGAGCAAGCTATTCATTTGACGTGGTGGGGACAGATACCATCACTGCAAATAAACAGCATTTGGACAGCCGTTTGTTTCGGATAGGAATGGACGGTTATGGGACAAATGCGGCTGAATGAGATTACCGTTGACAGGCATCTCGGTCTGCACGGACGAGTCGGGCCGAATGGCCTGTTTCCCTGCTGTTCCCATGACTAGAATCAGCAGTTCTGTAATCTCTAATGTGCTCTGTCATCGGTCTCCCCATTTGTAGCCACATAGCAGACACATCACTGACTGCACAACAGTGGCGATACTGTACTGGGTGGTGGTGTCACCAACAACGGAGGCACATTGTTCATCTCCCTCGCAGGTGTCCAACACGTGCTTCACTCTCCTCAAACTAAACTCCAGCCTGGAAATCCGAGGAATTAAACGCCAATAGGTGTCGAATTTTATCAAACATGCAGTTTAAGCAACAACATGATATAACTGCCTGTCATATACGTTGGTCATTTTAATATGTCTCTGATCATTGAAGTGTTTTTTTCAGTTTCTATGTGTGCCAGTTATACACAGCAGGAAGGGAGAAATGCTCTGTTGTATTAATTAATAAATAGGCACAGAAATACAGACTGAGTGTGTGTGAGAGTTTGCTTAAATTCACTGTAATTTAGGATGAGAGGGGATCTTGTCGGACATATACTATTGTGAAGCAGGGTCTCCACCCATTCCTTCTCTCCAGAGATGTTGGCTGTCCCGCTGAGTTACTCCAGCTTTTTGTGCCTATCTTCGGTTTAAACCATATCTGCAATTCCTTCTTACACATATACAAATCTTAAGGGATTAGACAGGCTAGATGCAGGAAAAATGTTCCCGATGTTGGGGGAGTCCAGAACAGGGATCACAGTTTAAGAATAAGTGGTAGCTCAATTATTACTGAGATGAGGAAAAACTGATCTGTCGTCGGCCTTGCCAGTTGAGAGGAATTGTAAATCTGTGGAATTCTCTGCCACAGAAGGCAGTGGAGGCCAATTCAAAGGAGGATTTCAAGAGAGAGTCGGATATAGCTCTTAAAGCTAACGGAATAAAGCTGCATGGGGAGAAAGCAGGAACGGGGTACTGATTTAGGATAATCAGCCATGATCATATTGAATGGCGGTGCGTGCTCAAAAGGCCAAATGGCAAACTTCTGCAACTATTTTCTATGTTTCTCTGTTTCTCTGTTTCTAAATCACTGTGGACAGCCCAGACGGGTGAGTTGGTCATTAACTCTCAGACACTGCGATTTCTCTTCGAGGTATGTCCACTTTGAAGAAGTTCTCCTCCTCTCTTCGACGATTGTTTAGCAACATGCTCTCTCGCTGCTCCCCCTCTGTGATTTCTCCTGCCCTCCTACTCTACCACAACATCTTGCCCAGTCTGACCTCTCTGTCATGGGCCTCCTCCAGTACCATAGTGAGGCCCTCCGGAAATTGGAGGAGCAGCACCTCATATTTCGCCTGGGCAGTTTGCAGCCCGGTGGTATGAACGTCGACTTCTCCAACTTCAGATAGCTCATCTGTCCCTCCTTTCCCCTCCACCTTCCCAGATCTCCCTCTATCTTCCTGTCTCCACCTATATCCTTCCTTTGTCCCGCCCCCCTGACATCAGTCTGAAGAAGGGTCTCGACCCGAAACGTCACCCATTCCTTCTCTCCCGAGATGCTGCCTGACCCGCTGAGTTACTCCAGCATTTTGTGAATAAATCTATTTGTACCAGCATCTGCAGTTATTTTCTTATACTACTGGTTGCTCCACTGCGATTTCTCTTCGAGGTATGTACACTTTGAAGAAGTTCTCCTCCTCTCTTCGACGAGAGTTTAGCAACATGCTCTCTCGCTGCTCCCCCTCTGAGATTTCTCCTGCCCTCGTACTCTATGACCACATCTTGCCCAGTCTGACCTCTCTGCCATGGGCCTCCTCCAGTGCCATAGTGAGGCTCCCGGAAATTGGAGGAGCAGCACCTCATATTTCGCCTGGGCAGTTTGCAACCCGGTGGTATGAACGTCGACTTCTCCAAATTCAGATAGCTCCTCTGTCCCTCCTTTCCCCTCCTCCTTCCCAGATCTCCCTGTATCTTCCTGTCTTCACCTATATCCATCCTTTGTCCCGCCCCCCTGACATCAGTCTGAAGAAGGGTCTCGACCCGAAACGTCACCCATTCCTTCTCTCCCGAGATGCTGCCTGACTTGCTGAGTTACTCCAGTATTTTGTGAATAAATCGATTTGTACCAGCATCTGCAGTTATTTTCTTATATATATATATATATATATATATATATATATATATATATATACTACTAAGATCTCGTGAATATATGTTATGTATGTATCTGCGGTTTCGCTGATTTCGGCAAAACGGTGAACCGTAGCACCGCCTTAATCGCCACGCTGACAGCTGCTGGAAAATGATCTTTTTATTTAATTCGGTCGAATATTTTTTAAGTCACAGAGGTTTTAAAGCGTCCCCCCCCCTCATTAATTATTGATGATCCTATAGGGGGCGCTGCGGTGCTGATTTAGTCTTCAGCGTGTGACGTCACAATGGACAAGCAGCTGCTATTGGGTGTCTACTCTTTACAAATTTACATTTTTTTATTTTTAACCTTTTTTTTCAAGGTCTTCAGCTTGTGACGTCACAATGCTTGTGTGAGATGGGTGCTACATTGTTGCGAAATGCAACTGATTGTTTTTTAAAGTTGTGTTTTTTATTGCAAGTCACTTAACATACACAGATCAGCATGGGGCCCCTATGCTCGTGGGCCACCGGGGCAAGTGTTTCGAAAAAAGAAAGGGGAGGTCCCCCTTCCCCCCTCAACCCCTTCCTCCCCACTCCTTCCCACCTCCATCCCCACTCCCTCCCCCCTCCTCCCCAACTCCCTCCCCACCTCCCTCACCCCTCGGGGACGGGCCCAACGGGGAAAGAGGGGTACTGGGAAAAGGGGGGTTCCCCTCCCTCCCCCCTCCCTCCCCCCTTCCTCCCCCTCCATCCACCTCCCCCTCCCCCCCTTCCCCCTTCCCCTCCCACCCCTTCCCCCTCCCCTCCCCCCCTCCATCCCCTTCCCCTGCTCCCTCCCTCCCCCCTCCCTCCCCGCCTCCCGGTTACAATGGAAACCCTACGAGGATGGGCCCAACGGGGAAAGAGGGGTACTGGGAAAACGGGTGGTCCCCCTCCCTCCCCCTACCCCTTCCCTCCCCTCTCCCTCCCCCCTCCCCCCCTTCCCCCCTCCCCTCCCCCCCTCCCTCCCCCTCCCCTACCCCCTCCACACCTCCCTCCTCCCTTCCCCCCCCACTCCCCTCCCGGTTACAATGGAAACCCTACGAGGACGGGCCCAACGGGGAAAGAGGGGTACTGGGAAAGGGGAGGTCCCTCCCCTTCCCCCCTCCCCTCCCCTCCCTCCCTCCCTCCCCCTCACCCTCCCCTCTCCCTCCCCTTCCCCCCTCCTCCCCTCCCATCCCCTCCTCCCTCCCCCTCCCCCTTCCACCCCCCCTCCCCTCCCTCCCTCCCCCTTCACTCCCTCACCTCCTCCCGGTTACAATGGAAACCCTACGAGGATGGGCCCAACGGAGAAAGAGGGGTACTGGGAAAAGGGGAGGTCCCCCTCCCTCCCCCCTCCCCCCTTCCCTCCTCCCTCCCACCCCCTCCCTCCTCTCTCCCTCCCCCCTCCCCTCCCCCTCCCCTCCCCTGTCCCCTCCCCTCCCCTCCCCCTCCCACCCTCCCCCTCCCTCCTCTTCCCCTCCACCTCCCTCCCTCCCCTCTCCCTCCCCCCTTCCCCCCTCCCCTCCCCCTCCCCTCCCTCCCCCCTCCGCTCCCCTCCTCCCTCCCTCCCCCTCCCCTCCTCCCTCCCTCCCCCTATCCTCCCCCCACTCCCCTCCCGGTTACAATGGAAACCCTACGAGGACGGGCCCAACGGTCTGTGGGTTTGAATTAACATCTACCTGTGAACTGTTCTGAAGTAGTTCAATAAAAAATAAACTACAGATTGAACAGAACCTCGCATTGTGTTCACCGGCTGACGTGAGGTGCACAACTGAAGATGTGTCTGAATGGTAGCAACATCACCTAGTGGTCATCCCCAAGAACAACACCAGTCAATTGTAGTGCAAACCTTAGGGATTGTAACATCTAGTCCTACTAATCAACCCACTGGGTGAATGGCACAGCACAATTGCTCAACTCTCCCTATCTCAAATCAGAAGCTGCATTTTAATTTTCAGCATTATGTGTTTTTCTTTAAATTGTATGCCGGAGAGAGGCAATTAGTATTTATAACCATTGTTAATTAAGATGAAAATCACAAATGAATGCATCTTCAGCTGCCGTGTTTACCAGCGTGGATAGAGGAGCAAGATGGAGTTAGTGCTCATTGCAGATGAGATTAATTTCAGATACTGAACATACGTTAACCCTTTAGAGTCAAACATCTTCAACAATGTAAAACATAGGTTTGTTATCCACTTTGGTATAAAATATAAAACACAGGAGTTAAGATGAAATGGAAGAATCACAACCTGATGCATAGACACAGAGACATAACAAAATAGCAAATAGGTGCAGCAGTGGGCCATTCGACACTCGAGCCAGCACCACCATTCAACATGATCATGGCTGACCATCCTAAATCAGTACCCCGTTCAAGCTTTCTCCCCATATACCTTGATGCCGTTACCGGAAGAGCTATATCTAACTTTCGCTTGATAACATCCAGTGAATTGGCCTCCAATGCCTTCTGTGGCAGACAACTTCACAAATTCACAACTCTCTGGGTGAAAACCTCACATCAGTCCTAAATAGTCTACCCCTTATTCTTAAACTGTGACCCTCGGTTCTGGGCTCCCCCAACATCGGGAACATATTTTCTGCATCTAGCCTGTCCAATCCTTTTAGAATTTCATGTATCTATAAGATCATAAGATCAGTGATAATGTCACTGCTTATCCAGACCCATCACTGACCACACTGATAATGTCATTGCTTATCCAGGCCCATCACTGACCACACTGATAATCTCACTGCTTATCCAGACCCATCACTGACCACACTGACAATGTCACTGCTTATCCAGACCCATCACTGACCACACTGATAATGTCACTGCTTATCCAGGCCCATCACTGACCACACTGATAATGTCACTGCTTTTCCAGACCCATCACTGACCACACTGACAATGTCACTGCTTATCCAGACCCATCACTGACCACACTGATAATGTCACTGCTTATCCAGACCCATCACCGACCACACTGAAAATGTCACTGCTTATCCAGACCCATCACTGACCACACTGACAATGTCACTGCTTATCCAGACCTATCACTGACCACACTGACAATGTCACTGCTTATCCAGACCCATCACTGACAGCACTGACAATGTCACTGCTTATCCAGACCCATCACTGACCACACTGATAATGTTACTGCTTATCCAGACCCATCACTGACCACACTTACAATGTCACTGCTTATCCAGACCCATCACTGACCACACAGATAATGTCACTGCTTATCCAGACCCATCACTGACCACACTGACGTCACACACAGGTAGTTTCTGTGAATCATCCATTCCAAGGACTTCTCACATAACAACCAGTTCCCATTTCTGTCGCACAATGCTCAGATATATTTTCACCAGTGAAACCATTGCCAACGTTGACCTTCTGCTGAGCCATTGGACATGTATGCAGGTTACCGATCCATAGCTACCCATTGAACAGAACTGCTGTGCTGTTAATGTTGAAAAAAAATGTGTGATTAACATGATTTGTCTTGAAGTAGATGATCAGCCATGATCACAACGAATGGCGGTGCTGGGTCGAAAGGCCTAATGTCCTCCTCCTGCACATATTTTCTATGTTTCTAAGTGAATCTGTTCTCCGATCCCAGGACAGAGATCCATGGACAAGTGAGGAATATCTTACAGCACTATTTGTGCACACACCCTCCAGTTATAGAGACATGGAGTCATAGAATCTTACAGAGGCTTCGGCTCAGCCTGCCCACACCGGCCAACATGTCTCATCCACACTAGTCCCACCAGTCTGTGATCGGCACATGTTCCTATCCATGGCTTATCTATACTCCTGTCTAAATGTACCTTAAAGTTTGCGAGAGTACTTTTGATGTTAGCACCTTTATTTCATACATTTTATAGTGAGTAACTTTAGTACCTCTGTACCTGATAGTACCCTTTTACCGTTAGCTTTTTGAAGACATGACTAAAACGGTCTATCAGGTCAGAGCTGTAGATATTGTATTCATGGACTTCAGCATTTTATTCGAGAAGGTTCCTCGTGGTAGCCTGCTCTTGAAGGTTAGATCGCATGAGATGCAAGGAGAGACAGCTGAATGGATCGCACATTGGCTTCATGGAAGGATGCAGAGGGTGATAGTGGAAGGTTGCTTCTCGGACTGGACGACAGTGACTAGTGGCGTGGCTCAGGGTTCGGTGCTGGGCCCGTTACTGTTTGTCGTCTATATCTAAGATTTGGATGAGAACACACACGGCAAGATTAGCAAGTCTGCAGATGTTACAAAAGTGGGTTGTTTTGCAGAGAGTGAAGATGGTTGTGATGAAGTGCAATATGATCTTGATCGATTAGCCAAGTGTACTGAGGAAAGCGTGATGCAATTTAATGCAGTTAAATGCGAGGAACATAAAAATGTAGAAAATAGGTGCAGGAAGAGGCCGTTCGTCCCTTCGAGCCAGCACTGCAAATCATTGTGATCATGGCTGATTATCCACAATCAGTAACCTGTGCCTGCCTTCTCCCAGATCCCTTGATTCCTCTGGCCCCGAGAGCTCTATCTAACTCTCTTTTAAACTCATTCCGTATATTGGCCTCCACTGCCATCTGTGGCAGAGAATTCCATAAATTCAGAACTCCTTGGGTGAAGGTTTTGTCACCCCAGTGTTAAATGGCCTCCTTTTACTCTAAGACTGTGGCCCCTGGTGCTGAACACGCCCAACATTGGGAACATTTTAAATGGCTTTCCCTTTATTCTTAGACTGTGACCCCTAGTTCTGGACTCCCCCAACATCGGGAACATCTTTCCTGTATCTTGCTTTTATAATTTTATACGTTTCTATAAGATCCCCATTCATACTTCTAAATTCCAATGAATACAAGCCCAGTCTTTCCAATCTTTCATCATGTAACGGTCCCGCCATCTCGGGGAATAATCTCATGAACCTACGCTGCACTGCCTCAATCGCAAGGATGTCCTTCCTCAAATTACGAGACCAAAACTGGACACAATACTCCAGATATGGTTTCACCAAGGCCCTATATAACTGCAGAAGGACCTTTTTACTCCTTTAATCAAATCAAAGTATAGTATTGCAACTTGAGGTATTGCATTTTGGGAAATCTAACATGGGCAGGACCGACACAGTGAATGGTAGGGCTCTGGGTAGTGTTGCAGAGCAGAGGGGTCTAGGAGTGCAGGTGCACAGTTCCTTGAAGGCGGAGTCACAGGTAGATCTGGTGGTCTAAACGGCTTTTGGCACATTGGCCTTTATCAGCCAGGGTATTGTGTGTGGATGTTGGGAGGTCATGTTGCAGTCATATAAGACTTTCGTGAGGTCGTATTTGGAGTATTATGTTCTTTTCTGTGTACCGTGTTATAGGAAAGACGTTGCGAAACTGGAAACTTTCCAGGTACATTTGACGAGGATGGTGCCAGGGTCTGACCTGTAGGGAGAGGTTGAGTAGGCTGGGACACTATCCCTTGGAGCACAAGAGGAAGAGGGGTGATCTTATTTAGGTATATTTGGTCATGAGTGGAATTGAACGGGTAGATGCACAGAGCCTCTTGCCTTGAGTAGGAGAGTCGAGCTCCAAAGGACATACTTTCAAGGTGAATAGGAAAAGATTTCATTGGAATCGTTCGGGTAACTTTTTCACAAAAAGGTGGTGGATGTATGGAACAAGCTGCCAGAGGAGGTAGTTGAGGCAGGGAGAATCCCAACATTTAAGAAATTGTTAGACCGGTACATGAATCGGACTGGTTTGGAGGGATATGGATGAAACGCAGGCAGGTGGGAGCAGGGACATGTTGGACGCTGTGGCCAAGTTGGGCCGAAGGACCTGTTTCCACAATGTATCACTCTATGACTCTATGATTCTACGAGTACCGGACTGAAAAATCTTCTTTGGCAACTCGTTCCATACACCCACCACATTTTGTGTGAAAAATTACCCCACAGTTTCCAATTAAACGTTTCCACCTCATCTTAAACCTCCATCCCCTGGTTCTTGCTTCCCCTACTCTGTGCGTCTGCCAGGTGTATTCCATTCATTATTTTGTTCACCTCTAAAGGATCATCCCAGACAATCATGCGCACCAAGGAATAAAGTACTAGCCTGCTGGATCTGTGTCTGTAGATCAGAGCCTCCAATTCTAGCAACATCCTCGTGAATCTTTTCAACAGCCTTTCCAGATTGACACCATTTTTGCGATACTATGGTGCCCAACACTGAGCACAATACTCTAAGTGCAGCCTCACCAAAGTCTTACACAACTGCAACATGACCACCCAACTTCTATACTCAGTGTTCTTGCAGATGAAGGCCAATGTGACAAAACCCTTATTGACCAAACTATTTACCTATGACGGTACTTTCAACGCACTGTGTATCTGTCGTGCTAGATCCCTCTGCTCTAGTTAATGCACCTTTTTGTCTCGGTTCCAGCTCATCGGGACTGACATCCCTGAATTCACTGATGGTTTCACTTCCAATCTGCGTCTGATTCTGAAAATAAAGAAAAATCAAAACTTAACTGCTCCTCCACATGCAGCGGTCTCCTCAATTGTAGTTCAAATATCTGCGAGGCCCTTTTGTGTAGTTCTGGTCACCATATTATGGAACTAATGTCCTATTGCCAGAAACAGTGCAGAACAGATTCATCAGGGTGTTATCTGGAATGAATAGTTAGAAGACAGATTAGATCTGTGCTGTGCTCAATGTTGTTTGTCATCCATATCAATGAGTTGCATGAGATTGTACAAAGACTAATTTTTAAGTTTGCAGTTGAACCTAAAGTAGATGGTATCATAGACTGTGAAAATGTTTAGCAAGAATTAAAGCAGGGCATTTTCAAATTGGAAAGTGGGCTGAGAAATAGCAAATTGTGTTTCTTTCAGATAAGTATGAGGTTTTAATTTTGGGAAGTCAAATCAGGGTATGGTCTTCAACGTGAATGGTAGTTAACTGGGGTGTGTTGTAGAGCAGAGGGATCCATAAATATTCATGATTTGGATGATGGAATTAGAAGTAACTCTAGCAAGTTTCCAGATGACACAATGCTGGGTGGCAGTGTGAACTGCGAAGAGGATTTAGAAGGTTGCACGGTGACTTGGACAGGTTGAGTGAGTGGGCAAATGCATGGCAGGTGCAATATAATGTAGGTAAATGTGGGGTTATCCACTTTGGAGGCAAAAAAACAAAGAGACAGATCATTGGTGTCAGATTAGGTAAACGGGATGTGCAATGAGTCCTGGGTGTCCTTGTACACCAGTCATTGAACGTAAGTGTACAGGTACAGTAGGCAATGAGACCAGATAGTGACATGTCATAGACAATAGTCAATAGAAAATAGGCGCAGGAGTAGGCTATTCGGCCCTTCTAGCCAGCACCGCCATTCAATGTGATCATGGCTGATCATTCACAATCAGTATCACGTCATGTTGGCCGTCATTACGAGAGGATTTGAGCATAGGAGCAAAGAGCTCCTTCTGCATGTGTAGAGGGCCCTAGTGAGAACACGTCTTGAGTATTGTGTGGAGTTGTGCTCTCATAATTTGAGGAAGAACGTCCTTGCTTTTGAGGCAGTGCAGCGTAGGTTCACGAGGTTAATCCCTGGGATGGCGGGACTGTCATAAGAGGACAGATTGAAAAGACATGGCTTGTATTCACTGGAGTTTAGAAGGATGAGAAAAGACGTATAAAATTATAAAAGTACTGGCCAAGCTAGATGCAGGAAAAAATGTTCCAATGTTATGGGTGGCGGGGGTCTAGAACTGGGGGTCACAGTCTAAGAATATAGGGGAGGCCATTTAAAACTGAGGTGAGAAGAAACTTTTTCACCCAGAGACCTGTGAATTCGTGGAATTTTCTGCCACAGCAGGCAAAGGGGGGAAATTCACTGGATGAATTTAAAAGAGAGTTAGACAGAGTTATAGGGGCTGGTGGAATCAAGGGATAAGAGGAGAAGGCAGGCACAGGTTATTGATTGTGGATGATTAGCCATGATCACAATGAATGGCGGTGCTGGCTCGAAGGGCCCAATGGCCTCCCTCTGCACCTATTTTCTATGTTTCCAAGTTTCCATGTTCCATAGTTCAAAGAAATGGGAACAAACAGGGCGGTAGGGTGGTGGACAAGGTTTTTTGAAGCACTGTCTTCATCAGTCAGTGAATAAAATTTAAAAGTTGGAAAGTTATGTTCAGTTGGACAAGACGTTGTTGAGGACGCACTTGGAGTAACGTGTATAATTTTTCGTCAGCATGTTTAGGAAATATGCCACTAATTTGTAAAGAGTACAGAAAATATTTTCTAACACGTTGCCAGAAAACGGAGCTATAGGGAAATGTTGGGCTCGCCAGGACTTTATTCCATGGAGCGTAGCAGGCTGTGCAGTGACCTCGTGGAGGTGGACAGTGTCATAGGTAGCGTCATAATGGGAACACTAAGACATTTGGACAGGCACATGAGGGGAATGGTTTAGAGGGAGATGATTCATATGCCGGCAAATGGGAATCGTTCAGGTGAACTAAAATGCACCATCCCTCCCCATGAAACACGACAGCCTTTGTCCGAAATTTACGCCTGGTACAGCACTAACATACAAACTGTTTTTAAATGGCCCTTGGATATTTTATTACCACTGAACTCGAGTTTTGAAATCAAGGGAATTAAACATCAATAGATGTCCACTCTTCTCAAAGATGCAGATTAAGCAGAAAACATTATAATTGCCTGACATATGCATTGGTGATTTTTAATAACAGTCCCTGATCATTGAAGTGTTTATTTCAATTTCTACGAGTGCCAGGTTTGCACTGCATGATGGGAGATGTGCTCTCTTGAATTGCTTGATAAATAAGCACATAAATGAAGTCTGCGTGTGTGGCAGCTTTCTCTGTGCCGTTGTGTGGACAGCCCAGAAGGATGAGTTGGTCATTCACTCTCAGAACAACCTTGCTGTCTGGTCTGTGGGTTTGAATTCACATCTACCTGTCACCTGGTCTGAAGTAGTTCACTACAAAATAAACTGCAGATTGAACAGAGCCACAGCTAGTGTTCACCGACTGGAACTAATATTCCCGACTGGGCGAAGTACACAGCACATTTACCCATCTCCCCCTATCTCAGATCTGAAGCTGCATTTTAATTTTCAGCATTATGTGTTATTCTTTCAAGTGTATGCCGGAGAGAGGCAATTAGCATTTCTAACCTGTGTTAATTATGAAGAAAATAACAAGTTAACGTATCTTCAGCTGCCGTGTTTACCAGCGTGGATAGAGCAGCAAGATGGAATTAGTGCTCATTAATGTTTAGATTAATTATGGATATTGAACCTGCGTTAACCCTTTAGAGTCCAACATTTGAATTAAAAAGAAGGGATTCTTTGAGATGTGGGAAAAATGGATCGTTTATTTGAGCCATGACACGAACTAGATAAATGCAAAGCTAGATATTGGCAGATTGTGTTATATATAACTCGATGGTATGTTAGTGCGAATATTGAAATATCTCCAGATAACCAATCATTGTTACTTTTTCATATTTTATTTGGTAAGTGTACCACACTGTCGTATTCAAATGTGTTTATTTATTTATCTCCTTTGTTTATTTATTTATTTATTTATGATGTTTTTCTTATTTTATTTTATTTATGTCGATGGTGTTGTACTGTTTTGTATATATATATCTGTGAAAAATCAATTAAAACTGAAGAGAAAAAAAGAAAGGATTCTTTATTTTACATCGTATCAAATGTAAAACATCGGCGTCAGATTTAATGTGATCATGTCACTGCTTATCCAGACCCATCACTGACCACACTGATAATGTCACTGCTTATCCAGACCCATCACTGACCACACTGATAATGTCACTGCTTATCCAGACCCATCACTGACCACATTTATAATGTCCCTGCTTATCCAAACCCATCATTGACCACACTGGTAATGTTACTGCTTATCCAGAGAGAGAGAGAGAGCGAGAAGTGTGGGGAGAAAGAGGGGAGGAGTGTGGACGGAAAGGGAGGTGTATGGGGGGTGAAAGGGGAGGAGTGGAAAGGAGGAGGATTGTGGGGAGAGAGAGCGGAGCGATGGGGAGAGGTGGAGGGGAGGGAGCAATGTGACGGGGAGAGAAGTGTGCAAATATTGAGCGACGTTGGGAGAGCATGAGGGGGAGAAATGGGGGAGGAGGTGTGGGGAGACGGATGGTTGGAGGAGAGGGAGAGAGGGGCCGTGGGAGTAGGGGGGAGATGTATTGTGGGGAGAGAGACGAGGAGTGGGGGGGAGAGGTTTGATGGAGTAAGAGGGGGCGAGAGAGAGCCGGAGTGTGGGGAGAGAGGGGGGCAGTGGGAAGAGGAAGAGCTGGAGGATGAGAGGTAGGAAGCAGAGGGGAGAGAGGTAGAGGAGTGGGATGGAGAGAGATGGTGTATTGGGGGGGGGGAGTGGAGTTGTGTGGAGTGAGGGGGTCTTGTGTCGTGAGAAAGATTGGCAATAAAAGTGTGTTTTTTTGCTGGTTGCCTTCCAGTGACAAGTGGAGTTCCGCACGGGTCGGAGCTGGGGCCGCAACTCTTCACCTTGTATATTAATGATTTTGACGAGGGGATTGAAGGCCTTGTGGTCATGTTTGCGGATGAGAAGAAAACAAGTGGAAAGGCAGGTAGTGTAGAGAAAGCAGGGACTTGGGAGAAGGTCTTGGACAGGTTGGGAGCGTGGGCAGAGAAGTGGCAGATGGAATATAGGGTAGCACAATGTGCAGTCGTGCAGTTTGGTGGTAGGAATTAAGACGTTGACTATTTTCCAAATGGGGAGAGTATCCAGAAATCGGAGGTGCAAAGGGACTTGGGCGTGCTGGTGCAGTATTCTCAAAAAGTTAATCTGCAAATCGATTCAGTAGCAAAGAAAACAAATTCGATGCCAGCATTTAGTTCAAGAATGTTTGTACAGTATACAAAGCAATGATGCAATTTTGAGGCTCTATAAGGCGCTGGTAAGACAGCATTTGGATTATTGTGAGCAATTATGGGCCCCATATATAAGCGAGGATGTGCTGGCTCTAGACAGGGTCCAGAGTAGGTTTACGAGAATGATCATAGGAATGAGTAGGTTAACCTATGATGAGCATTTGTCAGCACTGGGCCTGCACTTGCTGGAGATAAGATGAATGCGGGGGGACCTCATTGACACATCCGGAATAGTTTAAGGCTTGGAGAGAGTGGATGTAGAAAGGATGTTTCCACTATTGGGAACAATAATGCAGAAGTTGCAGGATCAATTTATCCCAAAGAGGAGGAAAGATTCCAAGGGGAGTAAGAGGCACCCGTGGCTGACAAGGGAAGTCAAGGACAGCATAAAAATAAAAGAGAAGAAGTACAACAAAGCAAAGAAGAGTGGGAAGCCAGAGGATTGGGACTCTTTTAAAAAGCAACAGAAGATGACTAAGAAGGCAATACGGGTAGAAAAGAAAGGTACGAGGGTAACCTAGCCAATAATATAAAGGAGGATACTAAAAGCTTTTTTAGGTATGTAAAGAGGAAAAAAATAGTCAAGGCAAATGTGGGTTCCTTGAAGACAGAAGCTGGAGAATTTATTATGGGAAACAAGGAAATGGCAGACGAGTTGAACCGGTACTTTGGATCTGTCTTCACTAAGGAAGATACAAGCAATCTCCCAGATGTTCTAGTGGCCAGAGATCCTAGGATGACGGAGGAACTGAAGGAAATCCACATTAGGCAGGAAATGGTGTTGGGCAGACTGATTGGAGTGAAGGCTGATAAATCCCCAGGGCCTGGTGGTCTGCATCCCAGAGTACTTAAGGAAGTGGCGCTAGAATTTGTGGACGCATTGGTGATCATTTTCCAATGTTCTATAGATTCAGAATCAGTTCCTGTGGATTGGAGGGTAGCTAATGTTGTCCCACTTCTTAAGAAAGGAGGGAGAGAGAAAACGGGAAATTGTAGACCAGTTAGTCTGACATCAGTGGTGGGGAAGATGCTGGAGTCAATTATAAAAGACGAAATTGCGGAGCATTTGGATAGTAGTAAAGGGATTGTTCCAAGTCAGCATGGATTTACGAAGGGGAAATCATGCTTGACTAATCTTCTGGAATTCTTTGAGGATGTAACTAGGAAAATTGACAGGGGACAGCCGGTGGATGTGGTGTACCTTGACTTCCAGAAAGCCTTTAACAAGGTTCCAAATAGGAGAATATTGGGCAAAATTAGAGCACATGGTATTGGAGATAAGGTACTCACATGGATAGAAAATTTGTTGACAGACAGAAAGCAAAGAGTGGGGATAAATGGGTCCCTTTCAGAATGGCAGGCAGTGACTAGTGGGGTACTGCAAGGCTCGGTGCTGGGACCGCAGCTATTTATAATATACATCAATGACATGGATGAAGAGATTCAAAGTACCTTTAGCAAATTTGCAGATGATACAAAGCTGGGTGGTAGTGCTAATTGTGAGGAAGATGCTATGGGGTTGCACGGTGACTTGGACAGGTTGTGTGAGTGGGCGGATGCATGGCAGATGCAGTTTAATGTGGATAAGTGTGAGGTTATACACTTTGGTGGTAAGAACAGGAAGGCAGATTATTATCTGAAATGTGTCAAGTTAGGAACAGGGGACGTACAACGAGATATGGGTGTCCTAGTGCATCAGTCACTGAAAGGAAGCATGCAGGTACAGCAGGCAGTGAAGAAAGCCAATGCAATGTTGGCCTTCATAACAAGAGGAGCTGAGTATAGGAGCAAAGAGGTCCTTATGCAGTTATAGAGGGCCCTAGTGAGACCGCACTGGAGCACTGTGTGTAGTTTTGGTCTCCAAATTTGAGGAAGGGTATTCTCGCTATTGAGGGCGTGCAGCGTAGGTGTACTAGGTTAATTCCCGGAATGGCAGGACTGTCGTATGTTGAAAGACTGGAGCGACTAGGCTTTTATACACTGGAATTTAGAAGGATGAGAGGAGATCTTATCGAAACGTACGATTATTAAGGGATTGGACACGTTAGAGGCAGGAAACATGCTCCCAATGTTGGGGGAGTCCAGAACAAGGGGCCACAGTTTAATTAAGGGGTAGGCCATTTAAAACAGAGATGAGGGAAAAAAATCAGTCAGAGAGTTGTGAATCTGTGAAATTCTCTGCCTCAGAATGCAGTGGAGGCCAATTCTCTGAATGCATTCAAGAGAGAACTAGATAGAGCTCTTAGGGATAGCGGAGTCAGGGTGTATGGGGAGAAGGCAGGAACGGGGTACTGATTGAGAAAGATCAGCCATGATCACATTGAATGGCGGTGCTGGCTCGAAGGGCCGAATGGCCTCCTCCTGGCCTCCTCCTGGCCTCCTCCTGCACCTATTGTCTATTGTCTAGCTAGAGACAGATGCAGCTCTCTATGCGGTGCGCTCTTTCTCCCGCGAGGCCCACAGATGGAGATCTAGCTATAGCTAGTTTTGTAGATAGCTACCTAGCAAATTAATTGCCAGATAGATCGCTCACAATGGCTATATATCTAGATGACTGGATGACTAGATGCTTAAATGGCTATCTGGCTAGACGGATGAAAGGCTAGTTGGCTACTTAACTAATTGACCAGCCAGGAAGCTGGCTGGCTGGGTAGATGGCGAGCTGAATAACGCCAGATGGGTGGTCAGATAACGAGATGGCTTGATGAATAGATGGCTCGAAGTCTTGATTGCCAGCTGGCTACATAGTTAGATAGCTAGATAGCTATGCAGCTAGCTAGATAGATAATTACATGGCTAAATAGCTAGATAGTTGGATAGCAATAGGAGATATATAAATCGCTAGATGGCCAGATTAAGAAACAAATAGCTAGATTGATTGTTACAGAGACAAATTGATAGATAGCTCCGTAATTAGATCACTGGATAGCTAGCTAGACTGCTAGCTATATCGTTGGATAGCTGGATAGTTGGATTGCTAGCCAACGCTGTAGATAACTGGGGAGATATTTAAATATATAGTTAGCTAGAGAGTAAGATAGCTAGCTAGGTAAATAGTTAGAAGTGTGCAGAGCTAGGTAACTTGCTCGATAGAGAGATAGATAGCATGCTAGCTAGTTAGAGAGATAGCTATTTAGCCTGTTAACTATACAGCTGGACAGCTGGATGGATAGTCAAATTGATAGGTTGCTGTATCCCTAAATAGGCGGAAAACTGCTTTACTAGTTAGCATGACAGCTAGATAGCTGGATATCAAGTTATGTAGATTGATAGCCAGCGGGTTAGACAGCCAGAGAACGTGTTAGCTCTCTACACAACTAAATAGCTCCATTGCTAGATAGCTTGAACGTTAGACAGATGGGTGGTGAGATAGCTGGATCTCTGCAAGGCAAAATATTTAGGGAGTTTTGTAGGCAACTCTTTGTGGAGTGCCCTCTCTCGCTCACTCGCAAGGGAGAACGAGAGAGTCCTAGTTGGATCCAGTTAGATAGATGCTAAATCTCTGTAAAACACTTGCTATCTGTCTACTGAACCATCTACTGGTGTGGCTGGCTAGATGCCTAGCTCACCAGCCATCTAGCAAAGCTGTACCAAGCCAATCCGCTATCTGGCCATCAAAGCGGTTGGCTAACAATCTACTAATCTCGTTATCTATCTAACTAGCCATCAGTCTCGTTAGCGACCTAGCTATGTAGCTACCAAAGTATCTAACTCTGTAGTTATCAATCCAGCTATCTCGAGAGCTAGATTGCTAGCCAGCAGGATATACTGCCAGACAGCGTGTGAGCTATCTCGATAGCAAAATAGCGAACTACCTAGATAGCTATCTACATGCAATGATAGACAGCTAGAAATCTGGATATCTGAATGGCGAGATAGCTGGATATATTGATAGTAAGACAGGTAGCTATCTATCTAGGCAGCTATTTGAGGGGTGCGCGCTCTCTCTCTCTCATCCTCTGTGGGCCTCGTGAGAGAGGAAGATCTTGTTCGTTCCAGCTAGATAGATAGCTACCTAGCACGTGAAGTAGCTGGATAGTTAGGAAAATAACTGCAGATGCTGGTACAAATCGAAGGTTTCACAAAATGCTGGAGTAACTCAGCAGGTCAGGCGGCATCTCGGAGAGAGGGAATGGGTGACGTTTCGGGTCGAGACTGAAGAAGGGTCTCGACCCGAAACGTCACCCATTCCCGCACTCCTAGATGCTGTATGACCAGCATTTTGTGATACCCAGCTAGATAGTTAAATCGCTAACTAAATAGCTATACGTATAGATGACTAGCTAAGATGGCTAGATGGCTGGATGGTTAGATCGCTTGAAAGGTACTTGGCTATTTGGCGAGCCGGTTAGAAGGCTAGTTGGGGATAGGTAAAGGGACAGGTGTTGATGGAGGGGGAGGTAAAGGGACAGGTGTTGGTCGAGTGGGGAGTTAAAGGGACAGGTGGTGTTCGAGGGGCGAGTTCCTTTACCTCCCCCCTCAACTCCATCCAAGGACCCAGACATTTTTTCCAGGGGAGGCAGAGGTTCACCTGCAACTCCTCCAACCTCATCAACTGTATCCGCTGTTCCAAGTGTCAACGTCTCTCAATCGACGACACAAAGCGCAGGCTCGGCGATCGTTTCGCTGAACACCTCCGCTCAGTCCGTCTCCACCAACCTGATTTCCCGATGGCTAAGCATTTCAACTCCCGCTCCCATTCCCAATCTGACTTTTTTGTCCTGGGCATCCTCCATGGTCAGAGTGAGGCCCAGCGCAAATTGGAGGAACAGCACCTCATATTTCGCTTGGGTAGTTTACACCTCGGCGGTATCAACATTGTCTAACTTCAGATAGTCCCTGCTCTCCCTCTCAATCCCCTCCCCCTTCCCAGTTCTCCTACCAGTCTTCCTGTCTCCGTCTATATCCTATCTTTGTCCGGCCCCATCCGATGTGGCCCCATCCGCTGACATCCGTCTGAAGAAGTGTCTCGACCCCCGAAACGTCACCCATTCATTCTCTCCAGAGATGTTGCCTGACCCGCTGAGTTACTCCAGCATGTTGTCTACCTTAGCTAGATAGCTAATCAGGTAGATATATAACTATATTGATAGTTACAGATCGAGATAGCTAGATAGCCACATAGGCCATGCACCTGGGACCGGCGGGCTCCACCTACCACCGGCCATGCACCAGGGACCGGCGGGCTCCACCTACCACCGGCCATGCACCTGGGACCACCTGGGGCTCCACCTACCACCGGCCATGCACCTGGGACCGGCGGGCTCCACCTACCACCGGGGCTCCACCTACCACCGGCCATGCACCTGGGACCGGCGGGCTCCACCTACCACCGGCCATGCACCTGGGACCGGCGGGCTCCACCTACCACCGGCCATGCACCTGGGAACACCTGGGGCCCACAGCCCGGACTCACCACCTGCGGCGCTGGCAGATGCTGCGGGAGCGGCTGCGACAAGTCTCCGGAGGCTCCGGCACGGGCTGCGTGGATGTCGGAAGCCCGCAGGCCCCTGGGTGGGGGCCGACATCGGGAGCACCGGCAGTGGCAGAGGCAGCGTGTTCGCCCGCCCCGAATCGCGGGGCTTGGGTCGGCCCGCCTTAGACCTTTCACCGTCCGGCGTGGCCTGGAGTAGGCCGTGGACCTTTCACCGTCCAGCGGGCGCTCCAATGTCGGGAGCCCCGACGTGGCAAGTTCAACAGCCTAACCGCGGGAGAAGACGGCAGGGGAAGAGAAAAGAAATTGTGGCCTTCCATCACAGTGAGGAGGGACTGGAGGAGACTCACTGTGATGGATGTTTCTTTTGTTTGGTGTTAGTGTATGATTGTATTTGTTATTGCATTTTTATTGATTATTCTTATTGGTCTTAGTGTTTCAACTGCGGGTAATGTTTCATTTCACTACACATTTATGAGTATGTGACAAATAAACGACTATTGACTATTGACTATTAGGTAGATAGCTAGACAGCGAGTTAGCTAGAGATCTAGCGAGGTTTATAGCAATTAGCTGGATAAAGAGATAGCTAGACCTCGTCGGGAATCGCATTTCTGCGCACATTTTCTGATGGCATTTGTAAAAGTTTTGACGTCGTCGTTCGGGTCAATTGTCGAATCCTTGAATAGCGACCAGTGTTAGATCTCTAGGGGAGAGCTAGATGGCAATCAAGGGATTCATGGAGAAGGCAGGCACAGGTTACTGATTGTGCATGATCATGCATGATCACAGTGTATGGCGGTGCTGACTCGAAGGGCCAAAGGGCATCCTCCTGCACGCATTTTCTATGTTTTCTATGTCTATAGACTCGGTCCAATCCCGGTGTCAGTAAGGAGTTCATAAGTTCATACGTCATTTGAGTAAATCACTCGGCTCACCGAGTCTGATCCGCCATTCGATCATGGCTGTCCTATCTTTCCCACTCAAACCCAACCCCAACTTTGACACTCTTACTAATCACGGACCTTTCAATCCCCAATTTCAAAACCTGTTAATTCCCCAATGACGGCCTCCAGAGGCGTCTGTGGCAGCATTCCCCAGATTCACCACCCTTTGACTAGCCTCAGAATAAAAGGACATACATTTAAAATGAGATGATGAGGGATTTGTTTCGTAAGAAGGTGGTAAATCTTTGGAATTCTGCAAAAGACAGCTGTAAAAACCGTCATTGGGTATTTTTAAATCGGAGCTGGACAAGGTCGTGATTCGCAAGAGTGTCGACAATTACGGGGAGACGGCAGGAGAATGGAGTTGAGTGGGAACGATAGGTGAGCCATGATAGAATGCAGGAGTGGACTCGATGGGCCTTGATGCAATAACTCTGCTGCTATGACTTTTGTACCCAGTGTTCTTCTTTATCAGTGCACTGCAGCATCCCCACACAGCGTACCCCAGTGGATGTACAGTTGCAATAGACTGTCACATCGCTCTCCTGTGGACGAACATCAACATCCACACAGCGCACCTCAGTGCATGTACGGTGGCAATATACTGTCATAGCGCCCTTCCCTGGATGAACACCAGCAGCACACGGCAACATTCACACACAGCGCACCTCGGTGCATGTACAGTGGGAATATACTGTCATGGCGCCCTCCCCTGGATGAACATCAGCAGCACACGGCAACATCCACACATAGCGCACCTCAGTGGATGTACAGTGGCAATATACTATCACAGCGCCCTCCCGTGGATGAACATCAGCAGTACAGTGCAACATCGAGGCACAATAGCCCTCACTGTCTGTACAATATAAGTGCATCGCAGCAGCAGCATTGCTTATGATGGACCTTGAGTTCCGAATGCGAAACACGGAAATCGTGGTAGTACGTTTCGAGTAATAAATAAGCCACGTAGAATGCTTGCTATATGTGACCGAGTCATTGAATATGAGTCAGATGTCAATATTCAACTTTAGAGAACTTTACTTCGGCCGCTTTTGCAGCATTGTATACAGTTATGTTCGCTCTCATACACGAAGGATATGGACGCTTCGGAAATCGTGTTCAAGACGTTTACAAGAACATCGCCTGGAGCGTATGAACAACCAGACGATGGACTGATTCATCGGAGTTAGGGCAGTAACCTGATAGATCGATAGCAAATTATGAGAGGCAAAGATATGGGAAACAGTCGGAACATTCCTCTCAAGATGGAAATATCAAGTATTGAAGGCCACCACTTTATGGTGAAAGGGATGAAGTTGAATCGAGTTGTGCGGGGAAAGCAAGGGGCAGTAAGTGCATCGAACGCAATACCGCAGGTGGACATTGGGTGATAAGGAATAGGAGTAGAATTAGACCATTCGGCCAATCGTCTTATCCGCCAATCTTTTTCCCTCCAAACCCCATTCTCCTGCCTTCTCCCCATAACTTCTGATACCTGTATTAATCAAGAATCCTTCTGTCTACGCCTTTAAATATCCACTGACGTGACCTACAAAGCCTGTTGTGGCAAATAATTCCACAAATTCATCACCTTCTGACTAAATAAATTTCTGATCATCTTCAAAAGTGAACGTAGATTAATTCTGAGGAAATTATCTCTTGTCCGAGACGCTCCCAAAAGTGGAAACATACTTTTTACATCCACTGGATCTAAACCATTCACATATCTGTATGTTTCAATGAGGTCCACCCTCATACTTCTAAACTCCGAGCGCAAGCCGGGAGCCGACAAACGCTCGCCATAGGTTAACTTATTGTTGGGATCATTCTTGTAAACCTCCTCTGGAACCTCTCCAGAGCCAGCACACCTTTCCTCTGATATGGTGCCCAGAATTGCTCACAATATTCCAAATGCGGCCTTCCCAGCGAATTGTATAGCCTCAACATTACATCCGTGTTTCTGTATACAAGTCCTCTTGAAATAAATGCAAGCTTTGAGTTTGCTTCCATTAGACAATAGACAATAGGTGCAGGAGTAGGCCATTCGGCCCTTCGAGCCAGCACCTCCATTCCATATGATCATGGCTGATCATTCTCATTGATTCAACTTGCAGATAAAAAAATTGGCGATCCTTAACCAGCACTCCCAAATCCCTTTGCACTTCCGATTTATGGATTATTTCCCCACTTAGACAATAGTCTACGCCATTATTCCTACTACCAAAATGCAGTACTCCGCACTTTGCTACACTATATTCCATCTGCCACTTCTCTGCTCATTCCCCCAACATGTCCAAGTCCTTCTGCGGAGTCCATGCTTTCTCTAAACTACCTGCCCTTCCACCTCTTTTCGTAACATCCGCAAACTGGGCCACAAAGCCTTCAATCCCCTCATCCAAATCATAATATAAAACGTGCAGTAGCGGACAAGCACCGATCCTTGAAGATCTCCACTAGTTACTGTTAGCCAACGAGAAAAAAATCCCCCTTTATTGCCACTCTTTGCCTTCTGCCATCCAGCCAACCAGTTATCCATGCTGGTGTTTGCCCTTTGACACCGTGGGCTCTCATCTTCCTAAGCAGCCATCTTGTGACACCTGGTCAAAGGTTTTCCGAAAATCAAAGTAAACAACATCTACTGTCTCTCATTTGGCTGTCTTGCGATTTACTTCTTCAAATAATTCCAGCAATTTTATCAAACACGACATTCCCTTCACAAAGCCATGCCAACTTATACCTATTTCATCGTGCACATAAATACTCTGTCACATCATCCTGTATAACGGGTCCTAAAATCTTACCACCCACTCCACTGGTGTTGGAGGCAGATACAATAGTGGCATTTAAGACAAGTTCAGATTTTCAGGTAATGAAGGGATATGCATTGTGAGCAGGCAGGTAAGGTTGGTCATCTCATGTTCGGCACAGCTATTATTAGCCGAAAGTCCTGCCGTGCCTTGTACTTCGTGTAGGAAAGAAATGCAGATACTGGTTTAAATGGAAGGTAGACACAAAATGCTGGTGTAACTCAACGAGACAGGCAGCATCTCTGGAGAGAAAGAATGGGTGACGTTCCGGGTCGAGACCCTTCTTTAGACTGATGTCGGTGAGGTCGGCGGGAAAGAAATATAATTTTGTTAGAGACAGTGAGACTGGTGTGAGAGCTGGGAAGGGGAGGGGCGGAGAGAGATGGAAAGCAAGGGCTAATTGAAGTTAGATAAGTCAATGTTCATATCGCTGGTATGTTAGCTGCCCAAGCGAAGTATGAGGTGCTGTTCCTCCAATTTGCGCTGGGCCTCACTCTGACAATGGAGGATGCCCAGGACAGAAAGTTCAGTTTGGGAATGGGGGAGCGGGGGTGAGATAAAGTGCTGAGCAACCGGGAGTTCAGGTAGGACTGTGTGGAGCTGTTCAGCGAAACAACCCCACAGTATGTCATTCCATCATTTCTTTAGACGGTTTCACTCTGTCAGTACCACCTTAAGTATGTAATTTCATCAGTTCTACCCACAGTTTTTCACCCCTTCAATAATACCATCGAATGTGTCACTCCATCAGTGCTACCCCAAAATGTACCAGTCCTTCAGTACTACCCCACAGGATGCTAATCCATAAGTACTATCCCACAGCGTGTCACTCCATCAGTACTACCATATCGTCTGTTACTCTATCATTACTGCATCACAACATGTCATTCATTCGGAACTATCCCATGGAATGCCATTGCATCAATACTACTAAATGGATAGTCATTCCATCAGTACTATCACACAGTTTGTCATTCGATCAGCTCTCCCCCTCAGTGTGTCACTCCATCAGAACTACCCTATAATATGTCATTACATCAATAGTACCCCACTTAGTTTCACACCGTTAATACTATCCCACGGTGTGCCACGACATCAGTACTACCATATCGTTTGTTCCTCCATCAGTACTGCGGCACACTGTGTCACTCCATCAGTAATACACCAAAATGTTTTACTCCATCATTGCCCGCCCACAGTTTGTCACTTCACTAGTAATACCACAAAGTGTATTGCTCCATCTGTACTGCCCACATTGTGTCACTCCATCAATACTACCCCACTGGTTATCACTCCATCAATACAAGCCTACAGTGTGTTAGACGATGATTACTAGAACACACTATGTCACTCCATCAGTACAACCCCAGAGCGTGTCACTTCATCGGCACTACCGCACTGTATACCATTCCATCAATACACACACACAGTGTTTTTCAACATCAGTAACACGTTGTGTATCATTCCATTATTACTACCGCACAGGGTGTCACTATCAGTACTATCCAACGGTGTGTCACTCCATCAGTACTACACAATGAGTCCTTCCATCAGTACTACCCCACAGTGTTTCAATCCACCAGTATTACTCTGGTATATGTCTATCCAACAGTGCTACACCGCAGGGTGTCACTCAATCAGTACTATCCCACAGTATGCCATTGCGTCAGAACTGCCACATAGTGTGTCACTCCATGAGTACTACCTCAAAGTGTGTCACTCCACCAGCACTCCCGCAGTGTGCCACTGCATCAGTACTAAAATATTGTTTGTTACTCCATTTGTAACACCCTACATTGTGCCACTCCACCAGTGCCTCCCCACAGAGCGTCGCACCATCAGGAATATCACTCGGGTTATCGTCGCATCAGTACTACGCCAACGTGTGTCACTCCATCAGTACAATCCATTGATTATCACTCCATCAGTATACCACTCAGCATGTCACTCCATCAGTACTACCCCACAGTATCAACCCATCAGTACTTCCTCGCAGTGTCACTCCATTGGTATTCCCCACAGTGTGTCACTCCATCAGTCCTACCTCACTTTGTCACTCCAACAGTAATTCCCCATAGTTTCACGCTATTAGTATTTCTCCACAATGTCTCACTCCATTAGTACTATCCGATGTTTATCATGCAATCAGGACTATCCCAGTGTGTCACTCCATAAGTGCTGCCACAAATTGTGTCACTCCATCAGTAATGCCGCTCAGCGTGTCACTGCATTAGTATTACACCACAGTTTGTCATCACAATAGTACTACCGCTCAGTGTGTCACTCCGTCGGTGAAACCGCACAGTGTCTCACTGCATCAATACAACTCCATATTGTTACACTACATCGGCACTGCCCCACATCATGTCACTCCAGTGTAACCCTAGAACTTATCACTCCATCAATGCTTCCCGCACTATGTTCTTCCATCAGTACTCCCCAAAGCGTTTCACAACATCAGGACTACGTCAAATGTGCCATTCCATCCGCAATACCCCACAGTGTGCTCACCCCTCGCTGCGACTCCATAGTGTGTAATTCCATCAATATGTCACCACAGTTTGTCATCGCAACAGTACTACCGCACAGCGTGTCAATCCATCAGTATAACTGTGTCACTCCAACAGAATGTGTTATTACATCAGTCCTACCCCACAGTGTGTTATTCCATCAACACACCTCCACAGTACGTCATTACACCAGTACTACTCCGCAGTGTTACTTTCCATCAGTACAACACTGGTGCGTGTCACTCCATCAGTACTACCCTACAATATGTTATTCCATCAGTATTACACCACAGTGATGCACTCCATCAGTACTGCCTTGAGCTTGTCATTCCATTTTGTACAACCACACAGACTCATTCAATTAGTATTACCCATCAGTGTATCTCTCCATCTGTACTGCCCCACCGTCAGTCCTTACCATTCCACAATGTGCACCCCGACAGTACCACCAAAGATTGGGTCAATACTTCAGTACAAGCCCACTGTGCGCCATTCTGTCCACACTACCCCCAGTGTGTCATTCAATCAGCACTACACCGAAGTATCTCACTCTGTCAGTACAACCGCGCAGTGTGTCAGTCCATCAGTAATACGCACCGTGTGTCACTCCATCAGTATTGCTCCACAGCGTGGCACTCCATCAGTTTTACTCCACGGGATGTAGTTGCACACTGAAGTAGTACTGACGGAGTGACAAACTGCGTGGTAGTACTGATGCAATGACCTCACAATTTGTCTCTAAATCAGTGCTATTCCACAGTGTGTCACTCCGTCAGTACTACTCCGCAGTTTGTCATAACAACCGTACTACTCATTGTGCCACTCCATGAGTATTACCCGCAGTGTGTCACTACATCAGTAGAGCCCCACGGTGTATCATTCCATCAGAACAACTGCAAAGTGTGTCACTTCATTACTACTACTGCAAATTGTGTCACTCCATCTGTATCAAACCACAGTATGTTAATCCACCCGTACTGCTTCAACTGGTGTCACTCCATCAGTACTACAGCGCGTTGTGTCACTCCATCAGTACTACCCCACATTGTGACAGTCCATCAGTGCACTGCACAATGTGTCAACCCATCAGTACTACTGCGCAGTGTGTCACTTCATCAATACAACTTCAAAGTGTGTCACTCCATCTGTACCAACCCAGTGTGATAATCCACCATTACTACCATACATTGTGTCATGCATCATTTCCACTGCACAGTGTGCCACTCCATCAGTACTGCCCTACAGCGTGTCACGTCGTCACTAAAACCCACAGTATGCCATTACGTAATTACAAACACACATGTTCACACCCTCAAACACAGTCAAACACGCACACACACATACCCGCGCACGAAGACACACACAATCTCTCAAATGCAATCACAAACAATCAAATATACTCTCACTCATTATCACATACAATCACATGTACACATGCACTCACACTAACAGATATTCACACGCACTAGCACGAAGAGGCACGCACTCATTCCCACACACTTACACACGAACACATTCTCTGACAACACCATCATATACTCTCCCACACACGCACACACACACTATCAAAGAATTACATACTCAAACACTCTGACAAACTCACATCCCACATATTCTCTCACATTCTCACAAACAGCCACACACACGCACAGACGCAAACACTGTCCTTCACAAACTCACATGCACTCTCCCACTCAGAGACACAGATACATTCAATCGCACTTGCATCCACATTTACTAATGCTCACACACTCACACGCACACTCACGCACTCGCACACACACACACACACACACACACACACACACACACACACACACACACACACACACACACACACACACACACACACACACACACACACACACACACACACACACACACACACACACACAAATATAGGCACTCTTACATACTCTACCGCTCTCTCACACGCACACCCGCATGCACACGTGCACATTTTGGGATTGAGTGTATCCTTGGATGTTCGCGTCGAGCAGCGCAGCGCAGCGGGGCCAGGATGTTCCCGTTGAGCGGGGCCAAGCCCTTCAGTCTGCCCGGTCGGCCCGGCTCGCCCGCTGCGGATGGCGATGAGAACCGCGCATCGCGAGCGAGGAAGGAGCCGCGAGGGACCGCAGAGAGCAAGGTGGCCCGTCGGAGAACGAGGATGGCCGCCGAGAACGAAGGGGCGACCCGCGGTGCGGCGTCAGGCAGGAGATAGAACTATCCGGCCAACGTTTGTAACTTTGTCGGCGTCAGAATGTGGCGACTCTTGTGTGCAGCCTAGGTGAGGTCTGCGACATGATGTTACCGGGTTGTCTGCAAAACTAAGCATTTCACTCTACCTGGGTACGTGATAATAAGGTATCATTGAATCATTGAAATTCCTGCAACCGCATACACTAACGCATACGCACACACCGACTCATTTGCACAATCTCACACATTCACACTCGCATACACGTGCTAATACATCCTTGCACGGACTCGCACACTCACACTGTCACACACAATCAATATCCAATGCGAGTCAGGCTGCACCTCTGGAGAAATCTAGTTGAGTATGTCAGTTCAGTGCAGTTTATTGTCACGTGTACCGAGGTACCGTGAAAAAGCTTTTGTTGCGTGCTACCCAGTCAATGGAAACAAAATACCTCATTACAGTCGAGCCATTTACAGAATATAGATACATGATAAGGGGATAACGTTCAGTGATAGGTAAAGCCTGCAAAATCCGATCGAGGATAGTCCGAGGGTCAACAAAGAAGTACATAGTAGTTCAGCACTGCTTTCTGGTTGTGGTGGGATGATTCCATTGCCTGGTAACAACTGGGAAGACACTGACCCTGAAACTGGAGGTGTGCATTTTCACACTTCTGTAAATTTTGCCTGATGGGAGAGAGGAGAAGCAGGAGTGGCAAGGGTGCGACTCGTCCTTGATTATGCTGCTGGCCTAGCCGAGGCAGCATGGTTTATAAATTGAGTCAATATAACGGAGGTTGCTTTGTGTGATGGTCTGGACAATTCGCAGCAATTTCTTGCGTTCTTGTATGGAGCTGTTCGCAAACCAAGCTGTGATGCATCTTGATAAAATACTTTCTATGGTGCATCTGTCGAAGCTGGTGAGAGTTGTAGAGGGCACGCCGAACTAGCTAAGCCTGCTAAGGACATGGATGGGTGAAGTTCGGTTCGAGACCCTTCTTCAGACTGATTCTGGTGGGAAGCTGGAGAAGGCTGGAACAGCAGGACAAAGCGAGTTGAACGATGAGTGGGTGAATACCGTTTTCATAGTTAGGTGGTTGAGACCAGAGGTTAAAAGTTAAAAGTTGCGAGATAAGGATTGAGCAGGATGGAATTATAAAGAGAGAGGAGGAGCGTGAAGCAAGAGAAAGAGCGAGGGAAAAGCGGGAAGTTGCACGTGAGTTACCTGACATTTGCTAATGTTCATACCATTAGGTTGCAAGGTTCCCAAGCGGACTATGAAGTGGAGAGTGTAGGGGACAGAGTAACAGTTCAGAGAGAAAATAGCAGTAAAGATGGAGAGAGAGAAAGAGAGGAGGGAGAGATGATGCATGATTCGCCATTTGTTCTACTTTTAAGACAATTCTGAAGCCACAATGTTTCTGTTCACTGAGTGTCGTGAGTCTTTGGGTCGTTCCTCCTCAGAGGTGACGAAGGCAGAGAATGTTATTGTCCCGGCGCAAAATCAGACCCACTGCAGGCAGGCAAGGAGTGGATGGTTACCGGCCTCGCCGGGAGTGTGGGGGTGAGGTTGCAGTCAGTTAAGCCGCGATCATATTGAGTGTTGAAACAGAGTGAAGGGGCCACTTTAGAGCGAGGTGATCTGTTGATCTAGTTCCTCAACCTGTGGACAAATGTCGCCCAGTCCACTTTCAAACTAGGCACAAGAAGCCATGAGAGTGTCCCTAGAATTTGGGATTGCATTAGTGAGTGAAGCGGATTGATGGAAATCAGACGAACAACACGAGGCGGAGAGTTGGATCCGATGGAGTTTGAAACAATATCCCCTTTGCTGGAACAATGCCGCTCCCAATTTCCATCCCTCAGTATCGCCACAATTCCCAGTCTTCGGAGTTTTTCAATTAATTCCCTGAATAAATCACGACCTGTCTCAGCAGGTATTTCATTTGGCTGATGTCATCTGTTTGCGAATATTTTCAAAAGCTCTTTTTTTTACCTCTGATGAAACTTCGCTGCCCCGGTGGAGACGGAAAATGGTATAAAATCTCCGGGAATGTTCTGCCCCAGCATTTCATTCCGAGAGATTACCGGTAGCTCACGGGGACACGTCGCTGGGCAGAGAAAATGGGGGAAAAGCTTTGGGAATATTACGCCGTGGAGAAAATCTTGTACGTGATCATTGTTGCCGTTGGAGTCCCTGGTAAGTGAGCAGAACAATTGAAGTTTTATAACTCCGCGTGTTAACCGGTGTGAACACCTGATTCTGTTCATGTTACAAGCTTGCAAACTGATGATTGTTGTGCAAGAATATGTGAAGTATGTCAATCCTCTCAGTGAAATATCTTTGAATTAACGCTGCGATTTTTCTTACTTTCAGACAGCCGAAACTAACCCTCTTTTTCTCACCATTACCAGTAGAACCCATTAGAATGTTGT
>NC_135991.1:12081945-12131383 GCF_053455715.1 Rhinoraja longicauda | reverse complement strand
CGTTCGGCCCTACCAGTCCACGCCGACCACTCTCTCTGACCTAGTCTCATCTACCTGCTCTCAGACCATAACCCTCCAAATCCCCTCTCATACATAAACCTCTCCAATTTACTCTTAAATAATAAAATCGAGCCTGCCTCCACCACTTCCACCGGAAGCCCATTCCATACAGCCACCACCCTCTGAATAAAGACGTTACCCCTCATGTTACCCATAAACTTTTGTCCCTCAATTCTAAAGTTATGTCCCCTTGTTGGAATCTTCCCCACTCTCAATGGGAAAGCCTACCCACATCAACTCTGTCCGTCCCTCTTAAAATTTACCTCTATCAAGTCCCCCCTCAACCTTCTACGCTCCAAAGAATAAAGGCCCAACCTGTTCAACCTCTCTCTGTAGCTTAAGTGCTGAAACCCAGGCAACATTCTAGTAAATCTCCTCTGTACCCTCTCCATTTTGTCGACATCCTTCCTATAATTTGGCGACCAGAACTGCACACCATACTCCAGATTCGGCCTCACCAATGCCCTGTACAATTTTAACATTGCATCCCAACTTCTATATTCGATGCTCTGATTTATAAAGGCAAGCATACCAAACGCCTTCTTCACCACCCTATCCACATGAGATTCCACCTTCAGGGAACAATGCACAGTTATTCCCAGATCCCTCTGTTCCACTGCATTCCTCAATTCCCTACCATTTACCCTGTACATCCTATTTTGATTTGTCCTACCAAAATGCAGCACCTCACACTTATCAGCATTAAACTCCATCTGCCATCTTTCAGCCCACCCTTCCAAAAGGCCCAAGTCTCTCTGTAGACTTTGAAAATCAACTTAATTATTAACTACACCACCTATCTTAGTATCATCTGCATATTTACTAATCCAATTTGCCACACCATCATCCAGATCATTAATGTAAATGACAAACAACAGTGGACCCAACACAGATCCTTGGGGTACTCCACTAGACACTGGCCTCCAACCTGACATACAGTTGTCAACCATTACCCTCTGGTATCTCCCATTCAGCCATTGTTGAATCCATCTTGCAACCTCACTATTAATACCCAACGATTTAACCTTTTTAATCAAAATTCCATGTGGAACCTTGTCAAATGCCTTACTGAAGTCCATATAGACAACAGCAACAGCCTTGCCCTTATCGATTTCCCTGGTAACCTCTTCAAAAAATTCAAGAAGATTAGTCAAACATGACCTTCCAGGCACAAATCCATGTTGACTGTTTCTAATCAGACCTTGTTTATCCATGCGATTATATATATTGTCCCTAAGTATCTATTCCATTAATTTTCCCACCACAGACGTCAAACTAACAGGTATATAATTGCTAGGTTTACTTTTAGAACCTTTTTTAAACAAAGGCACAACATGCGCAATGCGCCAATCTTCCTGCACCATCCCCGTTTCTAATGACGTTTGAAATATTTCCGTCATAGCCCCTGCTATTTCTGCGCTAACTTCCCTCAATGTCCTAGGGAATATCCTATCAGGACCTGGAGACTTATCCACTTTGATATTTTTCAAAAGTGTCCGTACCTCCTCTTCTTTAATCCTCATAATTTCCATCACTACTCTACTTGTTTCGCTTACCTCACATAATTCAATATCATTCTGCTCGGTGAATACCGAAGAAAAGGTATTGTTTAATATCTCCCCCATTTCTTCCGGCTCAGCACATAGCTGTCCACTCTGACTCTCTAATGGACCAATTTTATCCCTCGCTATCCTTTTGCTATTGACATATCTGTAGAACCCCTTGGGGTTTACTTTTACATTACTTGCCAAAACAACCTCATATCTTTTTTTCGCTTTTCTAATTTCCTTCTGAAGATTCCTTTTACATTCTTTATATTCCTCAAGAACATCATTTATCCTGATAATGTAGCAAGTTTTATAAGTATTTTACATTTAGCACAGAAAAGAAAGGAATTGAGCGTAGCAGTTGCTTTAGATGCAGAAAAGGCGTTTGACAGGTAGAATGGGATTTTTTATTTAAAGTATTAGAGAAGTACGGATTGGGAAATGGTTTCATTAACTGGGTAAAAGTGGTGACAAATGTCCAATTTTCTCAATCATTTAATTTGGAAAGATCTAGTAGACAGGGATGTCCCTTGTCACCTTTATTTCTATTGGCCATTGAACCTCTGGCAGAGCTAATAAGATCAGATTTAGACATTGAAGGATTTAAAGTTAATCAGGAAAATTACAAAATTACTTTATTTGCAGATGATGTTTTAATTTGTCTTACTAGACCATTGGAATCCTTAAGAAAATTATATTTCAGACTGGAAGAATATGGGAAAGTATCAGGATATAAAATTAATAAAGATAAAACTGAAATAATGCCTCTGAAGGTAATTATGGTCAATGTAAAAGAGAAAGGCAGTTTAAATGGCAAAAAGAAGGCATGAAGTACCTAGAGGTTAAAGTAGATAATAAGTTAAATAATCTGTATAAACTGTATAAACATGAAGAAATGGATGAATCTTCCAATTACATTGCTAGGGAGAGTGAACTGTATTAAAATGAATATTTTTCCGAGGTTACAGTATTTATTCCAAACACTGCCTATACCTTTACCAATTTATTTTTTTCAAGAATTGAATAAAATTGTGAGAAATTTTCTTTGGAAAGGTAAAATGCCAAGAGTGCCTATGGAAAAATTAACATGGAAATTTGAATTAGGTGGACTGCAATAACCAAATTTTAAAAATTACTATCTGGCAGCACAAATGAGTTTTGTTTCATCCTTTTATCAAGAGGGTGGAAAAACAGCATGGGTTAAAATTGAAATGGATAAAATAAAATAACTATGCCCAGAAGAATTTATCTATAAATGGGAAGCGAAGCTATTAGTTAAGGATCAAGAGTCACCTTTGCTAAAACATTTAATTGATATATTGTTGAAAACAGTTAAAGCTAATGATAAAATATTTTTTCTAACAGCTAAAACTCCATTAGTAAAAAATAGAATACTACCGTTTGCTTGGAATAATCAAATATTACAAGTATGGGAACAGAAGGGTATTAAACATATAGGAGATTGCTACGAAGGAATTTTTTTGTTGACATTTTCTCAATTGAGCAACAAATATCAAATTCCAGGGAATAGTATTTTTTTCTATTATCAATTACAATCTTTTTTAAGGGAAACGTTAGGTAATTCAATGTTTTTAATCAAATTAAAGGAATTGAATCCCTAATTGAGGGCAAGGGAACTAAAAAAATTATATCTTCAATGTATAAATTGTTACAAAAATCTAGTCCAAAGACAGGAATTCAAAAATCAAGATAAAGATTGGAAACAGATCTGAATATTAGCATTGATGAACCAAGTTGAGAAAGATTATGTTTAGAAAGTATGAAAAATACTATTAATGTGAGATATAGTTTAGTACAATACAATTTTTTATTTCTACTATATTTAACTACGAAAAAATTAAACAATTTAAATCCAAATTTACCTGAAATTTGTTTTAGATGCAACCAGGATGTGGGTACTTTTTTTACACTCCACATGGGCATGTCCGAAGGTAACACCTTTTTGGAAAGACCTAAAAAACCTTTTGGAACAATTGATGAATAAGACCATACCATTTGATTCAAGGTTGTTTTTATTGGGAGATACTAAAGGAATATTTCCAAGATTAATTTTAGATAAATATCAGAAAAGATTTCTCAAAATAGCAATAGCAATAGCAAAAAAATGTGTGGCGGTCACTTGGAAAGATCACAATGAAATAAGAATTGCAAAATGTATGCAGAAATGCGTAGTTGTATCCCATTAGAAAAAGCTGCTTATAATCTGAGAAATAAATATGATTTCTTTTTGAAACTTTGGAATCCATTCACTTTAAAACTAGGATTAAGAATTGGAAATATTTAATTTCAGGATTGTTTTGATACCCCTAAAAAGAATTTAATAAGAAATTAGCCGGAAGTGTTTCCTTCTTGTCCCCAGGTTTCCTTCTTTCTTCTTTCTTTCTTTCTTTCTTTTTAAATTTTTTAATTAAAAAAAAAAATCTTTCTGCTTCTCCTTTTTCCTCTTTTTTCTAACTGGGGGTGGGGGGGGAGGGGTTGTGGGTGGGGAGATAATACAGAACAATACAAGTATAATCGAATTTAAAATGTATAATTGAATTTATAATGTAGGTACCATCGTGTACTATGAGTTCATACATGTATTTTTTTTGTTAAAATTTAAATAAAATTAATTAAAAAGAACCTCATTTACTCCCTGCCGCTTATATTTATTGTATATCTCCCTCTTTTTCCGAACCAAGTGTCTAATTTCCCTGGAAAACCACGGCTCTTTCAAATTATTATTCTTTCCTTTCCACCGAACAGGGACATAAAGACTGTACTCTCAAAATTTCACCTTTAAATATCCTCCATTTCTCTATTATATCCTTTTCATAAAACAAAATGTCCCATTTCACTACTTTTAAATCCTTTCTCATCTCCTCAAAATTAGCCTTTCTCCAATCCAAAATCTCAACCCTTGGTCCAGATTTGACCTTCTCCATAATTATATTGAAACTAATGGCATTGTGATCACTAGACCCAAAGTGCTCCTCAACACATACCTCCGTCACCTGACCCGTCTCATTTCCCAACAGCAGATCCAACACTGCCCCTTCTCTGGTAGGTACCTCTACGTATTGCTGCAAAAAACTATCCTGCACACATTTTACAAACTCCAAACCATCCAGCCCTTTAACAGAATGTGATTCCCAGTCTATGTACGGAAAATTGAAATCACCCACAATCACTACTCTGTGCTTACTACTAATATCTGCTATCTCCTTACATATTTGCTCTTCCAATTGTCGTTCCCTATTTGGCGGTCTATAATACACCCCTATAAGTGTTGCTAAACCTTTCTAATTTCTGAGTTCCACCCAAACAGCCTCCCTAATCGAGCCTTCTAGACTGTCCTGCCAAAGCACTGCTGTGATATCCTCCCTGACAAGCAATGCAACACCCCCACCTCTTGCCCCTCCGATTCTATCACATCTGAAACAATAAAATCCTGGAATATTTAATTGCCAATCGCAACCCTCCTGCAACCATGTTTCACTGATCGCCACAAAATCATACTTCCAGATGTCAATCCAGGCTCTAAGCTTCAATCAAATTTCCTCAAACTCAATTGCAACAAATCTGAAATCATCATCATCGGTCCAAAAACGCTCACCAAATCCACCCAAAACTTCATCCTCAACATTGATGGTCTCCGAGTATCCACCTCCCCTCACATCCGGAATCTTGGAATCATCTTTGATCAAACCCTCTCCTTCGACAAACACATCAAACACATCACAAAGACAGCCTTCTTCCACCTCAAAAACATTGCCCGTCTCCGTCCATCCCTCTCCTCCACAGCTGCAGAAACCCTCATCCACGCCTTCATCACCTCCCGTCTGGACTACTGCAACAGCCTCCTCTATGGCGCACCCTCAAAAATCATCAGTAAACTTCAATACATTCAAAACTCCGCTGCCCGTCTACTCACCCACACCCCGATCCGTGACCATATCACCCCCGTCCTTTACAAACTCCACTGGCTCCCTATCCCCCAGAGAATCCAGTACAAAATCCTCCTCATATCCTACAAAGCCCTCCATAACCTGGCCCCATCCTACCTGACCGACCTCCTCCACAGGCACACTCCCACCTGCACCCTCCGCTCTGCTGCTGCCAATCTCCTATCCCCCACATCCGGACCAAACTCAGATCCTGGGGGGACAGGGCTTTCTCCATCGCTGCTCCCACCCTACGGAACTCACTACCCCAAACCGTTGGAGACTCCGCCACACTCACCACATTCAAAACATCGCTGAAGTCTCACCTGTTCAGTACTGCCTTCAACCACTGAAGGTCACCTCACCTTCTGTCTCCTTTCTCTGTTCGTTTACTTACTTACTTATTTATCTATTTATTCATTTCCCTATGTTCTCTAAATCTCTGTAAAGCGTATTTGAGTATATGAAAAACGCTATATAAATAAAATGCATTATTATTATTATTATTATTATTAAGCTCATCCACCTTTCTTACAATGCTCCTAGCATTAAAATATACAAATTTAAGGGACCCATCATTTCTTATTCTCAGTTTATTTCTTTTCACTTCTTTCTCTCCTACATATTGGGTCTGAGTGTTACTCTTTTCTGCCTCCTGCCTCACACACTGCCTATTAGCTATCTGTGTTTGAGTCCCTCCCCCCAACCGTACTAGTTTAAAGTCTCCGCAATTACCTTAGCAAATCTTTACCTTAGTAAAGCAAGTGATATGGTGAACGAGCAGGTTGCCAATGAATTATTAGAGGAAGAATACAATAGACTTAATCAACTGGGTATAAGTCAGAGCTATGAAGATCACAGAATGTTCCAGCAGATACAACAATAGGATGTACGGGATTCGTCATAACTGGGGACTGGGAAATGCTTACGGATCTTCTAGTTGTGATTGGATGAACATTTTTTCCATGGCTCTCAATTGTGCCCTCTCCATTCTGTTATTTGGAAACTATATAAACATTGACTTGGTATGTATGGGTATGTACGTCCCATCCTGTTCCGGAGACCGTGGGCTCTGTCGGTGCAGGCTTGGAGGAATCATCGCACCGCTGCATTAAAGTTTTGAATTGATGAGCAAGTGTTTGGATCAATTATTATTAAACTAGATTGACATAAATAACCGGAATCGTCACAAGGATACCCAGATCTTTTTGTACTTCCCCATTTCCTAACTTGACACCATTCAGACAATAATTGCTTTCCTGTTCTTTCCACCAAAGTGGATAGATAACCTCACATTTATCCACATTGAACTGCATCTGCCATGCGTCTGCCCACTCACGCAACCTGTGCAAGTTACCCTGCATCCTCATAGTATCCTTCTCACGGTTCACACTGCCACCCAGCTTTATGTCATCCACAAATTTGCTAATGTTTGAACATTAACATTTAAACGAATAACACATAATGCTCCAAATTAAATTTAAAATGCTTGCTTCAAATCTAAGAAAGAGGCAGTTGATAAACTCTGCTATGCCCTGCGCCCAGTGTGAAATATTAGTTCCAGCCGGTGAACACGAAGGATGACTATTATCTGAATGGTGTCAGATTAAGAAGAAGGGGAGGTGCAACGAGACCAAGGCGTCAGTGTCACTCACTGAAAGTAAGCATACAGGTACAGCAGGCAGCGAAGAAATCTCATGGCATGTTGGCCTTCATAGCGACAGGATTTGAGTACAGGAGCAAGGAGGTAACACCCGGAGTATTGTGGACAGTTTTGGTATCCTAATTTGAGGATGCCCATTCTTGCCATTGCGGGAGTGTAGCGTAACCAGGTTCACCAGGTTAATCCCCGGGATGGCGGGACTGACATATGATAAAAGAATGAATCGACTGGGCTTAAATTTACGGTAATTTAGAAGGATGAGAGGGGATCATATAGAAACATGTAAAATTCTTAAGGGATTGTACAGACTAGATGCAGGGGGAAATTACTATTTTGGGGGAGTCCAGGATCAGGAGTCACAGTTTAAGAATAAAGGGAAGGCCATTTAGCATTGAGATGAGGAAAAACGTCTTCACCCAGAGAGATGTGAATCTGTGGGATTCTCTGCCACAGACGGCATTGGATTCACTGGATGTATTCAATGGAGAGCTAGATAACGGAGTCAAAGGATATGGGCTATGGGGAGAAGCCACGAACAGGTGCTGATTCTGGATGATCAATCATGAATTGGCTAGTCCTGCAACACCTTTCAATGTTTTCTATGTTTTCTAACACAAGGTGAGGCTCTGTTCAATTTGTTGTTTATTTTGTGATGAATGGTTTCAGACCGGTCGACAGGTTGATGTTAATTTAAGCCCACAGACCAGACAACAAGGTTCGTCTGGCGGCAAATGACCAACTCATCCTTGTGGCCTGTCCACAAGGCAGTTCAGAGAGTGCTGCCACACACACCGACAATATTTGTGCATATTTAACAAGAAATGCATGAGAACATGTTTACCTTCATGGTGTGTACATATGGTACACGTACAAACTGAAAGAAACACTTCACTTAAGCAGTTGACAGGCCGATTTTTGAGCTAATCTTGGTCTTGGTCTTGGTTCTGGGTGCTCCAAAATATTCCAAATGGAATTTAAACTGGAGGTGGCGGAGTATGGACTTAAGCGTGCAGGGCTTCTTGGAGAAGTGCTGCCTGAAAGGTAGTTGCGTCTAGTTGAGTAACTATAGTAGGGTGAAGACTATTCCATGCTTTAATTGTGCGAGGGAAGCATGAATTGCTATACACATCTGTCTAGATAGCTGGGATCGCAAATTGAATCGAATGCCCTTATCTACTCCTGATGGGGTTGGGTTTGGTGTAGATGTGGTAATCTATGTCGAGCTGACTATTTATCATTTTGTAAATACAGGTCACACGGCGGGCTTTACGTCTGCCTTGGAGAGTGTTCCACCCCAATGAATTTAGAAGTTCGGTAACACTCGCTTCTCTCTCTTAGGATTTTGTAACAAAACGAGCTGCCTGTCTTTGGACAAGTTCGATGGAAGATTTTTTTAAAATTGTGTATGGGTCCCATGCTGCAACTGCGTAGTCCAAATGTGGTCTGAAGCAGTCCCATAGTCCATGCTTGCCCAACCTCCCCCGAGGGCTCCGAAACCTCTTTCCAGGCAACAATTGTGAGATATCCTGGGTAAGGGTGTAGATTTATTCAAATGAAGTACAGTTATTCAATGTTATCAGTGATCGGTCTGGATAAGCAGTGACATTATCAATGCGGTCAGTGGTGGGTCTGGATCAGCAGTGACATTATCATTGTGGTCAGTAATGGGTCTGGAAAGCAGTGACATTATCAGTGTAAGACAATAACTGCTGATGCTGGTACAAATCGAAGGTATCGCAAAATGCTGGAGTAACTCAGCAGGTCAGTGAGCATCTAGGAGAGAGGGAATGGGTGACGTTTCGGGTCGAGACCCTTCTTCAGACTGATGTCAGGGGGGCAGGACAAAGAAAGGATATAGGTGGAGACAGGAAGACAGTGGGAGAATTTGGAAGGGTAGGAGGAGGAGAGGGGGGGAAATAGAGAGACAGAGGAACAATCTAAATTTGGAGAAGTCAATGTTCATACCATTGGGCTGCAAGCTGCCCAAGTGAAATATGAGGTGCTGTTCCTCCAATTTCCGGTGGGCCTCACTACGGCACTGGAGGAGGCCCACGACATAAAGGCCAGACTGCGAGTGGGAGGGGGAGTTGAAGTGCTCAGCCACCAGGAGATCAGGTTGGTTAAGGCGGACTGAGCAAAGGTTTATTTGACACATTGTTACGACACACAATTTGACACATTATCAGTGTGGTTAGTGATGGGTCTGGATGAACAGTGGCATTATCAGTGTGGTCAGTGATGGGTCTGGATACACAGTGGCATTATCATTGTGGTCAGTGATGGGTCTGGACAAGCAGTGACATGATCAGTGTAGTCAGTGATGGGTCTGGATAAGCAGTGACATTATCAGTGTGGTCAGTGATGGTTCCGGATTAGCAGCGGCATTATCAGTGTGGTCAGTGATGGGTCTGTATTAGCAGTCGCATGACCTCGTTTAATTTCGACCCCCATCTTTTGGATGAAATACACGACTGGATAACAATCGTCTGTTTTGCATTATTTCAGGTGTTTGACTGTAATGGTTTAACGCAGGCTCAATATCTTTTGTTAATCTATTGCATCTTGCTGCTCTCCCCACACCAGTAAACACGGTAAACACAGATATATTTGTTTGTTATTGTCATCTGAATAGATGTGTTGAAAATAAGTAAATATATCTCTCCAGCGTGCAATTTAATGAATAAAGATGAAAATTGAAAAGCAGATTCAGATCTGAGAAAGGGGGAGTTGAGAAACTGTGCTGTGCCCATCGCCAAATGGGGAATATTAGTTCCAGCCGATGAACACAAGTTGAGGCTCTGTTCAATCTGCACTTTATTTTGTCGTGAACGACACAGACCAGTCGATAGGTCGATGTGAATTCAAGTCCTCAGACAGCAAGGGCAGTCTAAACGCATATCATCAACTCATCTGTCTGGGCTGTCCATGCAGCGGTTCAGAAAATGCTGCCACACACAGAGTTGATTCCTGTGGTGGAAGGAACTGCAGATGCTCTTTTAAACAACAGATCGACACGAAATGCTGTATTGAGTCTGAAGAAATGCCTCGACCCGAAACGTCATCCATTCCTTCTCTCCAGAGATGCTGCCTGACCCGCTGAGTTCCTCCAGCATTTTGTGTCTACCTTCGAGATAGACACGATATGCTGGAGGACCTCGGCGGGCCAGGCAACATCTCTGAAGAAAGAAATAGTTGACGTTTCAGGTCGACACCCTCCTTCAGACTGACACTCAGTCAAGAAGTGTCTCGAACCGAAACGTCACCTATAACTTTTTTTAGAAATGCTGCCCGACCGGCTGAGAGGACTCTAGCATTTTGTTTTTATCTTCGACTTAATTGCTGTGCGCATTTGTCAAGTATTTGAAGAGTGCATATTCCCTATGACGGCGCTAACTGGGACACGTTGAAACTGAAAGAAGCAGTTCTGAGATCAGAGACAGATATTTTTTAAAAGGGTCGATGTATGTGACAGGCAATACTTATGTTTTCTGTTTAATCGGCACCTTTGAGAAAGGTCGACACCTGTTGCTTTTAGTTCGTTGGATTTCCAGACTAGAGTTTATTGGTGACTAAATAACCAAACAGATGACAGGCTGTTTAGAAGCAGTGGGTACATGTCAGTGGTGTACCTGGTACACTCGTCAGACGCAGGTTCCTGTGATCCATGGTGAGGGATAGTACGTTTGAGTTGCAATTTCATCTCCCTCTGAACTTTTCCTCTCCATGTACCTGCTCAAATGCTTTGTGTTATTATTTTCAACCACGGCCCTAACCTTGCCAACATGATTCTATGCACCTCTGTAAGATCGACCACTCTTTACCCTCCTGCGTTCTAAAGAATAAATTCTTGGCTTGTCCAAACTCTCCCAGTAACTCCGCTCCGAACCTTTTTCTGGGGACACACGGTCGTAAATCTTCACTGCACTCGTTACAACTTAGTGGCTTTTTTCCTATGCGTGGTAACGAAAAAACAAACAAACCACTCCAAGAGACTCCTCGATAACTTCTTGACCAGCCGAACATAGACGTCCAACCATATAACCATATAACCACATAACAACTACAGCACGGAAACAGGCCCGTTCGGCCCTACCAGTCCACGCCGACCACTCTCTCTGACCTAGTCTCATCTACCTGCTCTCAGACCATAACCCTCCAATCCCCTCTCATCCATATACCTATTCAATTTACTCTTAAATAATAAAATCGAGCCTGCCTCCACCACTTCCACCGGAAGCCCATTCCATACAGCCACCACCCTGTGAGAAAAGAAATTACCCCTCATGTTAACCCTAAACGTTTGTCCCTCAATTCTAAAGTTATGTCCCCTTGTTGGAATCTTCCCCACTCTCAAGGGGAAAAGCCTACCCACGTCAACTCTGTCCGTCCCTCTTAAAATTTTAAAAACTTCCATCAAGTCCCCCCTCAACCTTCTACGCTCCAAAGAATAAAGACCCAACCTGTTCAACCTCTCTCTGTAGCTTAAGTGCTGAAACCCAGGCAACATTCTTGTAAATTTCCTCTGTACCCTCTCCATTTTGTCGACATCCTTCCTATAATTTGGCGACCAGAACTGCACACCATACTCCAGATTCGGCCTCACCAATGCCCTGTACAATTTTAACATTACATCCCAACTTCTATATTCGATGCTCTGATTTATAAAGGCAAGCATACCAAATGCCTTCTTCACCACCCTATCCACACGAGACTCCACCTTCAGGGAACAATGCACAGTTATTCCCAGATCCCTCTGTTCCACTGCATTCCTCAATTCCCTACCATTTACCCTGTACGTCCTATTTTGATTTGTCCTACCAAAATGCAGCACCTCACACTTATCAGCATTAAACTCCATCTGCCATCTTTCAGCCCACCCTTCCAAAAGGCCCAAGTCTCTCTGTAGACTTTGAAACTCTACTTCATTATTAACTACACCACCTATCTTAGTATCATCTGCATATTTACTAATCCAATTTGCCACACCTTCATCCAGATCATTAATGCAAATGACAAACAACAGTGGACCCAACACAGATCCTTGGGGTACTCCACTAGACACTGGCCTCCAACCTGACATACAGTTGTCAACCATCACCCTCTGGTATCTCCCATTCAGCCATTGTTGAACCCATCTTGCAACCTCACTATTAATACCCAACGATTTAACCTTTTAATCAACGTACCATGTGGAACCTTGTCAAATGCCTTACTAAAGTCCATATACAGACAACATCCACTGCCTTGCCCTTATCAATTTCCCTGGTAACCTCTTCAAAAAATTTAAGAAGATTAGTCAAACATGACCTTCCAGGCACAAGTCCATGTTGACTGTTTCTAATCAGGCCTTGTTTATCCATATAATTATATATATTGTCCCTAAGTATCTTTTCCATTAATTTTCCCACCACAGACGTCAAACTAACAGGTCTATAATTGCTAGGTTTACTTTTTGAACCTTTTATTAAACAAGGGCACAACATGCGCAATGCGCCAATCTTCCGGCACTATCCCCGTTTCTAATGACGTTTGAAATATTTCCGTCATAGCCCCTGCTATTTCTGCACTAACTTCCCTCAATGTCCTAGGGAATATCCTATCAGGCCCTGGAGACTTATCCACTTTTATATTTTTCAACAGTGTCCGTACCTCCTCTTCTTTAATCCTCATAATTTCCATCACTACTCTACTTGTTTCGCTTACCTCACATAATTGAACATCCTTCTCCTCGGTGAATACCGAAGAAAATAAATTGTTTAATATCTCCCCCATTTCTTCCGGCTCAGCACATAGCTGTCCACTCTGACTCTCTAATGGACCAATTTTATCCCTCGCTATCCTTTTGCTATTGACATATCTGTAGAACCCCTTGGGGTTTACTTTTACATTACTTGCCAAAGCAGCCTCATATCTTTTTTTCGCTTTTCTAATTTCCTTCTTAAGAATCATTTTACATTCTTTATATTCCTCAGGAACCTCATTTACCCCCTGCCGCTTATATTTATTGTATATCTCCCTCTTTTTCCGAACCGTGTCCAATTTCCATGGAAAACCACGGCTCTTTCAAATTATTATTCTTTTCTTTCCACCGAACAGGGACATAAAGACTGCACTCTCAAAATTTCACCTTTTAATATCCTCCATTTCTCTATTATATCCTTTTCATAAAACAAAATGTCCCATTTCGCTCTTTTAAAATCCTTTCTCATTTCCTCAAAATTAGCCTTTCTCCAATCCAAAATCTCAACACATGGTCCAGATTTGACCTTCTCCATAATTATATTGAAACTAATGGCATTGTGATCACTAGACCCAAAGTGCTCCTCAACACATACCTTCGCACCTGACCCGTCTCATTTCCCAACAGGAGGTCCAACACTGCCCCTTCTCTGGTAGGTACCTCTACGTATTGCTGCAAAAAAACTATCCTGCACACATTTTACAAACTCCAAACCATCCAGCCCTTTAACAGAATGTGATTCCCAGTCTATGTACGGAAAATTGAAATCACCCACAATCACTACTCTGTGCTTACTGCTAATATCTGCTATCTCCTTACATATTTGCTCTTCCAATTCTCGTTTCCTATTTGGCGGTCTATAATACACCCCTATAAGTGTTGCTAAACCTTTCTCATTTCTGAGTTCCACCCAAACAGTCTCCCTAATCGAGCCTTCTAGTCTGTCCTGCCAAAGCACTGCTGTGATATCCTCCCTGACAAGCAATGCAACACCCCCACCTCTTGCCCCTCCGATTCTATCACATCTGAACAATGAAATCCTGGAATATTTAATTGCCAATCGCAATCCTCCTGCAACCATGTTTCACTGATCGCCACAACATCATACTTCCAGATGTCAATCCAGGCTCTAAGCTCATCCACCTTTCTTACAATGCTCCTAGCATTAAAATATACACATTTAAGAGACCCATCATTTCCTATTCTCAGTTTATTTCTTTTCCCTTCTTTCTCTCCTACATATTGGGTCTGAGTGTTTCCCTTTTCTGCCTCCCGCATCCCACACTGCCTATTAGCTATCTGTGTTTGAATCCCTCCACCCAACCGTACTAGTTTAAAGTCTCCGCAATTACCTTAACAAATCTCCCCGCCAGAATATTGGTTTCCCTCACGTTCAGTTGCAACTCGTCCTTTTTGCACAGGTCATACTTCCCCCAGAAGAGGTCCCAATGATCCAGAAACTTGAATCCCTGCTCCCTGCACCAGTCCCTCAGCCACGTATTTATCCTCCACCTCACTCCATTCCTATTCTCACTATCGCGTGGCACAGGCAGTAAGCCTGAGATTATTGCTTTGGAAGTCCTTTTTTTTAACTCTCTTCCTAGCCCCCTAAATTCTCCTTTCAGGACCTCTTCCCTTATCCTACCTATATTGTTGGTACCTATATGTACCACGACCTCTGGCTCCTCTCCCTCCCCTTTCATGATATCCTGGACACGCTCAGACACATCCCGGACACCGGCACCAGGGAGGCAAACCACCATCCGGGTCTCCCGACTGCGTCCACTGAATCGCCTATCTGACACCTTCTATAGAGTCCCCTATTACTATCGCTCTCTTCTGCCTTTCCCTACCCTTCTGAGCAACAGGGCCGGACTCCGTGTCAGAGACCCGGGCGCCGTCGCTGCCCCCAGGTAGGCTGTACTCCCCAACAACACTTAAACAGGAGTATTTATTACCAAGGGGTACATCCACTAGGGTACTTTCTAGTCACTGCCTCTGCTCCTTGACCCACTTGTCTGCCTCCCGCGGTCTTGGAGTGACCACTCTCTGTAACTCCTCTCTATAATCTCCTCACTCTCCCTGACCAGACGGAGGTCATCAATCTGCCGTTCCAGGTTCCTAATACTGTCCCTTAGCAGCCCCATCTCGTCGCACCTGGCGCAGATGTGGATGTCTGGAAGACTATCAGACTCTCAGATTCCCCACATCCGACACCCAGAACAATAAACTGCCCTGGCACTCCTACTCCCCAAACAAAGTCCCGTACTCGGTTTCTAAACCTACCGCCTGGTCGCTACTCCAACTGCTCCAACCGCCCACCCAAAAGAACTGAGTGATCTCCTGGGAGAGGCGAAAACCCGGATTAAAAACCCAGGCCAATTTGGGGAAAGAAATCCGGGAAATTCCTCTCCGACCCCAAGCTAGGCGATCGAAACTTGTCCGGGAGATCACACAGGTCTTACTCCTGACTAACCCACACAATACCTCCCAAGTAACACAGCTTGGTGGTGGTGCTGCTGCTGCTACTGCTGCTACTGCTGCTGATTGCTGCTACTGCTGCTGATTGCTGGTACTGCTGCTGATTGCTGTGTCTGCTGCTGATTGCTGCTACTTCTGCTGATTGCTGCTACTGCAGCTGATTGCTGCTAATTCTGCTGATTGCTGCTAATTCTGCTGATTGCTGCTTCTGCTGCTGATTGCTGCTACTGCTGCTGATTGCTGCTACTGCTGCTGATTGCTGCTGATTGCTGCTTTTGCTGCTGATTGCTGCGCCTGCTGCTGATTGCTGCTACTGCTGCTGATTGCTGCTATGCTGCTGATGGCTGCTACTGCTGCTGATGGCTGCTACTGCTGCTGATGGCTGCTACTGCTGCTGATGGCTGCTACTGCTGCTGATGGCTGCTTCTGCTGCTGATTGCTGCCTTCTGCTGCTGATTGCTGCTGCTGCTGCTGATTGCTGCTACTGCTGCTGATTGCTGCTTCTGCTGCTGATTGCTGCTACTGCTGCTGATTGCTGCTACTGCTGATGATTGCTGCTCTGCTGCTGATTGCTGCTACTGTTGAAGATTGCTGCTACTGCTGCTGATTACTGCTTCTGCTGCTGATTGCTGCTACAGCTGCTGATTGCTGCTACTGCTGCTGATTGCTGCTAATGCTGCTGATTGCTGCGATTGCTGCTGATTGCTGCGACTGCTGCTGATCGTCTATATTTATTTCCCTGAGTGATAAGTGTCGATGCCTCAAATCCTCTGCACCACCCTATTTAACTGTGATGCCTCGTACACAGATCTGTGTACGTTTAATCCATCTGCTCGACCACACTCCCCAGTGAAGGTCAGGACCTGGATTGACTTCCCAAAATAAACACTTCCCACTTCTCTGAAATAAGCCCCATTTGTTATTTCTCTGCACGATTTCCCAGCTGAAAGAAAACACCCTGCTATAATTCTTGATAACCATCAACTGGCTGCAAAGAGAAACCTGATAACTAGGGACAAGTCATCCTAGCACCTGTGGTGAGAACATTACCGGAGAGGATTCTAGACATAGACATAGAACATAGGTGCAAGAGGAGGCCATTCGCCCCTTCGAGGCAGCAACACCATTCATTGTGATCATGGCTGATCGTCCACAATCAGTAACCCGTGCCTGCCTTCTCCCCATATCCCTTGATTCCACTGGCCCCTAGAGCTCTCTGAGCGTGTGTATGTGTATATGTGTGCAGCATAAACTTTGTGATTCGTACAGCCAAAACGGTACACCATAGCGCCACAATTGTTGGCTCACGTTACTCACCATTTTCCTGGGCATATGATGTAACAACTCTCATACAAATGTAAGCTACATTTTGAAAGCGAGAGAGATTTTAAAGCTTACAAATTTCCTTTCTAACCTCTTTTCTTGAAGGTGTTCAGCGTGTGACGTCACATTGGGACCCGCACGTCTTCAGGAGATCAGCTCGCTCCCCCCCGGACATATAACTAATGCGCTCCCCCCGGAACTTTAACTAATGCGCCCCCCATGACCTTTAACTAATGCGCTCCCCCCCCCCGGACATTTAACTAATGCGCTCCTCCGCTGGACATTTAACAAATGCGCTACCTCCCACGGGAACCTTTAACTAATGCGCCCCCGGACCTTTAACTAATGCGCTCCCCGCGCCGCGGACCTTTAACTAATGCGCTCCACCCCACCCCGGACCTTTAACTAATGCGCTCCACCCCATCCCGGACCTTTAACTAATGCGCTCCCCTCCGGAAATTTAACTAATGCGCTCCCCCCGGACATTTAACTAATGCGCACCCCCCTGCACCTTTAACTAATGCGCTCCCCACCACCGGACCTTTAACTAATGCGACCCCACCCCCCCGGACCTTTAACTAATGCGCTCACCGTCCCCCGAACCTTTAATTAATGCGCTCCCCCCCACCCCGGACCTTTAACTAATGCGCCCCCGGACCTATAACCAATGCGACCCCCCCGGACCTTTAACTAATGCGCTCCCACCCCCGGACCTTTAACTAATGCACGCTTTCCCCACCCTCGGGAGCACCGCCGCCCGTCCATGCATGCCTCGCGCCTGACATTCCTCAGATCGGCAGCGCTGACAGCCGGGCGGTGCAGTCGCCTCTTCCGCTCCGAGAGGGGAGTGAACCCTCCCGACTGACGGTAGGGCCGTGCTCAGTGCCTTGCTCTCCCCTTAACTCTCTCCTTTCCTCTCCCCTTTCCTCTCCCCTTTCCTCTCCCCTTTCCTCCCCTCTTTGGTCTCTCCATTCTTCCGCTTTCCTCTCCCCTTTCCTATCCCCTTTCCTCCCCTTTCTTCTCTCCTTTCCTCTCCGCTTTCCTCTCCCCTTTCCTATCCCCTTTCCTCTCCCTTTCTGCTCTCCTTTCCTCTCCCCTTTCCATCCACCTTCCCTCTCCCTTTTCCTCTCTTCAATCCTGGAGGAGCTTTAAGCGGCGTTGCGGGGCCGCAGCCAAAAAAAGCCGTTAAAGACGTTGACAAACACTGGGGGCGGCGCCCGCAATAGTGACTGCAGTGGGGAATGGGGGTGGGGGCGAGGTGAGGTGTGGGGGTGAAGAGAGCGTCAGGGGGGAGGATGGGGAGGAGGAAGGGGAAGGAGAAGGAGGGTGGAGGAGAGGTAGAGAGGAGGGTGAGGAGGGGGAATAGAGGTGGGGATGGAGTGGGTGAGGGGGTATGGGGAGGAGGAGGGGGTAAGGGTGGAGGAGGATAGGGGATTGAGGGGTGAGGGGGTAGGATGAGGAGGAGGTCGGGGGTCGAGTAAGTGAGGAGGGGTGGGAGGAGGCGGAGGGGTGGGGTGACGAGGAGGAGGGTGTTGGAAGAGGATGGGGTTCGAGTGGGTGGGGGGGATGGGGGTGGGGGTAGGAGGAGGAGGGGGGTTCAAGTTGGTGGAGTGGAGGTTGGGGGTAGGAAGTTAGTGGGGTGGGGAAGGAGAGAGTGGGGGAGGAGGGGGAGGGGAGGGGGAGAGGTTGGGGGTGGTGGGGGAAATGCGGGGGGCTGGTGGGGGAAGGGGAGGTGCATGTGGGGGTGGGTAATCGGATGGAGTGGGTCAGTGTGGGGAGGAGGGGGCGTAAGGGGGATTGAGTGGGGGGCTGAGGCTGCTTCACCAATACAGGAGAGGCTTTGGGGCCAGGTTTTACTCACTCACACCCTCTCACCTTCCCTGTCCCCCTCTAGAAGGAATGGCCCCAACGTGGTCTAGTATATTATCAATCTAGAGGAGTTGTTGGCCTGGCTAACCTGGCTAAATAGGTTACAACCTGGCTAAACAGTGTCCGCTTCCTGCCACAGGGGTGTGGAATACTCCGATTCCGGGGTCCTAAGGCGGAGAGAGGCAGTTTCGCGTCAGCAAAATTGGTGAACATGCAAAGACCAGAAGGCACAGCTTTAAGAAAAAGATTAAAGTTCAATTGAACTGCCTGGGACACGTGCTTCTTTTAACCAGAGAGTGTCGCGTCCCTGAAACGCTCTTCTAGTGCAGGTGGTGGAGATTGGTTGTATCATGGCTGTAATGAAGTGATCATACCGACGCTGTAATACAACACATGGCTTTTAATGCAACACTTACACCACAGGAGATGCAGTACATTCCAGCTCCGAGCTGCTGCACCTACATACTGACGCAGGCAAGTTCTTAATATATACAGCACATAATGGGCGGGACTACTACTAACAAACACTACGATTGGCTAGCATGCAATAGCCCATCTACATCACTACTAACACAAACACACCGATTGGCTAGCATGCAATAGCCCATCTACATCTCTTCTTGTAGAAATAAAGAAACAACGGTAGCTTAAACACTGAACAACAAATGTAAAGAACATACTAGCAAAGTTACACAAAATCAACGGTACACAAAATCGCCATATCTAACGGGTGGCCTACAAACCCGTCCGGTCCTCTTGCGGTACGAGACCGCCTCACCTCCTTTCGTGGGAGAACAAGGGGAAGAGAGTGGGGACGCAACAGGCGACTTGACAGGATTAGTGGGAGATGACACGGGCGCGTCAGGCACCGACGGACGCGGGGAACCCGCGGCAGGAACAACGGTTGGTGGTGAATCAACGGTGGGAGCAAACACGAGATGCGGGGAGTCACGACTCGGAGACGCAGGACGCGGTTCCTTCACCTGAAGGATGTGTTGGCGGTTGCGTCTGTAGATGGCCCCATCCACTTTGACCAGGTATGAACGTGGCTACGTGGAAGGCCCGTAAATGTGTCCCAGCCGTGCATGGCCCTTGTCGGTTTGCAGACGAACCACTTGCCCACGTGCAAGATGCGTGAGTGGCCTACTGGACCTGTCAAAAAACCGCTTCTGTGCGTCCCGGTGACGCTGTAGCTGCCGCTGCACCACGGACGGAGACCGAACATGCGGCTGAAGCAGCTGCTGGGAGACAGGCAGGGGAGCACGGGTTTGGCGAGACATCAGACGCTGGGCTGGCGAACCTAGGACAGGATCTCGAGCATTGTTTCGTATATTGAGTAAGTCCAGGTATACGTCAGATTTGGCAAGGTAAGCTCGTTCCATGAGCTGTTTCGCACTCCGGATGGCGCGTTCAGCGAGCCCATTGGACTGCGGGAATTCGGGGCTGCTGGTAATGTGTTGGAAGTCCCATCGGTTAGCAAAGTCCTTAAACGCTTGGCTGGTGAACTGCCTACCGTTGTCAGACTGAAGACGAGCAGGGGAACCATGTGTGGAGAGGTGCCGTTGCAGCTTCTCGATCACAGCCTCCGAGGAAATGGTCCGCAGTAGGTCTATCTCGAACCATCCCGAGTAAGAGTCAACCAAAACCAGTTAGTGTTTCCCGCGCCACTCGAAGATGTCGGTAGCCAAACAGGACCATGGAAGAGACGGGACCGGTTGGGGCAGTAGGGGCTGCTTCTGTTGATGTGGTGCCAGGCTGTTGCAGACAGCGCACGTTTCGGTTCTTTCACGTATGTATTTAGTCATACCGGGCCAGTAAAACATGCTTTGCGCCCGTTGAAGGGTTGCCTCGGTGCCGTGGTGACCCCTGTGGACGTCGTTGTAGTATTCGTCCCGGAGTGCGGCTGGGACCACCGCTTTATGGCCCTTGACTATGATTCCGTCCTGGAGCACTAGTTCGTCGCGAACCAGGAAATAGGGACGTATCTCAAACGAGGTATTTGATTGCTTGTGGGGCCAACCGGCCCGTATGACTGTGGACAACAATTGTAAAGTCTCATCAGCAGCCGTGTGTTCGGCTAGGCGGCGTAGACGATCAGTCGGCACAAACGAGACCTTCATGACCGAGAACTCATCCTGTTCGGAGAGGTGCTGTTCATTGATTCTGCGCGGGGCTCTGGATAGCGTATCTGCTATGTGCATGTCTTTACCCCTCTTGTAGACTATCTGGAAATCAAACCGCTGCAGCTGCATTATCATCCGTTGCAACCGTGCAGGGGCAGCGTGAATCGACTTGTTTAAGATAGTGACCAGCGGCTGGTGGTCAGTCTCGACGGTAAAGGTCTTGCCAAAGATAAAGTCCTTAAACTTGGTGCAGGCGAAAACCACTGCGAGCAGCTCCTTTTCGATCTGCGCATGACGCTGCTCGGTATCAGTCAGAGAACGGATGCATACGAGACGGGCTGGAAGCCGCCACCAGTCGTGGTCTGCAGGCACGCAGCGCCTAACCCGTACTGGGACGCATCGCAGGTGATGGTAACCGGTAGTGCCAGATCAAAATAGGAAAGTGTTGGCGCACTAGCTAGCTGTAGCTTGAGGGTGTCAAAAGCCCTTTGGTGCTGCTGATACCAGGACCACGCCGTGTCTTTGTGTGTCAGTTTGCGCAGGGGGGCAGATAATTCGCTAAGGTTGGGGATACATTTCCCCATATAATTAACCATGCCGAGGAATCGTTATAAACCGACAACGTCGGTAGGAACCGGCCGCTCATTGATGGCTGCAGTTTTCAGTGGATCTGGTCGGAGACCGCTGCTGGTGAAAACACGTCCGACGTAAATGACCTCAGGAAGGCGAAACCTGCACTTTAGTGGATTCAGTTTGAGATTAATGTCCCTGGCGCGGTCGAGTACACGCTTCAGATTAACATCGTGTTCAGCCAGGTCGCGACCGTAGATAAGAATATCATCAACGATGATGGCGCACGGGTACTCCGCAAAACAACTGTTCCATGGTACGTTGGAAAACTTCGCTGGTGGAGTTGATGCCGAAAGGCATCCTCAGAAACTTGAAACGGCCAAAAGGTGTGGCGGAAGTAGTGAGGTTGGAGGATTCCGTGTCAAGTGGAAACTTCCAAAAAGTGATTTTGGCATCCAGGACCGAAAACACTGCTGCGTTACCAATCTGTGCAGCTACATCTTCTATGGTTCGCATAGGGTAGTGAGGGCGCTTGATAGCCGTATTAAAGATCTCTGGGATTGATGCAGATGCGGTTCTCCTGCTTATTTTTCTTAGTTGCGACGACCATTGTGGAAACACAATCAGACGGGTCAGCTACTTCGGCAATAACACCCATTGAGACCATGCGTTTGAGTTCATTGTATATTCTGTCACGCATGGCATGTGGAACCCGATGTGGCGCTCGGACCACAGGAGTGACGGCAGGATCCACAGTGATGCGATATTTGGCAGGCAGCGTGCCCAGTTCATCATCAAAGAGGTCTTTGTAATGCGACAGCAGCTGTTGAGTAGGCTCATCAGCGAGGCATAGTTTGTGGACCGCGTGGCCGAAAAACACCAGGCCTAGATCGCGGCATGCGTTGATACCGAGCAACGTCTCTGAATTTGTTGCAACAATGTAAAACAGCAGGGTGCGGGTCTGCTCCCAACAGTGACAACTTTGTTTTTGCTCTCTCCCCCATCTCTCCCCCATAAGCCCGAAGCGTTGAGGAGGCTTTATCAATACGCTCAGCAGCGCGAATTTTGTCGAACGCAGTTACTGACATAACGTTGACCTTCGCACCCGTGTCTACCTTGGCGAGTAGAGGCCTGCTATTTACAAACACAGTTACTGCAGGGTCAAGTAGCTTGTTAGACGGAGGGAAGAGGGAATGAATAACTAAACTGCTATCTGCACTGACGGAATAGAGCGCGGGGGCTGACCCCTGTGAATCGTGATCAGCGAATTCCTGGTGAAGCAGGTGCAAACTGGTCCTGGGAACATTAGCAGTCACACGAGAACGACAACACCTAGCGAAATGGTTCAACTTTTTACAGGAATTGCAAGTCTTTCCGGAAGAAGCACAGAACTGACGACCCTTCGCATGAACATAGTTGCAATTCAAACAGCGAGCATCAGGCGCGTTAGAGGGTCTGCGGGAGGAGAAGTCTGTAAGGTTAACGCTATGCTGCTGGCGTGGGTTGAAATGGACAGGAACAGCATGGGAAGCAGTAATCTCCGAAATACGGCAGGAGTGGATAGCCTGGTTTAGGGTCAACTCAGTGTTGCGAAGCAGCACAGCTCTCAGTTTGTCATCAAGCATGCCCCCTACCAACCTATCTCGAACATGTTCATCGGGTGGCAACGCACCAAATCGACAGCTCGCAGCCATGTGGCGGAGGTCACTAATGAACTGTTCAACCGGTTCATCAGCCCGCTGGAAACGAGCATAGAACTTTGTTCTTTCAATTATATGGTTCGAAGGCATCTGACACAGTTCCCTGAATTAGTTTAATAGAACCGCAGGGTCATCTATAGTCTCGGCAGGAGTGATTACCTGGTCGCCATCACCCACAACAGCAGGAGCAAAAACAAAGTTGTCAGCTCGGTTCATAGCCTCAGGACCCGCAAGGTTGTGTAAAACAGATGCACGCACATCAAGAGGGTCATTGCGATGAACAATGCGAGCATAATGAGTATAGTCACTCTCTAAAATGCGCCATCATTCAGCAATGTCTAAATCAAAAACCAGAAGGTCCGGGCGACGGCACGAATTAGCCATAATAGAGTAAAACAGGAGCAACTAAACAATGAAAATAAAACCCGATAAACACAGAGGAGTAGGTTCGAATCGACTGACACCATGTAATGAAGTGATCATACCACCGCTGTAATACAACACATGGCTTTTAATGCAACACTTACATCACAGGAGGTGCAGTATATTCCAGCTCCGAGCTGCTGCACCGACTGACTGACGCAGGCAAGTTCTTAATATATACAGCACATAATGGGCGGGACTACTACTAACAAACACTACGATTGGCTAGCATGCAATAGCCCATCTACATCACTACTAACAAACACTACGATTGGCTAGCATGCAATAGCCCATCTACAATGGCTTTTATGATGCATTTGCATGGGCACGTGGACAATCAAAGACTTGCGGGATTTGGATCATGCGTCAGCAGATGACATAAATATATCTTGACATCATGTTCGGCCAAGAAATGATGGGCCGAACTTATCTTTCCTGCGCTGTACATTTCCATATTCTATGCACAAATGCACCGGTCAGCGTAAAAAATATATGCCACAGTTCAGAATGCAGAATTATGATTTTTTTATTGCGTGCACCACGTTCAACCAAAAAGGATTGTTTTTGTAAATGCTATTGAAACAAAACCGTTAAATAATACATAAATGCAATCATTTCAAACTCACGTTCATGAGATAGGGCAAATGAGCATTTGCATCAGTTTGGTGATGACACTCATTCCTTCTCTCCCGAGTTACTCCAGCATTTTGTGTCTACCTTCGATTTAAAACAGCATCTGCAGGGGGGGGGGTTCCAACACTTTAAAATACACGTGGACAGGGTGCATGAATATGAATAATTATGATGAATGATGGGCAATCGCAGGCAAATGGGACTCACGTCGATGGAGCATGGAAGAGCTGAGCCCCAGGGCCAGATTCCGTGCTTTGTGACTCTGAATTCCGCAGGTATTCCGTAACTTGTCCTCACCGTGTACGTTTGCATTTAAAGGTTTGGGCAGTTTAACGGAGTACGATTAAAAAACTGAAATAAGTGAAAATGGGTGATAGATTGTCGGCGTGGATCGAAGGGTTAAAGAGCTTGTTTTTGATGTGTGTGTAGCATGACTTTATGAGCGAACAAGTGCACGAATTATCCTGAGTGGGAATTTCACCGCGTTCATCAGCTCCTGTCTGAATTTACTCTGGGTCGCCACGTATATACACGTGTTGGTGCAGGTACTGAGAAGCTGTAAGAACCCCGACGTGACGGTCGTGATATTGTAATAACCGGTGGGGGAGCCGTCATATCCGATCTTCGCAATACGCGTAAAGATGTAAAAGGCAGCTTGTGTTGCCCACAGCAATATGAAAGTGCCCGTGATACTAAAGAGTAAAACAATGGATTTCCTGCGGTTCTCCATCTCCGGGTCCTTGTCATTCTCTCCGTTGCTGCGGCCCCGGAGACCCCTGCGGACTCTGCTGGCCGCTACAATCCGCCTGACCGTCAGCACATTGATCAGAAGAATCAGAAAGAACGGGAGACAAGGGGTCAGAACGCGGTGTGTGACATCATATGCGATCCATGCAGACGACGTATAGAAGGTGGGTTTAGCGTAGCATTCCCAGGGGAGATTATCAAATTCGTAGCTAGGCTCCATCGTAAAACACCTGGGGATATTCTCCAAACAGCCCAGCACGACCACTGCCCCGATAACTACAGCCGCCGTTCTCTCGGTACAATATCTTATTTTCAGCTTCTCACAACAAATGGCCACAAACCGATCGAAGGTGAAGGCTACCGTCAGCCAGACAGAGACCACGGTGGTTGCAAAGACGAGGAATGTGATAGTCGTGCACACGGGAGTAATGTTCAGAAAAGAATACGGGAAATGAATTTGAATAGTCTTACGTAGAAACGGATCAGTGATGCCGACCAGGAGATCAGACGCTGCCATGGCCATCAGGTAGCGAGTGATGCATTTGCAGAGACCGCATTTACCTCGACAGAATATCACTATCGCCAAAAAGTTCACTGTGAAGGACAGAAGAGGTATTACTGACACAAGACCTGCACAAATGTATAACATATATAACATATAACAACTACAGCATGGAAACAGGCCTGTCCGGCCCTACCAGTCCACGCCGACCATTCTCCCTGACCTAGTCTTATCTGAGGAACATTGTCTGATTGGAAGGTTTTCAAACTTGGATGCGTTGACCAAATGATCTTTAGCCCCGACAAAGTACAGCGAGTGCGGCGTTTGGATCGCGGTGTCCACGCAACCCATCAAACACCAATGTATATTACGTTCACAGCTTTTAATTCCGTCCACATTCTTATCAACTGCCCTCCAGATTGCAGCATCCATCCACACTCAGGCCCGTATACAGTAGTGAGAGAACCATTAATAGGCAGGTCAACTGCACGTGGGAGGAAAGATGAGCGCAGCCAGGAATAGCGCGGAGTCGGAGGACGAACGATGAAACATTGCACATGTGGCACGGGAGGTAGAGATTGAACCTGCATCTCCGGAACTGTGCGACATCGGCAGTACTGACTGTGGCGCGGTGGCGAGGATGTAGAGAGAGTGACGCAGGCCAGGATAAACAACGGGCATGACGTACACACTGCGGTAGTTACACAAGGAAAATGGATGTCTGACCAAATTAAACAAATTAATTATTGGAACAGGAAAAAAATGTTTGTTTAAGGTCGGCAGCGACGGAATACTTCACCGAATGTCTCACAGCATGAACACGTACATGAAAATCAAAGACAAAACAAATTACCGAAAACAGCGACATTCGCTATGGTAGGGTAATATATATCTTCAATTCGATAGATCAATGGATATCCCATAGCTGTAAGACACAATTAACTGCTGTGGCTCAGTCAGTCCGTCATCGCCGCAGCTCTGTGGCCCTGCTTTCTGGTGCGCACCGAGATATACAGAGCGATAGGTCTCCAGCGACATGAACTCATATCTTCTGATCATCATTAGTGACACTCACGAAACAAACACCTTGCGTCACAGCCATTGACTGCGCCATGGGAGATGGCAAGCAAAGAAATTAACGATCGAGTAAAAAAAAAGCGGGTCGCTGAAAAGAGAGTCTGAATAACGGTCACAATCCGAAACGTCACCTCTACACGTTCTCCAAAAATGCTGCCTGACCCTCTGTTACACCAGTACTTCGCGTATGTTTCACTGAAAATAAGAATTCACGCTTTCCAATGAATGAATGATCCGTGACACTGGGTTATTTCATTTAATGTTGGTGTGATTTCGATGAATATCACCAGTGATCCCATCTACCTCTCCAGCTATCGTACCCCCCCCCCCAAAATAAATCATCATTCACATCACGGTGTCCCTGATATTGCAAGACAGATACTGAAATATTCGTTTGAATTTCCATTCGACATTTCTTCCTCACATTTTTGACCATGAATAGTGATGGTGATATAATGCTGCTTTCCCGCCCTGATAACCGTATCTGCTCCAACAGTCCCCGGTCCAGACGTGCTTCTCACACACTCCCTTCCTTCCATGAATCCCAGTTTCACTGAATATCGACCCTGAATGTCGACCCTGATTAAATATTCCTTTCGAATTCAATAACAAACATCCGCAGTTGCTGGTTTATACCAAAGATAAACACAAAACACGGGATTGCTAAGCGGCGCAATGTATATTTTATTATATGTTATGTAATGGCAGTTTTTATACCGTCTCAATGTCCAATTTCGATAGCCATTACTGCTCGGGATGGAGTGGAGGTATAGCGGATGCACACACCGCACTCTGAGATATCAAAAAACAAATCTTCCAAACGATGTTTCTTGACTAATTGGTCTTTATTAAAGTAGCACAAATCAAAAGAGTAATTCATAACTTTTTGTTCTTATGCACTGTTTCATCTGCAAACAATACAGTCGAGATCGTGTAGTCTTGTGGTCGTGGTTGTGGTCGTGTGGTTGTCTGGTTTAAAACTGTATTCTCTCCATCCTCCGAGACTAAACTGACCCCCAATCTCTGTGGCTCCGCTAGCTTCCTCAGATGTTGGCACTCCCCATTACGTATCAAATCACACCCACAAGCATGCAAAAAAAAAAGAACAGAAACTAGAAATATTAAACAAAGCCATAATATAATGATAGTAACCAATTTAAGCGTAAATGGCTTCTAAAAATCGGCCCTAATTGTTCTCCGTATACAACGAAGCAATTATCAATAGAACTTAAAGGGAGCTATAAAAGCTTACGGAGTTGCGACAGCATGTGATTTCTTCCTCTATGTCCGATCTGTTCATAGATATGGCGTAACAGCAATGTTGAAATGTGAAAGGTCTTCGAGAGAATAATAGAATGCTTAGCCTCTTCAGGCATCGCTAGTTTATTCAGGCGACCAGCTAGTCTCAGAAGTCTATCCAGTATCTGATCATGCCTGCATAAATGATTACTTCTTTTAACACCATTCTCACCAGCTTGTAATGTTGATAGCTCTTCCTTGTATCATTGTCTTTGACAGAAAGAGATAACTGCATTTTCTGCCTTAAAAAGATCACCAGGCCATAAGCACTGTCCCCGGTATGATGCCTTAAAGACTTGCATCTCTGTGTCAACTTTTTCTTTCAGGTTGTAAGGATCCGTTTCAAAGCTGCTCATAGCATCCCGAGTTTTGTCTTTCTCTTACGACTCCACTGCAAAAGCATTGTCTTTACGTTAAGAAACCAAGCTACCACAGCCTTCAAATTATTCCATGATGAGACATGGGTAAGTAACTAGTTTGTTGAATCCAGTGGATCCTTGATAATGGCGTTGACTGAGATGTCTTGCTTGATCGCAGGATCATTAGCACAGACATCAGTTTCTCGGATAAATCTTGGCAATTATCGGTCTGGTTTACAGAGGAACTCTGGCCCATTGATCCATCTCTTACTGCTTCAGAATCGGTTTGCTGTTAATCCTCTATAGGTTTCATATGCAGGATTGTCCTTGGTATTAACATACTTCCACCGATACATTAGTAGCATCCCTTACAAAAGTGTTCCTGTTTGCTACTAATGTTAGGAAGTGTTTGTTTCCATTGTTGATGTACTTAAGCACTGTCATGCTATCAGTCCAGAAGGTAGATTCCTCCAGCTTAAGCTGCAGTTCTTTTTGCAGCAAAATGTTAATTCTGACAGCTAAGACTGCGGCTGCAAGCTCCATTCTGGGAATTGTCATTTGCTTCATTGGTGCCACTCTGGCATTTCCCATTAAGAATGCAGCATGTACTTCATTGTTATCAGTTTCCAGTGTCAGATATGAAACAGTACCGTAACCATTTTCACGTGCGTCAGGAAAATGATGCAGCTGTGCAAATTTGATTCGACCAAAGTTTGTAGGCTTCATACACCGGTCCACTCTGAACGAGATCTTGTCGAGATCTACTAACCACTCTGTCCATCGCTGAGAGAAGATTTGCGTTGTACTCTCATCCCATTCAAATTTCTTCTTGCAGAGATCTTGTAAAAAAAATTACTTCGCTGGTAGTGCAAATGGTGCAAGAAATCCCAAAGGGTCGTAAACAGAACCAATCATGGACACGATTCTCCGTCTTGTACATGGTCGTTCCTGAATCGAAATTCTGAACTTGAACACATCTGTTTCAACGCACCAGTGCAATCGGAGTGCTCTCTCCATGGGCAGATTGTCCTTATCCAAGTCCAACTCCCGAGTCTCCTTAGCTCTGTCCTCCGGTGGAATAGTTTCCAGTACAGCACGGCTGTTGCTGATCCATTTCGTTAGCCTGAACCCTCCCTTATTGCAAAGGGAAGTCAAATGTTTGACCATTTGAATCGCTTCTTCTTCCGTCGTCATAGATTTTAAACAACCGTCCACATAGAAATTGCTCTTTAATGTGTTTGTCACCTCTTCTGAAAAATAAGCTTTATTATCCTCAGCGATTTTCCTCAATGCGAAGTTTGCACAACTCGGCGATGACACTGCTCCGCAGAGATGTACCTTCATCCTATATTCAACGAAATCTTGTTGTGCATTACCGTCTGGCCACCATAGGAATCGCAAGTAGTCAACATGTTTTTCCGAGACCTTGACCTGATAAAACATTGCTTTGATATCTGTCATCAAGGCTGCCGTCTCTTGTCTGAATTTGATAAGAACTCAGATGAGTGAGTTCGTTAAGTCTGGACCCTGTAACAGCTGACAGTTAAGTGATTTACCGTTGAAAAGCGCAGCACAGTCGAAGACTACTCTTGAGGTTCCCTTCTTTGAATGATACACACCATGATGTGGGATATACCAAAGTTCTCCTTCACTTCTATTCAGCTGGTCTCCCGGCACTATTTCTGCATTACCATTATTAATCATTTCCGAGAGGAAAGATGTATATTCATCATGAAATTGAGTATTCTTACCAAACTTGCGTTTCAGATTCTGAATACGTTGTTCTGCAATGCATCGGTTATTCGGCAGACTAAGACCTTCTTGTTTAAAGGGTAGATCCAGGCAATAGTGACCTTCTATCATCTTCACTGAGCGACCCATAATTTCCAACAATTTCACTTCTTCTCTGGAAATTTCTTCTGATTCCTTGCCGGCTCTTTCATTGAAGTCGTTATTACATTGCTTAGTCAACAACTCCTCTAGGTTTACAATAGATATCCGGTTGACAGCAGCAGCAGTATAATTATTCCCTTTTCTGCCTTTATTATTCTTTCTCGGGAGCCACAGATAACCCATCCGAGTATGGTTTTCACAGCAAACGGACCACCTTCTTGACTGGTAATAACCCTTCTAGGTTCTAATGCTTCAAACGCATTCGTTCCGATAAGTAGGTCAATACTTTAGTTTATTTTGGGTAATTTTACATCCTTCAAGTAAGGCCACTTTTCCAAGTCCTCTTGCATAGGTATGTTCGAATGAGAGACGGGTATAGTCTCTTGTGTAAACACATCAGATATCTGTATAAAGTTGTCTCCCTCCAGACTAGCTATCTCCATGCTTGTGATATGATAACTATCGTAGTGTTTCGGACCATTTATGGTGTTCAAGGGAAACTTAACCTTTTCTCCTGTAATATCCAGTTTTCACATCAAGCTTTCTGTGCATAAGGTAGCGGAACTTCCACTGTCAAAAAAGGCATATGTTTGCAACACTGTATTCCCTTCACTGCTTCTTACCTGTACTGGCAGGATGGCGAAAGTACAGGCTTCTAACCCGGCCCCAATATGTGCAGTTAACTGAGGGGGGGGCAACAACGTCACTCGTGGCCGGCTTCTCCGTTTGTTCCACTTGCTCCGGCATCGCGTCTGTATTCCTCTGTTCGGTGTGAAGCAATTCAGGATGATCTTGTTTACATATGTTACAAATTATCTTATTCCTGCAGTCCTTGACCATATGTCCTTTCTTCAGACATCCAAAGCAGATTCCTTTCTCCTTCAAGAAGTCAATCTTTTTTTTATCATCCCGTTTCTTGAATTTCCGACACCATCTTATAGTATGGCCAACTTCATTATACGAAAAGCAAAACCCTTGCGGTTTAACGGTAGATACCTCTTCTTTCACTCCGCCCTTCTTTTCTACAGGTATTATGGTGGCAGAAAAACTGCTTTCCTTAGGTCCTGGTCTTCCCCTGCCCTTAGTAAATGTAGAGCCTTTAACAGTTGCTGATTTAGGATCTTGAATATTCCCATAGCGTAGGCTTGACATTAACCGTACTACTCTTTCCATGAAATTCACCAGGTCAGGAAGCATGGCCTCTCCATCGTCAACCTCCTGTATCAGGCCTGCTTTGTCTCCCCATTTCTCTCTGAGCCTATAGGGCAGTTTCAGGACGATAGCCTTCGTATTACTAACAACGTTCATCACTTCCATGTGGCTGCCATTTCTCATGGAATCACAACAACCACTGAGAAACATTGCAAACTCATGCAACGCCTTCACATCCTCCGCCTTAATAACTGGCCAAGCATAGGCCTTTTTCATGTATGCGTTAGCAATCTTCTGTTTGTCACCAAAATGCTCTTCAAGCAATCTTCTTGCCTTTCGATAGCCCGCATCCACAGGCAAATATCGGCAACTCCTAACAAGCTGCTTCGCGTATCCACTCGTGTATTGGTCCAGAAATCGCAGACGATCTCTGAAACACGTGGTTTTCATTTCCACTCCTTATTCGAACGCCGCTATGAAAGTCTCATATTGTAAGGGATCACCATCATAATGAGGAATTTCCATTGGGGGTAAGGTAGCAGAAAGATTTTGTTGGACCATGAGCTCGCTGAGTCTTGTTTGGTTCCTTACTAATTCGTAGACCTCATTTTGAGGTCCCTGGCTTGTTTCAGGGCGATCCTGGTAAACTCTGTCATGGGCCCCATAGTCAGTTGTCTGTCTCTGTCTGGGTGTAGGATGCTGACGAGCGGGCCTCTGAAAAGAGTATTGGGTTGGCTCATCCCGAGCCGTAACAGGCATCCCAAAGGTAAGTTGCTTCGGTCTAGCACCCAGTTGCTTTCTTAAAGTTTCGTCGACCATCCACTTACTCAGTGCCAGTTCGGCGTCACGAGACCAGGCTGGCCCTGGGTGTGGGTTGGCCTCAGCCTTTGGTTCCAACTTAGTAGCTCCTTCTTGGATTAAGGAACCATTCTTCTGGGAAACTCTCGAGCTGGCCTTAGACCTTCGGCCTTCCAATACGTCCCTCCTTACCTTTGCAGCTGCCAGCTTTGTGGCTATTTCCAGCCGTTCCCTCTCTCTCTTCAGCTGTTCTGCTTGTCTTTTCAGTTGCACTTCTTGTCTCTCAGCCTCTCTCTTCAGCTGTTCTTCTTGTCTTTTCAGCTGTTCTTCTTGTCTCACAGCCTCTCTCTTCAGCTGTTCTTCTTGTGCCCCAATCTCATATTTTTTCTCTAAGGCGGCAGCTTCTAGCGAGAGAGCAGCCATCTCAGTTTCAGCTTCAATTTGACGGAGACCCTCGTAGCTCAACTGGCTACAGAACTGTATTTACATCTAGATCTTCACGTTGAGACGTTTGAGACACTATCCGGAGGTGTAATCACTTCTTCCACCTCTACACCTTGTTGCAGCGCACCTTCCACTGTCGAGTGCGATGTTTGAGCCATGGATTTAGACATCCATTTCTCCACGTCAGTCACGAAACCATCAAAAATATTTTCCCTCTCTTGGAACCACTGAGTGTGCCATTCGAGTTGTCCTTCTGGTAATTGCAAACACAATTTCGAGTGTTGTTTTTCTCCAACCTCGGTGAAGGTTAAGCAGGTGATCCATATTAGATCGTACAGTGTGCGCATTCCCATCTGATTCCATCAGTTCCTTCTGATATTCAATCGATTTGATGACCTTCCTCCACAGCTTGTCTCTCTCCTTCTGGCATTTTTCCAGATAGGCCGCCAGACCCTTTTCCGAAAGTTGAATGTCTCTTTTTTCATATCTTCTTGCCTTTTGCTCCACATTGCCCTCCGGTGGCAGTTCTTCGTACTTACCTGACGGAAGATCCATGATAATTGGTGCTGATCACTATGCTCCAGCAATACCAGAAGAATTCAAAACAGAATGAGCCTTTTTTCAAAACACATCATTAATTTCAAGGCTGAAAGTCTTCGGCAAGCACCTATGGCAAACAATCGCTGGCTGAGCACTTTATCTTTCAGAAGTCCATAGCATCATTAATTTCAAGGTCATGCTCAGCGAGTTGGGCTTCCTTATCTCGTCGTAGCAAAACAAGCTTCTTGTATCAAATAGTACTTCTGCAGAAATGTCCCACAGGCTTTTAAGTTTTTAAAAACTTCTTAACTTCAAATTACGACTAAGCATTCGTCTACTCACGGTACCCGGTCAATTAAGTCTTCAATCTTCCGAGGATCCAGGTGTCGACCGTGTCAATTTGCCTTCGACCGGCAGGTTCTTTGTTCCAGGATTTCAGCCCCAATCTCTGGCAGAGATTCAGCTTCCTCTTCAATTCCACTGTAGAATTGGATTTTGCTTGAAGAACAGGTCTTTCTTAAATTCCTTTTACTTTAGTCCATACAGAGCAAGTTCTTTACTCTATTTCCTTCAGAGCAAGTTCTTTACTCTAATGCAATGGCAGTTTCTATACCATCTCGAAACCCCACTTCGATAGCCATTACTTCTCGGGGATGAAATGCAGTTATAGCTTACGCACACGTCGCACCCTGATATGACAAAACGAATCTTCCAAACTTCATTTCTTCATTAATTGGTTTTATTAAAGTAACGCCAATCATAGAGTAATTCATCAGTATCCGTACTTTATCAATTGTTTCTTCTTCAAACAATAACTAGAAATCTTGCAGTTATTAACGTATGGTTCTTACAAATATAGCTGGTGCGAGCGCATGTGGCTAAAGAACTGTATGCTCACCATCCTCCGAGTCTAAACTGACCCACAACCTCTGTCGACACGCTAGCCACCTCCCATCTAGACACTCCCCATTACGCATTAAGTCACACCCACAAGCAGGCAAAAAGGACATAAACTAGAAACGTTAAAACATAGCCACAACACAACGACAGTAATTGAATTAAGCATAATGGCTCCTACAGAATGAATGAATGAATGAATGATCAATAAATGAATAAATGAATGAATGAATGAATGAATGAATGAATGAATGAATGAATGAATGAATGAATGAATGAATGAATGAATGAATGAATGAATGAATGAATGAATGAATACGTTTATTGGCCAAGTATGTGCACATACAAGGAATGTGCGTTGGTGCTCCGTTCACAAATGACAACACAAATATACAGTTAACAAATAAGAATGAAGCATAAACACATCAAAACAATAACGATACAACATTACTGTCCAAACATGTAGGTGAAAATAAACCAGACCAAAAAAGAGATGACAGACATTGGTTATTGAGTAGAACTACTATTCGTTGGAAAAAATCTGATTTTTTGTCTGGCTGTGGCTGCTTTGACAGTCCGGAGACGCCTTCCAGAGGGAAGTGCTTCGAAGAGTTTGTGGCCACGGTGTTAGGGGTCAGAGATGATCTTGGCCACTCGCTTCCGGCGTTATCAGGGGAATGGCTGTCCGAGGGGGGATTGGCAGAGTTCTATCACTACATGTGTAACGGCGGGGTTCTCTAGATCAATCGAATGGACCTGCGCTATCCTAGGAGGGAAGGACGTGTTCCAGAAACGCGGTGGAGTTTGTCTTCGGTATCACTACCGAGCGACGTGTTCCCATTCATAACTCACTCACCGATGTGCAAGATTCGGGCGCGGGACACACCGTCTCCATCCCGATTTATGGGAGAGTTAGATAGATCTCTAGGGGCTAGTGGAATCAAGGGATATGGGGATAAGGCAATCACGGGTTATTGATTGGGACGATTAAACATGATCACAAAGAATGGCGGCGCTGGCTCAAAGGGCCGAATCGCCTCCTCCTGCACTTATGTTCTAAGTCTATATCTATGTCTATGTCTATATCTGGCTAGTGTTTGGGGATTTATATCGCACAAATAAAGACGGTGGATATTGGAAAGAATTTTGTATTTCTCCGGTACTCTGAATGTGCTTGCATGTGGGGCCCAGTTGCCCTCTAATTACGCCTAATCCTCGGAACAGACCACCAGGTGGCGCCTCGTCCTTTTTATTGTTTTGTTGTTTTTAGTCTGTTGTTAAATGGATGTTTTAGTGTATCTTTAGTTTTGTATTATGTGGGGGGGGGGGGGGGGTGTGAGGACATTTTTTATCTCTTTCCTCGACGGAGATTCGACTTTTCTGCATCGTACCTCCGTCCGCACTGAGGCCTAACACCGTGGAGCTGGCGTGCTCTTGCTGGGGATGGACTTTGGTCGCTCCAACCACGGGAGCCTGCGGCCCACATCGTGGAGCTCGTGGTCCCTTCGTTAGGGACCGATTTCTGGAGCTCCAACCGCAGGAGCTTCGACCGTTCCCATTACGGGAACTTCGATCGCCCCGTCGCGGGAGTTTCGATCCGCGGCTGCGGGAGGTTCGACCGCTCCGACTGCGGATGGTTCGACTGCCCCGATCACGGGAGAAAAGGATGGAAGAAGGTAATACAGTGCTATGCGGTGGATGTTTATGTTATTTTTTATGTAGTTGTATGTCTTGTTGCTTTTATTGGATGACTGTATGGCAAACCAAATTCCTTGTATTTTTTACATACTTGGCTAATAAATTAATTACGAATACAATTACAATTACAATTACAAATAATATCTCCTGGTGTAATGGTGTGCTTGTCAAATAAGTCGGTATATTCAACTCATAAATAGTGCGCACTGGGAAATACCCTGAGCGAGTCCCGTGTTTCAAAGATTCACGGCGCCCACAGCAGCTTACATGCGAATTAGCACATGTTTGAAATAAATCATGAGCTATCAATGTTTCTGTGATCATTAATCCTTGTTTGAGGTATCTTAGATTAACCATCAACTTTCTTTCGTCAACCAATTTAATAAATTAATTAATTAATTAGCAAAATATCCTGCTATTTATCTGACCAATGAGTGTAATAAAGAACCCTAATCCCAGGATTGGCTTGAGTGCCCTTAACCTGGTTTACAATATTGCCAGTAAATATTTATGTTAAGTTTAGTCAGCTATGACTGGAGTCTGAACACATGATAGATGTATTTAATTCCTCGCCCAACATCCTAAAGTTCCCTTTACTATCCCGCCTTCTTTTGTCGTCGTTCGTCTCCAGTATGTATATTTTCAGGTTTAACACCTACAGTATTACAAACTATTAATTTTCTTTTTTCCTACTTCACCGTCAGGCTGTAGAATGGTTCCGACGCGAATCTTCTCTATCTGGAGTATGGTGTGCAGTTCTGGTCGCCAAATTATAGGAAGGATGTCGACAAAATGGAGAGGGTACAGAGGAGATTTACTAGAATGTTGCCTGGGTTTCAGCACTTAGGCTACAGAGAGAAGTTGAACAGGTTGGGTCTTTATTCTTTGGAGCGTAGAAGGTTGAGGGGGGACTTGATAGAGGTTTTTAAAATTTTGAGAGGGACGGACAGAGTTGACGTGGGTAGGCTTTTCCCTTTGAGAGTGGGGAAGATTCCAACAAGGGGACATAGCTTCAGAATTGAGGGACAAAGGTTTAGGGGTAACATGAGGGGGAACTTCTTTACTCAGAGGGTTGTGGCTGTATGGAATGGGCTTCCGGAGGAAGTGGTGGAGGCTGGCTCGATTTTATTATTTAAGAGTAAATTGGATAGGTATATGGATAGGAGGGGATTGGAGGGTTATGGTCTGAGTGCAGGTAGATGAGACTAGGTCAGGGAGAATGGTCGGCGTGGACTGGTAGGGCCGGACAGGCCTGTTTCCATGCTGTAGTTGTTATATGTTATATCAATTTCTTCCACAGATCTTCCCTGGCCAGCTGACTTCTTTCAGCACTTTATATTGTGCTGAAAAGTCAGATTTCTGCAGTTTCTTGTATCCCAATCATCATTACCATAGGCGGCATCAATGACCGGAAACTCAACAGGAGCAGCCGCTTTAAGGTTTATACTTGCTGAGGGGATACAGGTGGTAATAGTGGAGCATTTCCATTCAGCTTGAAGGCCAGGGACCAGTGGTGCGTAACAGGAATCAACTCTTGATGCTCAGTTCTTTGTTAAAAATTTAATTGACAATGTTGTTAACAGATGCTTACAGATGCCGGCGAATACGTCCATTGGTGCGCGGTTTCAACACCCGACCGGGTACTTCTTTCAGATTGACCGCTCTCCGAGAATTTATCTTCAAATTATATATTTGAAAAAATGAGGGTGAGAACAAATGTGAAAAACCGATGTGTGACTGTTAAAGGGGTCAATTGATGGAATAGTTGCAACAATGAATGAAAAGAGTGTGAAGAAAATGTTCAAAAATATTATATTTGAAAGATACAAAATATGTGATCGGCACTAAGAAATGACTGACATGTTAGAAATGATGGTTCTTGACCATATATGTGTGTGTTTCTTTCTATGCTTTGTTTATCTGCTTCTGACCTATGATGTTGCGTTTTTTTTAAATTATATTTTGTTAAGTATTAAGGGTACGCATAATAATCTTTGTCTTCTGCCTACACCTTTATTTTTTTCGGTCAGAAAATATGTGTGATTATATCGTTTTATTTTTTTGAAACAATGTTTTTTTTTAACTATTTAACTTTCACAACTGTATGGACAATCTGTTGTATTGTATTGACCGGAAAAAATCAAAAATAAATAAATACAAATAAAAAATACAATGAATCTTCGTGACATGAATTACTGCAAGAACTCGAGGGCCTGGTCGACAGGGTGTGACTGGACAAGCTTGGTCTTTATTCCTAGCACCGTAGAGGACTGAGAGGTGAACTAAACAGGCGAAAACGGTGTGAGCTGAATACGGAGAGAATGCACTACCTATTTACCTTCGTAGCTTCTACTATATGGCAGGTTGAAGGTGATAGGTGTAAACGTTTAATATAAACGCGAGTGACAACTATTGCACTCAGAACGTCGTAGAAATATGAAAAGAGCTGCCCAGAATATTGTTGAGGCACATGCGATAATGCAATTTAAAGGACATTTGGATATGAACACGGGTTGGAAAGGTTTATGAAGATACGTGCCAAACACGAGCAAACGGGATTCGCATAGATGTTGCATTTTAGTTGACATGGGACTGTTGTGCGGCCCGGCCCGTTTCCGCTCTGTATGTATCCATGCTTCTAGGATCTCTGCCATCGAGATGTATTGGACAGAACCATCCGGTGGTGGGTGAATGCGCTTTGGTGAAACAGTCTTTTCCTGTTCACAGCAAGTTATCTAACAGTCAACAAAGATGCATCGTTCGGTCAGTAAACCGAGATGGTATTCAGAGCCTCTGCAGTCGGCAGGCATCCAATTGCTTGAATTGAGCCTCAAGCGTGGTTTCCAATCCCCTCTTATCCCCGTTTGACTTCCGTATATCATATTTGTCCTTCGTGTACTGTTCAGGGTTATCATGCTTCAAGGACTGAGATCAGGGCATTAACCGACTGTGAATCTCACTTTTCATCCATGGCTTCTGGATTGGACAGCCTGTGTCTCTGTTGTAAAACCGCCGTCACGTGTATTTCTTGTTGGAACCAATGACGACTGATGTAGGTGAAGTGACCTTGAACACGTACAGTTCCATCTACTCAGTGCAGACCTGAAAAAGACACCCCGTCTCATCAGACCATAATTCTTTCCGTTGGGGCCTTGTTCTTAAATCCTTGTTCGTACGCCAGCAGAATCCGCACCGCGAGATGCTCAGATAACAAACGATAGCGACGAATCGAACGGCAGGCATACTTGGTGGTGGTTAAGTACCATCAGTGAGAAGCAAAAGATACGTTGACGGTGGGTTGATTGAAGTCACAGAAGATGATGATCAGAGCAGAAATGGTGCTTAAAGATATTTCAAGATCGAGTATAAATTGTCCAGTATCTGGACCACCAACGGTGGTGAATTTCGCTGGTAGGTCAACCGGACGACCTTTAGTGAACAGGTATTCCAAGAGGTCCCGCGAATGATCCGAATCATTCGTGAACCCACTCTTGGAGTACTGTGCGTAGTTCTGATCTTCAAATTATTAAGATGAAAAGGGTGCAGCAAAAACTGTTATCAGGACGAGAGGGCTTGAGTTTTAAAGAGAGATCGGGCAGGCTGAAACGCTTTCCTTAGAGCGAAGCAGGTTGGGGTGGTGACAATAAAGAGGCAAAGACAATCATGAGGAACATTGGAAAGGTAAATAGGCGCTGCTGCAGTAAACCAAGCGTTGTGAATCAAACGGGTTTTATTAACGAAACAGTGGTTAAACAAGGCGCGCTTCGTTAGGAGAACAGGTAGGTGCTTGTTGCTGTTGAGAGGAGCACCACAGATCGGTCCACTCGTGGGCTCGAGCTGAGCTTCTCATCTCCAAATGCCAACTGTCATCTCCCTGTCACGTGATCGTTCCAGTTCTTGTGACGAGGTTGCCATCAGTAAGTGGCTTGACGCCCAGGTGGCGCCACGTGACCCCCCCTCCCCCAGAACCGGAGGAATGAAAACGAGCAGGGGCCCGAGTAAGGCGTCAACACCGAGTGTACACATGGTCCGTGCTCGGAGGCACCACCAACAGAGGCGAGGGTGGGCGCGGTTGACCAAGCGGCCGACCACTACGACGGGGCTGTGCTACCCGCACCGGCTGATCAATGTCAACATGAGCAGGCTTCAGGCGAGACACCGAAACAGTCTCCCGTCTGCACCCCATGTCCAGCACAAAATTCGCGGCACCATGTTGCAGCACCCGGAAAGGACCTTCGTAAGGCCTTTGTAGCGGGGTCCGACAGACCGTGGGCTTCTCCCCTTCACATGGTCCCTAAAGCGTCTGGGGGCTGGAGGCCTTGTGGGGATTACCGCCGTCTTAATAACGCCACGTCGGCCGATCGGTATCCTGTTCCCCACATTCAAGATTTCACGACCCACCTGGAAGGCACAAGATTATTTTCAAAAATTGACCTGGTTCGCGGTTACCATCATATTCCAGTGAACTCGGACAAGTTGTGAATCAAACGAGTGAACGAAGCGTTGTGAATCAAACGAGTTTTATTAACGAAACAGTGTTTGAACAAACGCGCGCTTAGTTAGGAGAACAATTAGGTGCTTGTTGCTGTTGAGAGGAGCACCACACGTCTGTCCACTAGTGGGCTCAAGCTGAGCTTCTCATCTCCAACTTTCAACTGTCATCTCCCTGCCACGTGATCTTTCCAGTTCTGGTGACGAAGGTACGATCAGTAAGTGGCTTGGGGTGGGAGCTGCTTTACGTCCTCGTCGTCCACTGTATGTAGTTCTATAGAACTGGCAACATTTGCAGCAAAGCGTCAACTGCGGTACTCTGAAGCACCGATTGCCAATTTTGATTGTTGTAGTTGACATACGAAAGAAGCGGTAAGTGGCGCTAATCTGTCTTTGTTTTCCAGAGTAACGTAATTTGACGACAGAAATCAAGGATTTAACGTGAGAGGTTGAAAACTCAGATGAAACTGAAGGGCAACTTTTTCACGCAAGGAGCTGTGGTTGGGACGAACTGGCTGCAGATGGAAGCTGAAGAGTTGGGTTCAAGTACAACGAATAAAAGACAATTGAACAGGTGCGGGGATGAAAATGATTGTCTGGCTTTGGAACAAACCTAAGCAAATTGGAATAGATTGGTTGACCAATTTCGGCATAAACAGTTTGTTTCGAAAGGCCTCTTGTCGTGTTGCCTAATTCTATAAATAACACGATCAATGTGTAATTGGAGGAGCTCAGACAACGTTTATGGAAGAATCGGTCTCTTATTGTTTTCCCAGGACTGTCCACAGTTGGGCAAAAGTTCGAACCCAACGGCATTTGGTTGAGAATAACATTTTATAGCAAAACACATTTTGATATTAACTGATACGAGTTGGTCGATTTTCTATATTTAGTTGCTCAAACAATGAAGCATGGTCTCTCATTTTGTTTCGACAGGCCTCTTGTCGTGTTGCCTAATTCTATAAATAACACGATCAATGTGTAATTGGAGGAGCTCAGACAACGTTTATGGAAGAATCGGTCTCTTATTGTTTTCCCAGGACTGTCCACAGTTGGGCAAAAGTTCGAACCCAACGGCATTTGGTTGAGAATAACATTTTATAGCAAAACACATTTTGATATTAACTGATACGAGTTGGTCGATTTTCTATATTTAGTTGCTGAAACAATGAAGCATGGTCTCTCATTTTGTTTCGACACCGGGTGAATATATTCTGGGTGTTGCGAAAATTCGTGCTTTTAGATGACGGGGACACCAAGTGGACGGAACGAGAACTGCAACCACGTGCAAAAGATCCATCAATATATTAATGGCAATTCAATGGTTCTTTTATTGTCAATTGTACCAAAGATGCAGTGAAATACATTATGTGCATATAGATCAGTGCGATTATTACTGTACATCAAGACAATCCCGGATTCAGTACCCCATACATAGAAAGCCCACTGAATCTAAAAGCAATAGCCGCCAGATTTTGACGCCATTTTGAACAGTCTAACCCACACATAGCCAGAAAGACCTGTTGCTTCTATTACTACATTCGGACTACCAGCGAGCTGTCCTGCTCCTCTCCAGGCCTCCAGCCTACGTGCCCCGGGGCGTCTCCCACAGCCGACCTTGAAGGAGCGGAAGATTGGACCACAGGTGTCCCTACATGCTATTTGACCGATGTCCGCAGGTGTCGCCGACTCTCTACTCCTTCTGGTTCCCTAGCGTAGGGGGCGAGCGGGAGATGAGCCTCGGCCCACTCCAAAGATAGACATAAAATATTCGAGTAACTTAGCGAGTCAGGCAGCATCTCCGTAAAGAAGGAATGGGTGACGTTTCGTGTCCAGATAATTCTTCAGAACGAAAGTCATGGAAAAGGGAAACGAGGGATAGAGACGATGGTGTAGAAAATATGGAACAATGAATGAACGATATGCAAACAAATAATATAAGACGATAACTGCACATGCTGGTACAAATCGAAGGTATTTATTCACAAAATGTTGGAGTAACTCAACAGGTCAGGCAGCATCTCGGTAGAGAAGGAATGGGTGACGTTTCGGGTCGAGATCCTTCTTCAGACTGATGTCAGGGGGCGGGACAAAGGAACGACATAGGTGGAGGCAGGAAGATAGAGGGAGATCTGGGAAGGAGGGGGGGGGACGGGAGGGACAGAGGAACTATCTGAAGTTGGAGTAGTCGATGTCCTTACCACTGGGCTGCAAACTGCCCAGGCGAAATATGAGGTGCATTAAGCAAACTGATCTCCCGGTGGCCGAGCACTTCAACTCCCCCTCCCATTCCCAGTCTGACCTTTCTGTCATGGGCCTCCTCCAGTGCCATAGTGAGGCCCACCGGGAATTGGAGGACCAGCACTTCATATTTCGCCTGGGCCGTTTGCAGCCCAGTGGTCTGAACATCGACTTCTCCAACTTTAGATAGTTCCTCTGTCCCTTCCGTCCCCTCCTCCTTCCCAGATCTCCCTCTATCTTCCTGTCTCCACCTATATCCATCCTTTGTCCCGCTCCCCTGACATCGATCTGAAGAAGGGTCTCGACCCGAAACGTCACCCATTCCTTCTCTCCCGAGATGCTGCCTAACCTGCTGAATTACTCCAGCATTTTGTGCAAACAATTAACGCCGATAAAGGAAACAGACCAGTGTTAGCCGGGTGAAAACGAGATGCTGATGCGACATGGGTGGGGAAGGGATGAAGGGAGATGGAATGCAACGGTTACTTGAAGTTAGAGGAATCGATGTTGATACCACTGGGTTAAAAGCTGTCAAAGCGAAATATGGGATGCTGATCCTCCAATTTACGTTTAGCCTCGGCCGACTCCAAGCGGGATCTCCCGGCTGCGCGTTTGGCTGCCTGTCTGGGCTTCACCACCGCCCGCACTGCCCTCCGAGAGCTTCGGCCGCGCTGGTGGCTCATCAGGTCTTCGGAGACAAACAGCCGAGTTCGGGGGCGGCTTTCCTCGACAGACCGCGGCCCGCGGGTCTCACGCCGCCCAGTCGCGCGAAATCATTCTGTGATAAATTCTCGCAGGTTTTGCGCATTGCTCTTTCGTAATTTGATGCATCAGGTTGTCATTATTCCAGATCTCGCTTCTGGAGAAACATCATGCTGTTCTGCTTCTCCTTTCATCGGTTGGCAACGGTGGCTCACCAGTTGCATCACAGGCAGTTGGCTGGGTTTCGACACCGATCACCGCAACTTTCTCAATACACTGAAAATCTGCCTTCCCAGAGCATAGAGTTAATTCCCATAGCAATTCCTACACACTTAAATACGACGCTGAAAGGTGCTTTGGAGTAAAATGGATTTAATGGGCGATTATTATTCATGGTCGTCTTTGCGTCGGAAATTGAATTTCCGTCTCTCATCCATTTGACGGAAATATGAACAACGGATGTTAGCTTCCCGCTGCTCCCTTTATAACATATTCTCGCCGCAGACGAGGCCAGATGCCAACATGTCCAGATACCATGTTAACACCGAGTGACACCACTCTGTCCACCACACGCTCTCTGTCTATTTCACTCTGTGGCGCCTCTCTCATCATTCCGCATCTGTTCCGTCATAATCTCCACCCTGTCCTTCCATGCAGGCAGACGGAACATCTTAACTTCGATCCTCAGTAATGCTCTATGATACATAGGAAATATTTCATGTTGTCACTACCCCTTCCAACCCTTCCGAATTTGGTGGAAAGTTTCCGCTTTCTTATTTCATTTCCGCCGTTAATGACTTAGACGAAGGGATTAAAAGTGCCATTAGCAAATTTGCAGATGATACTAAGCTGGGGGGTAGTGTGAATTGTGAGGAAGATGCAATAAGGCTGCAGGGTGACTTGAACAGGTTGTGTGAGTGGGCGGATACATGGCAGATGCAGTTTAATGTAGATAAGTGTGAGGTTATTCACTTTGGAAGTAAGAATAGAAAGGCAGATTATTATCTGAGTGGTGTCAAGTTAGGAGGAGGGGGAGTTCAACGTCATCTGGGTGTCCTAGTGCATCAGTCAATGAAAGGAAGCATGCAGGTACAGCAGGCAGTGAAGAAAGCCAATGGAATGTTGGCCTTCATAACAAGAGGAGTTGACTATAGGAGCAAAGAGGACCTTCTACCGTTGTACCGTCCCCTGGTGAGACAGCACTTGGAGTACGGTGTGCAGTTTTGGTCTCCAAATTTGAGGAAGAATATTCTTGCTATGGAGGGCGTGCAGCGTAGGTTCACTAGGTTAATTCCCGGAATGGCGGGACTGTCGTATGTTGAAAAGCTGGAGCGATTGGGCTTGTATACACTGGAATTTAGAAGGATGAGGGGGGATCTTATTGAAACATATAGGAAAATTAGGGGATTGGACACATTAGAGGCAGGAAACATGTTCCCAATGTTGGGGGAGTCCAGAACAAGGGGCCACAGTTTAAAAATAAGGGGTAGGCCATTTAGAACGGAAATGAGGAAGAACGTTTTCAGTCAGAGAGTGGTGAAGGTGTGGAATTCTCTGCGTCAGAAGGCAGTGGAGGCCAGTTCGTTGGATGCTTTCAAGAGAGAGCTGGATAGATCTCTTAAGGATAGCGGAGTGAGGGGGTATGGGGAGAAGGCAGGAACGGGGTACTGATTGAGAGTGATCAGCCATGATCGCATTGAATGGCGGTGCTGGCTCGAAGGGCTGAATGGCCTACTCCTGCACCTATTGTCTATTGTCTATTGTTCCGATTTCGCCTCACATTGTCGGTAATTGCAATTTGTAAATCGGCCCCGAGAGGTCGCTCGGAGCTCCGGGAGAAATCCCCCCGCGCCCTGGAAGTCTCCTCGAAAATGTGGCACCTAGGCTGAGCAAAGCAGCCAATCACGACCTGATCGGGATTTTCACGGCCGATCGGTGGGTTGAATTTGCGAATTGCGTCTGGGGCTCTGGAATCCCAGCCCATCTGGAGCCAGCACATATATCCCCATATCCGACTTTGGCAAGCTGGCTAAACCACCAAGAGTGCCAGAAAATCTGTGCTGGAACTGTAATGAGTAAATATTACATTTAATTGCAAGATTATATAACTATAATAATTAATTTAGATGGGGTTAAAATAGAAAACACAGCAGAAACCCAATTACCACCTTTTGGGGCTGATTATCAATTAATGTGCTAATTTATTTCAACAAGTACGTTTAGTCGAGTCGCGTATATCAACTCTTTCTTCAGAACTTAGTCGTACATTTTGTGACCCATTGTTCTTTTATTCAATACCAAGAGAATTGGGATGTGTAAAGAAAAGAGCAAAATAGAAAAAAAAACATTGTTTTTCTTTGTGTTGCAAAAAGTATCTCTGTTGAATAACCTTTCTATAAATAGCAGAATATGATAGACCTGAGAATGTACATGCTGTCCAAGAACTACAGACTGTTGGAAATATAATAGTCGTTTTTCACACATTAATACAGCGCAAGGCGTATGCGCATTTGGCGTTCATAAAATTTGTTTTGCTGAAAAGTTGCATTACGCGCATTCATTGTTATGAATTTTGATGTAAAATTCTGAATTTTTGAAAAACAAAATTATGAATTTGTAATTCAAATGTTGGGAGGTCTGTGTTATTGATCGACCCCACCATTAATTTTCCAACTTTAGAATCGTAGACCCTTTGAGCTACCAAGTGCTCCCCTCACTGGTAATCGGCCCGAAACCTCGACGAACGGCTAATGCTTCCTCAGATGCTGCTCGACCCAATTAGTACATCCAGGGTTTTTGTTTTTTTCAAGATTCCAGCATCTTTATTCGATTTGGACATGTGTAGGAATGATCTGCAGGTGCTAGATGGAAACAAAAACTCGGCTGGACAGGAGAGAAGGAATGGGTGACGTTTTGGGTCGAGAACCTTCTTCAGGCTGATGTCAGGAAAGAGGCAGATACAGAGACTTGAAAGTGTCAGGTGTGAAAGAGCACAAAGGGAATAGATTTAAGGAAAATGTTGAAAAGACCATTGTTAGCGGGGAGTTTTCTGCTATTTAAATCTATGTTCAAAGCAAACAGAGATAAAATCTAGTCGGAGACAGTGAGAATGTCGGAGAATTTGGGAAAGGGGAGGGATGGAGTGAGGGAGAAAACACAGCTTAATTGAAGTTAGAAAATTCATACCGTTGGGGTGTCAGCTTCCCAAGCGAAAAAGTAGATGCCGTTCTTCCAATTGCGCTGGGTGTCACTCTGACAATGGAGGAGGCCCAGTGCAGAAAGGGCAATGTGGGAATGGGAGGGGGGTTTAATGTGTTTCGCAAACGGGAGGCAGGTAGGATTAGGCGGACTGAGCGTGGGTGTTTCAGTGGATCGTGGATCGTTGAGCCTGCGCGTGATCACGCCAATATATCGGAGTCCATACCTGGAACCGGGAATACAGTAGATTAGTTTGGAAAATGTGCAAGATAACCTCTGCCTCACCTGAAATGATTGCCGGGCCCTTGGCGAAGTGGTTGCGGGGTATAATGACAGCTCCTGCATCTGCTGCGGTTGCCAGGGAAAGTACCTGGTGAGGGGGTGGTTTGAGTGGGAAGGGACGAGTTGACCAGGGAGTTGTGGAGGGAATGGCCTATGTCATACCCATGCACTCACAGTATCAGATATACACACGGACTAGACAATAGGCAATAGAAAATATGTGCAGGAGTAGGCCATTCGGCCCTTCGAGCCAGCACCGCCATTCAATGTGATCATGGCTGATCATTCTCAATCGGTACCCCGTTCCTGCCTTCTCCCCATACCCCCTGACTCCACTATCCTTAAGAGCTGTATCTAGCTCTCTCTTGAATGCATTCAGAGAATTGGCTTCCACTGCCTTCTGAGGCAGAGAATTCCACAGATTCACAACTCTCCGACTGAAAACGCTTTTCCTCATCTCCGTTCTAAATGGCCTACCCCATATTCTTAAACCGTGGCCCTGGTTCTGGTCTCCCCCAACATTGGGGAAATGTTTCCTGCCTCTAACGTTTCCAACCCCTTAATAATCTTATACGTTTCGATAAAATCTCCTCTCATCTTTCTAAATTCCAGTGTATACAAGCCTAGCCGCTCCAGTCTTTCAACATATGACAGTCCCGCCATTCCGGGAATTAACCTAGTAAACCTACGCTGCACGCCATCAATAGAAAGAATATCCTTCCTTAAATTTGGAGACCAAAACTGCACACAGTACTCCACGTGCGGTCTCACTAGGGCCCTGCACAACTGCAGAAGGACCTCTTTGCTCCTATACTCAACTACTCTTGTTATGAACACCAACATTCCATTGGCTTTCTTCACTGCCTGCTGTACCTGCATGCTTCCTTTCAGTGACTGATGGACTAGGACACCCAGATCTCGTTGTAAGTCCCCGTTTCCTAACTTGGCACCATTCAGATAATAATCTGCCTTCCTATTCTTACCACCAAAGTGGACAAACTCACACTTACCCACATTAAACTGCATCTGCCATGCATCCGCCCACTCACGCAACCTGTCCAAGTCACTCTGCAACCTCATGGCATCTTCCTCACAGTTCACACTGCCACCCAGCTTTGTATCATTTGCAAATTTTCTAATGGTACTTTTAATCCCCTCATCCATGTCATTAATGTATATTGTAAATAACTGCGGTCACAGCACTGAGCCTTGCGGTACCCCACTAGTCACTGCCTGCCATTCTGAAAGGGACCCATTTATCCCCAATATTTGCTTTCTGTCTGTCAACTATTTTTCTATCCATGTCAGTACCCTACCCCCGATACCATGTGCTCTAATTTTGCTGACTAATCTCCTATGTGGGACCTTATCGAAGGCTTTCTGAAAGTCGAGGTACACCACATCCACTGGCTCTCCCCAGTCAATTTTCCGAGTTACTTCCTCAATAAATTCCAGAAGATTAGTCAAGCATGTTTTCCCCTTCGTAAATCCATGCTGACTCGGAACAATCCTGTTACTGCTATCCAAATGCTCCGCAATTTCGTCTTTTATAATTGACTCCAGCATCTTCCCCACTAGTCAGACTAACTGGTCTATAATTTCATATTTTCTCTCTCCCTCCTTTCTTAAAAAGTGGGATAACATTAGCTACCCTCCAATCCACAGGAACTGATCCTGAATCTATCGAAATTGGAAAATGATCACCAACGTGTCCAAAATTTCTAGAGCCATCTCCTTATGTACCCTGCGATGCAGACCATCAGGCCCTGGGGATTTATCAGCCTTCAGTCCCATCAGTCTACCCAACACCATTTCCTGCCTAATGTGGATTTCCTTCAGTTCCTCCGTCACCCTAGGATCTCTGGCCACTAGAACATCTGGGAGATAGTTTGTATCTTCCTTAGTGAAGACAGGTCCAAAGTATCGGTTCAATTCGTCTGCCATTTCCTTGTTACCCATAATAAATTCTCCAGCTTCTGTCTTCAACCCACATTTACCTTAAGCATTATTTTTCCTCTTCACAAACCTGAAGAAGCTTTTACTATCCTCCTCTATATTATTGGCTAGCTTACCCTCGTACCTCATCTTTTGTCCCCGTATTGCCTTTTTAGGTACCTTCTGTTGCTCTTTAAAAGAGTCCCAATCCTCTGACTTCCCACTCTACTTTTCTATGTTGTACTTCTTCTCTTTTATTTTTATGCTGTCCTTGACTTACCTTGTCAGCCACGGGTGCATTTTACTCCTCTTAGAATCTTTCCTCCTCTTTGGGGTAAATTGATCCTGCAACTTCTGCATTGTCCCCAGGAATACCTGCCATTGCTGTTCCACCGTCTTCCCTGCTAGGGACTCCTTCCAGTCAATTCTGGCCAGCTCCTGCCTCATGCCTCTGTAATTCCCTTTGCTATACGGTAATACTGACACTTCCGATTTTCCCTTCTCCCTCTCAATTTGTAGAGTAAAACATCATATTGTGATCACTGCATCCTAATGTCTCTTTTACCTCGAGTCCCCTTATCAGATTAGGTTCATTACACAACACTATGTCCAGAATTGCCTTCTCCCTGGTAGGCTCCTGTACAAGCTGTTCTAAGAATCCATCTCGGAGGCACTCCACAAACTCTCTTTCCTGGGGGCCATTACCAACCTGATTTTCCCAGTCTACTTGCATGTTGAAATCTCCCATAACCACCGTAGCATTACATTTGCGATGTGCCAATTTTATCTCCTCATTCAACTTGCACCCTATGTCGAGGCTACTGTTTGGGGGCTTGTAGATAACTCCCATTAGGGTATTTTTACCGTTACAATTCCTCATTTCTATCCATACTGATTCTACATCTCCTGATTCTATGTCACCCCTTGCAAGGGACTATATATCATTCCTTACCAACAGAGCGACTCCACCCCCTCCGCCCACTTGTCTGTCTTTTCGATCGGTCGTATACCCTTGAATATTCAGCTCCCAGCCCTGGTTCTCTTGTAGCCATGACTCTGTAATTCCCACAAATTCATACTTGCGAATATCTAACTGAGCCTCAAGCA
>NC_135991.1:12041127-12081445 GCF_053455715.1 Rhinoraja longicauda | reverse complement strand
CTCCCTCTCCCTCTCTCTCTCTCCCCCCTCTCTCCCTCCCCCTCTCTCTCTCTCTCCCCCTCTCTCTCTCTCACCCCCCACTCTCATTTTCTCTCTCACACACACTCTCTCTCTCTCCTTCACTCTCAATCACTCTCTCTCCCCTCTCCCTCTCATTCTCTCTCACTCTCTCTCTCCCTCTCTCTTACCGCCTCTCACTCTCTCTCTCCTTCCTCTCTCTCCCCTCTCTCTCTCTCTCTCTCTCTCTCTCTCCCTCCCCCTCTCTCTCCTTCCCTCCTCTCTCTCACCCTCTCTCACCCTCTCTCTCCCCCTCTCCCCCCTCTCCCTCTACTTCTCTCTCCCCCTCTCTCTCTCCTGCTTTGCCCTCTACATCCCCTATAACCGTGACCAGTTGATCAAGGTGTGTAAGGCAGAGGCGGGTGGCCGGCTGGTCGAAGAGATGGTGGAATGGATCAAATGCATCAGGTACGACCGGGAGAGAGTGATAGCTTGAGAGTTTGGAAAAGTTAGAGAGAGACAGAGAGAGAGCGAGTGAGAGAGATGGGGAGAGATGGGGAGAGAGAGAGAGAGAGAGGAATCACAGGTTGTATCGAATATCGGCCCCTACCCCAGAAGCGATGGTGGAATGGATCAAAGAGAGACCCAGGAGCGGTTGGAGCAGCGTCCGGGCGGTAGGTTTAAAACCCCAGCGCGGGGCCTTGTTCACCGGAGGCGGTTGGAGGCGGTTGGGGGCGGTTGGGGGCGGTTGGGGGGGTTGGAGGCGGTTGGTGGCGGTTGGAGGCGGTTGGGGGCGGTTGGGGGGGTTGGAGGCGGTTGGGGCGGTTGGAGGCGGTTGGGGTCGGTTGGGGGCGGTTGGGGGCGGTTGGAGGCGGTTGGGGCGGTTGGAGGCGGTTGGGGGCGGTTGGGGTCGGCTGGGGGCGGTTGGGGGCGGTTGGAGGCGGTTGGAGGCGGTTGGGGGCGGTTGGGGGCGGTTGGAGGCGGTTGGGGGCGGGCGGTTGGAGGCGGTTGGGGGCGGGCGGTTGGAGGCGGTTGGGGGCGGGCGGTTGGAGGCGGTTGGGGGCGGTTGGAGGCGGTTGCGGGCGGTTGGGGGCGGTTGGAGGCGGTTGGGGTCGGTTGGAGGCGGTTGGGGGCGGTTGGGGGCGGTTGGGGCGGTTGGAGGCGGTTGGGGGCGGGCGGTTGGAGGCGGTGGGGCGGGCGTTGGAGGCGGTTGGGGGCGGTTGGAGGCGGTTGGAACGTTGGTGTAAAAACGTACCCTCACACTTCACAAGAAGTGTTCTGGAGGAAGCCGCTGATTGGTGGAAGCGGACTGAGGAAGCAGCTGATGGGGCGTAACCCCGGGGTTGTAATTCTGCTTTTTGTTCGTACTTTTAGTTCAGGGTTCGGTGAGTTCAGGGTTCGAGGGTTCGGTGAGTTCAGGGTTCGGTGAGTTCAGGGTTCGGTGAGTTCAGGGTTCGGTGAGTTTCAGGGTTCGGTGAGTTCAGGGGTTCGGTGAGTTCAGGGTTCGGTGAGTTGGTCGGTGAGTTCAGGGTTCGGTGAGTTCAGGGTTCGGTGAGTTCAGGGCTCGGTGAGTTCAGGGCTCGGTGAGTTCAGGGTTCGGTGAGTTCAGGGTTCGGTGAGTTCAGGGTTCGGTGAGTTCAGGGTTCGGTGAGTTCAGGGTTCGGTGAGTTCAGGGTTCGGTGAGTTCAGGGTTCGGTGAGTTCAGGGTTCGGTGAGTTCAGGGTTCGGTGAGTTCATGGTTCGGTGAGTTCAGGGTTTCGGTGAGTTCAGGGTTCGGTGAGTTCAGGGTTCGGTGAGTTCAGGGTTCGGTGAGTTCAGGGTTCGGTAGTTTCAGGGTTCGGTGAGTTCAGGGTTCGGTGAGGTTCAGGGTTCGGTGAGTTCAGGGTTCGGTGAGTTTCAGGGTTCGGTGAGTTCAGGGTTCGGTGAGTTAAGGGGTTCGGTGAGTTCAGGGTTCGGTGAGTTCAGGGTTCGGTGAGTTCAGGGTTCTGTGAGTTAAGGGTTCGGTGAGTTCAGGGTTCGGTGAGTTAAGGGTTCGGTGAGTTCAGGGGGTCCGGTGAGTTAAGGGTTCGGTGAGTTCAGGGTTCGGTGAGTTCAGGGTTCGGTGAGTTCAGGGTTCGGTGAGTTCAGGTTTCGGTGAGTTAAGGTTCGGTGAGTTAAGGGTTCGGTGAGTTAAGGGTTCGGTGGAGTTAAGGGTTCGGTGAGTTAAGGGTTCGGTGAGTTAAGGGTTCGGTGAGTTCAGGGTTTCCGTGAGTTCAGGGTTCGGTGAGTTAAGGGTTTCGGTGAGTTCAGGGTTCGGTGAGTTAAGGGTTTCGGTGAGTTAAGGGTTCGGTTAGTTCAGGGTTCGGTGAGTTCAGGGTTCGGTGAGTTAAGGGTTCGGTGAGTTCAGGGTTCGTTGAGTTCAGGGTTCGGTGAGTTCAGGGTTCGGTGAGTTCAGGGTTCGGTGAGTTCAGGTTTCGGTGAGTCAGGGTTCGGTGAGTTCAGGGTTCGGTGTGTTAAGGGTTCGGTGAGTTCAGGGTTCGGTGAGTTAAGGGTTCGGTGAGTTCAGGGTTCGGTGAGTTAAGGGTTCGGTGAGTTCAGGGTTCGGTGAGTTCAGGGTTCGGTGTGTTCAGGGTTCGGTGAGTTAATGGTTCGGTGAGTTAAGGGTTCGGTGAGTTCAGGGTTTCGGTGAGTTAAGGGTTCGGTGAGTTAAGGGTTCGGTGAGTTTCAGGGTTCGGTGAGTTCAGGGTTCGGTGAGTTCAGGGTTCGGTGAGTTCAGGGTTCGGTGAGTTAAGGGTTCGGTGAGTTCAGGGGTTCGGTGAGTTCTGGGTTCGGTGAGTTAAGGGTTTCGGTGAGTTAAGGGTTCGGTGAGTTAAGGGTTCGGTGAGTTAAGGGTTCGGTGAGTTCAGTGTTCGGTGAGTTCAGGGTTCGGTGAGTTAAGGGTTCGGTGAGTTAAGGGTTCGGTGAGTTAAGGGTTCGGTGAGTTCAGGGTTCGGTGAGTTCAGGGTTCGGTGAGTTAAGGGTTCTGTGAGTTAAGGGTTCAGTGCTTTTTTGTAAAGGTACAGTTTAAAGCATTAAGAGGGATTTGATTTAATTTAGGGGTAAGACATGTCAGATGAGATCGGCCCCGTGGATTGCTCATCCTGCAACATGTGGAGATCAGGGATATTGTCGGTGTCCCTGATGACTACGTGTGCAGGAAGTGTGTCCAGCTGCAGCTCCTGGCAAACCGCATTGAACGGTTGGAGCTGCGGTTGGACTCATTCTGGAGCATTCACGATGCTGAGAAGGTCGTGGATAGCACGTATAGCGAGTTGGCCACACCACAGGTAAAAGATAAGCGGACAGAAAGGAAACGGGTGGCCACTAGCCAGCGTAGCAGTAGGCAGGTAATGCAGGAGTCCCCTGCGGTCATCACCCTCCTAAACAGATATGCCATTTTGGATACTGTTGGGGGAGATGGCTCACCAGGGGAAGGCAGCAGCAGCCAAGTTCATGGCACCGTGGGTGGCTCTGCGGCAAAAGAGGGGAGGAAAAAGAGTGGAAGGGCTATAGTGATAGGGGATTCAATTGTAAGGGGAATAGATAGGCGTTTCTGCGGCAGCAAACGAGACTCCAGGATGGTATGTTGCCTCCCTGGTGCAAGGGTTAGGGATATCTCTGAGCGGCTGCAGGACATTCTGAAGGGGAGGGTGAGCAGCCAGTTGTCGTGGTGCACGTTGGCACCAACGATTTAGGTAAAAACGGGATGAGGTCCTACAAGGTGAATTTAGAGAGCTAGGAGATAAACTAAAAAGTAGGACCTCAAAGGTAATAATCTCTGGATTACTACCAGTGCCACGTGATAGTCAGAGTAGGAATAGGAGGATATTTCAGATGAATACGTGGCTTGAAAAATGGTGCAAGGGGGAGGGATTCAAATTTTTAGGACATTGGAACCAGTTCTGGGAGAGGTGGGACCAGTACAAACAGGACGGTCTGCACCTGAACAGGAATGGAACCAACGTCCCAGGGGGAGTGTTTGCTAGTGCTGTCGGGGAGGATTTAAATTAATGTGGCAGGGGGATGGGAGCAGGAGCAGAGAGACAGAGGGGTGTAAAATGAGGGTAGAAGCAACAGGTAGCAAGGTGAAAAGTAAAAGTGGTAGACAGTCAAATCCAGGGCAAAAATCAAAAAGGGCCACTTTTCAACATAATTGTATAAGGGGTAAGAGAGTTGTAAAAACAAGCCTGAAGGCTTTGTGTCTCAATGCAAGGAGTATACGTAATAAGGTGGATGAATTAAATGTGGAGGTAGTTAATAATGATTATGATATAATTGGGATTACGGAGACATGGCTCCAGGGTGACCATGGCTGGGAGCTCAATATCCATGGATATTCTATATTCAGGCGAGATAGACAGAAAGGAAAAGGAGGTGGGGTAGCGTTACTGGTTAGAGAGGAGATTAAAGCAGTGGAAAGGAAGGACATTAGCTTGGAGGAAGTGGAATCGATATGGGTAGAGCTACGAAACACTAAGGGGCAGAAAACGCTAGTGGGAGTTGTGTACAGGCCACCTAACAGCAGTAGTGAGGTTGGGGATGGCATCAAGCAGGAAATTAGAAATGCATGCACTAAAGGTGCAGCAGTTATAATGGGTGACTTCAATCTACATATAGATTGGGTGAACCAAACTGGCAGGGGTGCTGAGGAAGTGGATTTCTTGGAATGTTTGAGAGATGGTTTTCTAAATCAACATGTCGAGGAACCAACGAGAGAACAGGCCATTCTAGACTGGGTATTTAGTAATGAGGAAGGGTTAGTTAGCAGTCTTGTTGTGCGAGGCCCCTTGGGCAAGAGTGATCATAATATGGTAGAGTTCTTCATTAGGATGGAGAGTGACAAAGTCGATACAGAAACAAGTGTTCTGAACTTAAAGAAAGGTAACTTTGAAGGTATGGGGCGTGAATTGTCCAAGATAGAATGGCGATTGATGCTGAAAGGGTTGACAGTGGACATGCAATGAAAGGCATTTAAAGGTCGCATGGATGAACTACAACAAGTGTTCATCCCAGTTTGGCAAAAGAACAAACCAGGAAAGGTAGTGCATCCGTGGCTAACAAGGGAAATCAAGGATAGTATTAAAACAAAAGATGAAGCATACAGATTAGCCAGAAAAAGTAGCATACCAGAGGACCGGGAGAAATTCAGAATCCAGCAGAGGAGGACAAAGGGCTTAATTAGGAAAGGGAAAATAGACTGAGGGAAAACTGGCAAGGAACATAAAAACAGACTGCAAAAGCTTTTATAGATATGTCAAGAGAAAAAGATTAGTTAAGGCAAATGTAGGTCCCTTGCAGTCGGAAACAGGTGAATTGATCATAGGGAACAAGGCAGACCAATTGAACAAATACTTTGGTTCTGTCTTCACTAAGGAAGACATAAACCGTCTGCCGGAAATAGCGGGGGACCGGTGGTCTAATGAGATGGAGGAACTGAGGGAAATCCAGGTTAGTCGGGAAGTGGTGTTAGGTAAATTAAATGGATTAAAGGCAGATAAATCCCAAGGGCCAGATAGGCTGCATCCCAGAGTGCTTAAGGAAGTAGCCTCAGAAATAGTGGATGCATTAGTGATAATTTTTCAAAACTCTTTAGATTTTGGAGTAGTTCCTGAGGACTGGAGGGTAGCTAATGTAACCCCACTTTTTAAAAAGGGAGGGAGAGAGAAAACGGGGAATTATAGACCAGTTAGCCTAACATCGGTAGTGGGGAAAATGCTAGAGTCAGTTATTAAAGACGTGATAGCATCACATTTGGGAAGTGGTGAAATCATCGGACAAAGTCAGCATGGATTTACCAAAGGCAAATCATGTCTGACGAATCTTATAGAATTTTTCGAGGATGTAACTAGTAGAGTGGATAAGGGAGAACCAGTCGATGTGTTATATCTGGACTTTCAGAAGGCCTCCGACAAAGTCCCACATAGGAGATTGGTGTACAAACTTAAAGCACACGGTATTGAGGGTTCAGTTTTGAGGTGGATAGAAAATTGTTTGGCGGACAGGAAGCAAAGAGTAGGAATAAACGGGTCCTTTTCGGAATGGCAGGCAGTGACTAGTGGGGTACCGCAAGGCTCAGTGCTGGGACCCCAGTTATTTAGTGTATATTAATGATTTGGACGAGGGAATTGAATGAAATATCTCTAAGTTTGCGGATGACACGAAGCTGGGTGGCAGTGTTAGCTGCGAGGAGGATGCTAGAAGGCTGCAGAGTGACTTGGATAGATTAGGCGAGTGGGCAAATACATGGCAGATGCTATATAATGTGGATAAATGTGAGGTTATCCACTTTGGTGGCAAGAACAGGAAAGCAGAGTATTACCTGAATGGTGACCGATTGGGAGAAGGGGAGATGCGACGTGACCTGGGTGTCATGGTGCACCAGTAATTGAAAGCAAGCATGCAGGTGCATCAGGCAGTGAAGAAAGCGAATGGTATGTTGGCATTCATAGCAAGAGGATTTGAGTTTAGGAGCAGGGAGGTTCTGCTGCAGTTGTACAGGGCTTTGGTGAGACCGCACCTGGAGTATTGTGTGCAGTTTTGGTCTCCTAACCTGAGGAAAGACGTTCTTGCCTTAGAGGGAGTACAGATAAGGTTCACCAGATTAATCCCTGGGATGGCGGGACTTGCATATGAGGAAAGACTGGATAGACTGGGCTTGTACTCGCTGGCATTTAGAAGACTGAGGGGGGATCTTATAGAAACATATAAAATTCTTAAGGGGTTGGAGAGGCTAGATGCGGGAAGATTGTTCCCGATGTTGGGGGAGTCTAGAACCAGGGGTCACAGCTTAAGGATAAGGGTGAAGTCTTTTAGGACCGAGATGAGAAAACATTTCTTCACACAGAGAGTGGTGAGTCTGTGGAATTCTCTGCCACAGAAGGTAGTTGAGGCCAGTTCATTGGCTATATTTAAGAGGGAGATAGATGTGGCCCTTTTTGCTAAAGGGATCAGGGGGTATGGAGAGAAGGCAGGTACAGGCTACTGAGCTGGATGATCAGCCATGATCATATTGAATGGCGGTGCAGGCTCGAAGGGCCGAATGGCCTACTCCTGCACCTATTTTCTATGTTTCTAAATGTATCAGGTATGACGGAGGGGGGGAGAGAGAGAGGGCGAGGGCGAGAGAGAGAGAGGGAGAGGGAGAGAGAAAGAGTTGATGCATTTTTGGGGCCTAAATTTTAGGCTTTAGATAATTTTGGTGGACTTACGCTTTAAGGTTTTTCATTGATAGAGAGAGAGAGAGAGGGGGGAGAGAGAGAGAGAGAGAGAGAGAGAGAGAGAGAGAGAGAGAGAGAGAGAGAGAGAGAGAGAGAGAGAGAGAGAGGTGGGAGGTGGAGGGAGAGAGAGAGAGAGAAAGAGAGAGATTTTATAGTCGATGCTTTTTGGGGCCTACATTTTAGGCTTTAGAAAATTTTCAGAGATGGAAACAGAGAGTGAGAGAAGGGGGGGGAGAGAGAGAGAGAGAGAGAGAGAGAGAGAGAGAGAGAGAGAGAGAGAGAGGGAGAGAGGGAGGGAGGGAGGGAGAGAGGGAGGGAGGGAGGGAGGGAGAGAGAGAGAGAGAGAGAGAGAGAGATTGAGATTGAGAGAGAGAGAGAGAGAGAGCGCCCCACCCACCCACCCCTGACCGGCCCCCAGTGAGGAAGGGGGAGGGTGAGAATGAGGGGGTAGAAACTGAAATAAACACTTCAATGATCAGGGACTGTCATTAAAAATGCTCAATATATATGACAGGCATTGGTGTTATTTTTTCTGCTTAATTTGCATCTTTGAGCAAGGGGGCGATTGGGTGAATGTGAGGGGCTGGGGGTCCCGGAGCGGGTCCGGCCATGGGATCATCCGCCCGGGACTGACAGCTGGAAGATGCGGCGGTGAATGTGAGGAGCCGGAGCCCGGAGCGGAGAGACTGCGGCCGCCCTCTGGGATGCGCTCAGGGCGCGGGTTTATTAATGAGCCGCAGCGCTGAGGTGAGCGGATATTTCACCGCGCTCTTCACCTGCTCCCTGAACTTGGACTGGGTCGCCGCGTAAATAAATGTGTTGGTGCAGCAGCTGAGATTCCTCAGCAACATCCCGACGTAACCAAAGATAAATTGAGAATCATTCCCATCATTTCCAATCCCTGTGATCTGATAATAGACGAAGAATACAACCAGCGTCAGCCACAGGAGGATGAAGCTGCCGGAGATGGTGAAGAGTAAAACCACAGACCTCCTCCTGCTCTCCATCTCCGGGTCACTGCGCTTCTTCCCCTTGCTCTCACCCCTCAGCCCCTGACGGACCCGACTGGCCACTAAAATGTACCGGACTGTCAGAACGTTGAGCAGCAGGATCACAGCGAAAGGGAGAAACGGAGTTAAAACCGTGTCGATCCAGTCAAATGCCACCCACCCGGGGTCAGTGTAATAACTGCGCATCGCGTCACACCCCCACGGGACATTGTCGATGGTTGTCCGGGGTTCATTTGTGAAGTAGCGGGGAACGTTTTTCAGACACAGCAGAACGCCGGCTGTTGCGAGAACCGCAGCCGCAGTTTTCCCGGTGCAATATTTAGTTTTCAGCTTCTGGCAACAAATGGCGACAAAGCGATCAAAGGTGAAAGTGACGGTGAACCAGACAGAACAGTCTGTAGCTGCAAACTTCAGTACTTCGTTAACACTGCACACAGGGGTGATGGACAGGAAACTCCAATTAAAGAAATTGAATCGGATCTGATACAAAATGACCTCGTTGATAATGACCAGTAGATCGGCCGCTGCCATGGCCACCAGGTAGCGAGTGGTGCAGGTGGAGAGGCCGCACTTTCCCCTGGACAGGATCACAATCGCCACTAAATTCACTGTGGAAAGAGAAGGGGAGCGGACACTGGGCATTACTGAACACGTCTCCGGGGCTGAACACCGGCTCCACTTTCAGCAGAAGATCAGGAGTGTTGGAGTCGGTGCGCGGCTGCAGGTTTAACAATGTCAGACCCGGCTCCGACTGTGCCCGACCTGCCTGCTTCAGGGGAGAGGAGATAAGGCGACGGGCGGAGTAAAGGGCGGGGAGGGAACTAGCAGCCGCCCGCTACAATAGGCGGAATGGTCCTGTCTACAGTTAACCCCGCTCACAGTCTCTGATGGGGCCGGTTTCACAGACTTAACCGTGACCGGCCGCGTTTAACCAGGGCTCTGGGAACTCGGCATCTGATGGGGACGAGGAGCGTTCCAGAGGGAAGGCGGGGACAACTTAGGATCCGGCAGCAGAGTGGCTCCGTTAATGGATTCATGCCTGAGTTCGGTAACAACACACGACGGTAGATCCGCGGCCACTGGTTCAGGAGATCGATCCAATCATTGACCAACAGGCGGGTAGAATTCGACTGTGACAGACTCCACAGTGAGACATGTCCACAGGAGCGGGTGTTCGCTCTGATCAATAACTCAGACACAGTGAACTTCACAATGTAAACCCCTCCCAGTCACACCGTCCCGGGGAGCTGCCTGTCCCGAGCACTGGGACAACTCTGGGCAAGGTCCCACTGAAGGCAAGAACAACATTCTAGTGGGTCCCGGCAGTGGGAGAAAGAGAGGGTTAGTTTCGGCTGTCTGAAAATGAGAAAAATCACAGGTTAATTCAAAAATAATTCACTGAGAGGATTGATGTGCTTCACATATTCTTGTACAACGACCATCAGTTGGGAATCATGTAACACGATCAGAATCAGGTCAACACCGGTTAACAGACGGAGTTATAAAACTTGAATTGTTCTGTTCACTTACCAGGGACTCCAACGGCAGCAATGATCACGTACAAGATTTTATCCACGTCTAAATATTCGTACAGCTTTTCCCACATGTTCTCTGCCCAGCGACGTGTCCCCGTGAGCTACCGGTAATCTCTCGGAATGAAATGCTGGGGAAGAACATTCCCGGAGATTTTATACCATTTTCCGTCTCCACTGGGACAGTGAACTTTCAGCAGAGATTAAAAAATAGAGATTTTGAAATGATTCGCAAACAGATGACATCAGCCAAGTGAAATCCCTGCTGAGACAGGTCGTGATTTATTCAGGGAATTGATTGAGAAACTCCGAAGACTGGGAATGGTGGCGATACTGAGGGATGGAAATTGGGAGCGGCATTGTTCCAGCAAAGGGGATATTGTTTCAAACTCCATCGGATCCAATTCTCCGCCTCATGTTGTTTGCCTGATTTCCTTCAATCCGCTTCAATCACTAAGGCAATCCCAAATTCCAGGGACCCTCTCAGGGCTTCTGGTGCCCAGTTTAAAGGTGGACTGGGCGACATTTGTCCACAGGTTGAGGAATTAGATCAACAGATCACCTCGCACTAAAGTGTCCCCTCCTCTCTGCTTCACCACTCAATATGATCGCGGCTCGTCTCATTGTAACCTCACTCCCACACTCCCGGCGACCCCCGGAACCATTCACTCCTTGCTTGCCTGGAAGGGATCTGACTTTGCCCTGGGAAAATAACAACCTCTGCCTTCATCACCTCTGAGGAGGAAAGACTCAAAGACCCACGACACGCAGAGAACAGAAACATTGCGGCCTCAGGATTGTCCTAAATGTGGATAAAACAGGAAATCCCTATCTGTCTCCCTCTTTTCCCCAACTCTCCTCCTGCGCGCCTTTACTTCTCTCTCCAGCGCCTTTCTTGGGAAGTGCGGTTAAAACGGTTAACCACCATGGGATGTAACAGCTGTCCCTACACCCCTTCCCTCACACTTCAGCAGCCCTTCCAGATGAGACTGATGTTCCCCTGCACCTCCTCTAACCTCATCTGCTCCGTGCGGTGTTGCACGTACTGTGGGGCAGTACTGATGGAATGACACACTGTGCGGAAGTACTGTTGTTATGACAAACTGTAGCGTAGTACTGATGGAGTGACACACTGTGGCAGATTACTGATGGAGTGACACACTGTGGGGTAGTGCTGATGGAGTGACATACTGCGCGGGATTACTGATGGAGTGAGACACTATGGGGTAGTACTGATGGAGTGACGGACAGTGGGGTAGTATTGATGGAGTGACAAACTGTGGGATGGCACTGGTGGAGTGAGACACCGTGGGGCAGTACTGATGGAGCGACACACTGTGTTGTGGTACTGATGGAGTGAGACACGGTGGGATAGTACTGATGGAATGACACACTGTGGGCTAGTACTGATGGAGTGACACACGACAGGGCAGTGCTGATGCAGTGACACACGGTGTCTGGTTGTAGACATGGAGTGACACACTGTGGGGTATTACCGATGAAGCGGCACACTGTGGGATAGTACTGATGGAATGACGCACTGCGCTGTAGTACTAATGGAGGGCCAAACTGTGGGTTAGTACTGATGCAGTGGCACACGATAGGGCAGAACTGATGCAATGACATGCTGTGTCGTGGTACTGATGGACAGACACACAGTGGAATAGTTCTGATGGAGTAGTGCACCGTGGGATAGCACTGATGGAGTGACACACTGCGGGATAGTACTGATGGAGGTGCACACTGTGGAATGGCACGGATGGAGTGGCACACTGTGAGATAGTACTGATGGAGTGACACACTGTGGAATAGTACTGATGGAGTAGCACACTGTGGAGTAGTACTGATGAAGTGAGGTACGGTGGGGTGACACACAGGGAGGTTATCTCTGGACTGCTTCCTGTACCTCGTGCTGGTGAGGGCAAGATTAGGGAGGTTTGGGATATGAATGTATGGCTGAGAGGCTGGTGGAGGGAGCAGAGATTTAGATTTATAGACCATTGGGATCTATTCTGGGGTAGGTGTGACCTGTGCTAAAGGGACGGGTTGCATCTCAACTGGAGAGGGACCAAAATTCTGGCAGGCAGGTTTGCTGGTGCTACACGTGTGGGTTTAAACGAAGTAGTGGGAGGGATGGGTTGAAAATTGGGAATAGAAAGATGGAGTTAAAGGGGAAGTGACTACAGGAAAAGGTGCAAAAGACACCCGAATTAATGGGAAGGAAAGTTCGAGAAGGGATAAGAGAGTAATGTCAGGGTCAATAGTGACCGGTGTGAGAGGGGAGTTGAATACCGAGGTCAAAGTGTTGTATTTGAATGCGCAAAGTATAAAAAATAAAGTGGACGAGCTTGAGGCTCAGTTAGATATTCGCAAGTATGATGTTGTGGGAATTACAGAGTCATGGCTACAAGAGGACTAGGGCTGGGAGCTGAATATTCAGGGGTATACGACCGATCGAAAAGACAGACAGGTGGTCGGAGGGGGTGGAGTCGCTCTGTTGGTAAGGAATGATATTCAGTCCCTTGCAAGGGGTGACATAGAATCAGGAGATGTAGAATCAGTATGTATAGAAATGAGGAATTGTAACGGTAAAAAGACCCTAATGGGAGTTATCTACAGGCCCCCAAACAGTAGCATCGACATAGGGTGCAAGTTGAATGAGGAGCTAAAATTGGCATGTCGCAAATGTAATGCTAAGGTGGTTATGGGAGATTTCAACATGCAAGTAGACTGGGAAAATCAGGTTGGTAATGGCCCCCAGGAAAGAGAGTTTGTGGAGTGCCTCTGAGATGGATTCTTAGAACAGCTTGTACTGGAGCCTACCAGGGAGAAGGCAATTCTGGACATAGTGTTGTGTAATGAACCTAATCTGATAAGGGGACTCGAGGTAAAAGAGACATTAGGATGCAGTGATCACAATATGATGTTTTACTCTACAAATTGAGAGGGAGAAGGGAAAATCGGAAGTGTCAGTATTACCGTATAGCAAAGGGAATTACAGAGGCATGAGGCAGGAGCTGGCCATAATTGACTGGAAGGAGGCCCTAGCAGGGAAGACGGCGGAACAGCAATGGCAGGTATTCTTGGGGACAATGCAGAAGTTGCAGGATCAATTTATCCCAAAGAGGAGGAAAGATTCTAAGAGGAGTAAGATGCACCCGTGGCTGACAAGGGAAGTTAAGGACAGCATAAAAATAAAAGAGAAGAAGTACAACATAGCAAAGTAGAGTGGGAAGTCAGAGGATTGGGACTCTTTTAAAGAGCAACAGAAGATAACTAAAAAGGCAATACGGGGAGAAAAGATGATGTACGAAGGTAAGCTAGCCAATAATATAAAGGAGGATTGTAAAAGCTTCTTCAGGTTTGCGAAGAGGAAAAAATGGTTAAGGCAAATGTGGGTTGAAGACAGAAGCAGGGGAATTTATTATGGGGAACAAGGAAATGGCAGACGAGTTGAACCGGTACTTTGGACCTGTCTTCACTAAGGAAGATACAAACAATCTCCCAGATGTTCTAGAGGCCAGAGATCCTAGGGAGACGGAAGAACTGAAGGAAATCCACATTAGGCAGGAAATAGTGCTGTGTGGACTGATGGGACTGAAAGCTGATAAATCCCCAGGGCCTGATGGTCTGCATCCCAGGGTACATAAGGAGGTGGCTCTAGAAATTGTGGACACATTGGTGATCATTTTCCAATTTCGATAGATTCAGGATCAGTTCCTGTGGATTGGAGGGTAGCTAATGTTATCCCACTTTTTAAGAAAGGAGGGAGAGAGAAAATAGGAAATCATAGACCAGTTAGTCTGACTAGTGGGGAAAATGCTGGAGTCAATTATAAAAGACGAAATTGCGGAGCATTTGGATAGCAGTAACAGGATTGTTCCGAGTCAGCATGGATTTACGAAGGGCCCTAGTGAGACCGCACCTGGAGTACTGTGTGCAGTTTTGGTCTCCAAATTTGAGGAGGGATATTCTTGCTATTAAGGGCGTTATTTCCCAGAATGGCGGGACTGTCATATGTTGAAAGACCGGAGCGACTCGGCTTGTATACACTGGAATTTACAAAGATGAGAGGGGATCTTATCGAAACGTATAAAATTATTAAGGGGTTGGGCACGTTAGAGGCAGGAAACATGTTCCCAAACTTGGGGTAGTCCAGAACAAGGGGCCACACAGTTAAGAATAAGGGGTCGGCCTTTTAGAACGGAGATGAGGAAAAACCTTTTCAGTCAGCGGCTTGTGAATCTGTGGGATTAATTATCTGCCTCAGAAGGCAGTGGAGGCCAATTCTCTGAATGCATTCAAGAGAGAGCTAGATAGAGCTCTTAAGCATAGTGGAGTCAGGGGGGTATGGAGAGAAGGCAGGAACGATCAGCCATGATCACATTGAATGGCGGTGCTGGCTCGAAGGGCCGAATGGCCTACTCCAGCACCTATTTTCTATTGTCTATTGTCTAGTCCGTGTGTATATCTGATACTGTGAGTGCATGTGTATGACATAGGCCATTCCCTCCACAACTCCCTGGTCAACTCGTCCCTTCCCACTCAAACCACCACCTCACCAGGTACTATCCCTTGCAACCGCAGCAGATGCAAGAGCTGTCGTTATACCCCCCAAACACATCGTCCAAGGGCCCGGCAATCATTTCAGGTGAGGCAGAGGTTAACTTGCACATCTTCCAAACTAATCTACTGTATTCCCCGTTCCAGGTGTGGACTCCGATATATTGGCGTGATCACTCGCAGGCTCGACGATCCACGATCCACTGAAACACTCACGCTCAGTCCGCCTAATCCTACCTGCTTCCCGTTTGCGAAACACATTAAACCCCCTTCCCATTCCCACATTGCCCTTTCTGCCCTGGTCCTCCTCCATTGTCAGAGTGACACCCAGCGCAATTGGAAGAACGGCATCTACTTTTTCGCTTTGGAAGCTGACACCCCAACGGTATGAATTTTATAACTTCAAGTAAGACGTGTTTTCTCCATCACTCCATCCCTCCCCTTTCCCAAATTCTCCGACCATTCTCACTGTCTCCGACTAGATTTTATCTCTGTTTGCTTTGAACATAGATTTAAAAAGCAAAAAACTCCCCGCTAACAATGGTCTATTCTACATTTTCCTTTAAATCTATTCCCTTTGTGCTCTTTCACACCTGACACTTTCATGTCTCTGGGTCTGCCTCTTTCCTTACATCAGCCCGAAGAAGGTTCTCGGCCCGAAACGTCACCCATTCCTTCTCTCCAGAGATGTTGCCTGTCCAGCCGAGTTTTTGTTTCCATCTAGCACCTGCAGATCATTCCTACACATGTCCAAATCGAATAAAGATGCTGGAATCTTGAAAAAAAAACAGAACCCTGGATGTACTAATTGGGTCGAGCAGCATCTGAGGAAGCAGTAGCCGTTCGTCGAGGTTTCGCGACGATTACCAGTGAGTGGAGCACTTGGTAGCTCAAGGGATCTACGATTCTAAAGTTGGAAAATTAATGGTGGGGTCGATCAATAACACAGCCCTCCCAACATTCGAATTACAAATTCATAATTTTGTTGAAAAAATTCAGAATTTTACATCAAAATTCATAACAATGAACGCGTAATGCAACTTTTCAGCAAACAAAAATTATGAACGCCAAATGCGCATACGCCTTGCGCTGTATTAATGTGTGAAAAACGACTATTATATTTCCAACAGTCTGTAGTTCTTGGACTGCATGTACATTCTCAGGTCTATCATATTCTGCTATTTATAGAAAGGTTATTCAACAGAGATACTTTTTGCAACACAAAGAAAAAAAATGTTTTTTTTCTATTTTGCTCTTTTCTTTACACATCCCAATTCTCTTGGTATTGAATAAAAGAACAATGGTCATAAAATGTACGACTAAGTTCTGAAGAAAGAATTGATATATGCGACTCGACTAAACGAACTTGTTGAAATAAATTCGCACATTAATTGATAATCAGCCCCAAAAGGTGGTAGTTGGGTTTTCTGCTGTGTTTTATATTTTAACCCCGTCTTAATTAATTAATTAATTAATATAGTTATATAATCTTGCAATTGAATTTAATATTTACTCATTAAAGTTCCAGCAAAGATTTCCTGGCACTCTTGGTGGTTTAGCCAGCTGGCCAAAGTCGGATATGGGGATATATGTGCTGGCTCCAGATGGGCTGGGATACAAGAGCCCCGGTCGCAATTCGCAAATTCAACCCACCGATCGGCCGTGAAAATCCCGATGAGGTCGTCATTGGCTGCCTTGCCCAGCCTAGGTGCCACATTTTCGGGGAGACTTCCAGGGCGCGGGGGGGGTTTCTCGCGGAGCCCCGAGCCACCTCTCGAGGCCGATTGACAAATTGAAATTACCGAAAATGTGAGGTGAAATCGGAACGGCGGAAATGAAATAATGAAGCGGAAACCTTCCACCAAATTCGGAAGGGTTGGGAGGGGTATCGACAATAGGAAATATTTCCTATGTATTGTAGTGCATGACTGAGGATCGAAGTGAAGATGTTCCGTCTGCCTGCACGGAAGGACAGGGTGGAGATCATGACTAAACAGATGCGGAGTTATAAGAGAAGCACCACAGAGTGAAATAGACAGAGAGTGTGTGGTGGACAGAGTGGCGTCACTCGGTGTTAACATGGTATCTGGAGATTAGTGGGCGAAATTAGGGCACATGGTATTGGGGGTAGGGTACTGACATGGATAGAACGAAGGGATTAAAAGTACCATTAGCAAATTTGCAGATGATACTAAGCTGGGGGGTAGTGTGAATTGTGAGGAAGATGCAATAAGGCTGCAGGGTGACTTGGACAGGTTGTGTGAGTGGGCGGATACATGGCAGATGCAGTTTAATGTAGATAAGTGTGAGGTTATTCACTTTGGAAGTAAGAATAGAAAGGCAGATTATTATCTGAATGGTGTCAAGTTAGGAGGAGGGGGAGTTCAACGAGATCTGGGTGTCCTAGTGCATCAGTCAATGAAAGGAAGCATGCAGGTACAGCAGGCAGTGATGAAAGCCAATGGAATGTTGGCCTTCGTAACAAGAGGAGTTGAGTATAGGAGCAAAGAGGTCCTTCTACAGTTGTACCGGGCCCTGGTGAGACCGCACCTGGAGTACTGTGTGCAGTTTTGGTCTCCAAATTTGAGGAAGGATATTCTTGCTATGGAGGGCGTGCAGCGTAGGTTCACTAGGTTAATTCCCGGAATGGCGGGACTGTCGTATGTTGAAAGGCTGGAGCGATTGGGCTTGTATACACTGGAATTTAGAAGGATGAGGGGGGATCTTATTGAAACATATAAGATAATTAGGGGATTGGACACATTAGAGGCAGGAAACATGTTCCCAATGTTGGGGGAGTCCAGAACAAGGGGCCACAGTTTAAGAATAAGGGGTAGGCCATTTAGAACGGAGATGAGGAAGAATTTTTTCAGTCAGAGAGTGGTGAAGGTGTGGAATTCTCTGCCTCAGAAGGCAGTGGAGGCCAGTTCGTTGGATGCTTTCAAGAGAGAGCTGGATAGAGCTCTTAAGGATAGCGGAGTGAGGGGGTATGGGGAGAAGGCAGGAACGGGGTACTGATTGAGAGTGATCAGCCATGATCGCATTGAATGGCGGTGCTGGCTCGAAGGGCTGAATGGCGTACTCCTGCACCTATTGTCTATTGTCTATTGTCATGTTGGGATCTGTCCTAATCTGAGGTGAAAATCTTTCATAAAGGGAACAGCGGGATGCTAAGATCCGTTGGTTATCTTTCCGGGAAATGGATGAGAGATAGAAATTCAATTTCCGACGCTAAGACGACCATGAATAATAATCGCTCCTTAAATCCATTTACTACAAAGCACCTTTCGGCGTCGTATTTAAGTGGGTAAGAATTGCTATGGGAATTAACTCTATGCTCTGGGAACGCAGATTTTCAGTGTATTGAGAAAGTTGCGGTGATCGGAGTCGAAACCCGGCCAACCGCCTGTGATGCAACTGGTGAGCCACCGTTGCCTGCTGATGAAAGGAGGCGCACAACAGCATGATGCGTCCACAGAAGCGAGAGCTGGAGTAATGACGACCTGATCCGTCAACTTACGAAAGATCAATGCCGAAAACCTGCGAGTATTTATCACAGAATGATTTTTCGCGACCGGGTGGCGTGAGACCTACGTGCCGCGGTCTGTCGAGGGAAGCCGCCCCGAACTCGGCTCTGTTTGTCTCCGAAGACCCGGTGAGCCACCAGCGCGGCCGACGCACTCGGAGGGCGGTACGGGTGGTGATGAAACCCAGATAGGCAGCCAAACGAGCAGCCGGGAGATCACGCTTGGAGTCGGCCGAGGCTACATTCAAATTGGAGGATCAGCATCGCATATTTCACTTGGGCATCTTTCAACCCAGTGGTGTGAACATCGATTTCTCTAAATTCAAGTAACCGCTGCATTCCATCTCTCTTCATCCTTCCGCCTCACATGTCGCACCAGCTTCTCGTTTTCACCCAGCTAGCACTGGCCTATTTCTTTCATCGTCGTTATTTGTTTGCATATCGTTCATTCATTGTTCTAAATTTCAGTACATCACCATTTATATCTCCCGTTTCCCTTTTACATGAATTTCGGTCTGAAGAAGTGTCTGGACAGAAAAGGTCACCCATTCCGTCTTTACGGAGATGCTGCCTGACTCACTAAGTTACTCCAGCATGCTGTGTTTATCTTTGGAGTGGGCCGACGCTCATCTCCCGCTAGGGAATCAGAAGGAGAAGAGAGTCGGCGACACTTGCGGACATCGGACAAATGGCACGTAGGAGCACTGTGGTCCAATCTTCCGCTCCTTCAAGGTCGGCTGTGTGTGGCGGCCCCGGGCACGTTGGCGGAGAGCCTGGAGATGAGCAGGACAGCTCGCTGGTAATTCGAATGTGGTGATGGAAGCAACAGGTCTTTATGGCTATGTGTGGGTTAGACTGTTTAAAATGTCGTAAAAATATGGCGGCGATTGCTCTTGGACTCAGAGGGCTTTCTATGTATGGGGAACTTAATCCGGGATCTTCTTGATGTATAGTAATAATCGCACTGATCTATAGGCACAAAATATATTTCACGCCATCTTTGGTACACGTGACAATAAAAGAACCATTGAATAACCATTGATTATTCATTATTGATTATTGATTGATTGATGGATCTTTTCCACGCGGTTGCGGTTCTCGTTCCGTCCACTTGGTGTTCTCCTCATCTGAAAGCACGAATTTTCGCAACACCCAGAAAATATTCACCCGGTGTCGAAACAAAATGAAAGACCATGCTTCATTGTTTGAGCAGCTAAATATAGAAAATCGACCAACTCGTATCAGTTAATATCAAAATGTGTTTTGCTATAAAATGTTATTTTCAACCAAATGCTGTTGGGTTCGAACTTTTGCACAACTGTGGACAGTCCTGGAAAAACAATGAAACCTACTCTTCCATAAACGTTGTCTGAGCTCCTCCAATTACACATTGATCATGCTATTTATAGAATTAGGCAACACGGCAAGAGGCCTGTCGAAACTGATTATGCCGAAATTGGTCAACCAATCTAGTCCAATTTGCCTAGGTTTGCTCCAAAGCCAGACAACCATTTTCATCCACGCACCTGTTCAATTGTCTTTTATGCAATGATTTTTATAATCATATACAATATATACAATGATATATTAATGATTTGGACGAGGGAATTGAATGCAACATCTCTGAGTTTGCGGATGTCACGAAGCTGGGTGGCAGTGTTAGCTGCGAGGAGGATGCTAGGAGGCTGCAGAGTGACTTGGATAGATTAGGCGAATGGGCAAATGCGTTGCAGATGCAATATAATGTGGATAAATGTGAGGTTATCCCCTTTGGCGGCAAGAACAGGAAAGCAGAGTATTACCTGAATGGTGGCCAATTAGGAAAAGGGGAGATGCAACGTGGCCTGGGTGTCATGGTGCACCAGTCATTGAAAGCACGCGTGCAGGTGCAGCAGGCAGTGAAGAAAGCGAATGGTATGTTAGCATTCACAGCAAGAGGATTTGAATATAGGGGCAGGGAGGTTCTGCTACAGTTGTACAGGGCCTTAGTGAGACCGCACCTGGAGTATTGTGTACAGTTTTGGTCTCCTAACCTGAGAAAAGACATTCTAGCCTTAGAGGGAGCACAGAGAAGGTTCACCAGATTGATCCCAGGGATGGCAGGACTATCATATGAGGAAAGACTGGATAGACTAGGCTGGAATTTAGAAGACTGGATAGGCGAGATGCGGGAAGATTGTTCCCGATGTTGGGGAAGTCCAGAACTAGGGGTCACAGCTTAAGGATAAGGGGGGAGTATTTTAGGACCGAGATGAGAAAACATTTCTTCAAACAGAGAGTGGTGAGTCTGTGGAATTCTCTGCCACAGAAGGTAGTTGAGGCCAGTTCATTGGCTATATTTAAGAGGGGGTTAGATTTGGCCCTTGTGGCTAAGGGGATCAGGGGGTATGGGGAGAAGGCAGGTACGGGTTACTGAGCTGGATGATCAGCCATGATCATATTGAATGGCGGTGCAGGCTCGAAGGTCCGAATGGCCTACTCCTGCACCTATTTTCTGTTTCTATGTTTCTATGTTTCTATACATTGTACTTGAACCCACCTCTTCAGCTTCCATCGACAGCCAGTTTCGTCCCAACCACAGCCCCTTGCGTGAAAAAAGCTGCCCTTCAGTTTCATCTGAGTTTTCAACCTCTCACGTTATATCCTTGATCTCTGTCGTCAAATTACGCTACTCTGGAAAACAAAAACAGATTAGTGCCGCCTGTGTGTCAAGCCACTTACTTCTTCTTTCGTATGTCAACTACAACAATCAAAATTGGCAATTGGTGCTTCAGAGTACCGCAGTTGACGCTTTGCTGCAATTTTGGCCAGTTCTATAGAACCACCCACGTTGGACGATGAGAACGTAAAGCAGCTCCCACCCCAAGCCACTTATTGATCGAACCTTCGTCACCAGAAATGGAACGATTACGTGGCAGGGAGATGAGAGTTGAAAGTTGGAGATGAGAAGCTCAGCTCGAGCCCACTAGTGTACAGACGTGTTATGCTCCTCTAAACAGCAACAAGCACCTAACTATTCTCCTAACTAAGCGCGCGTTTGTTCAAACACTATTTCGTTAATAAAACCCGTTTGATTCACAACGCTTTGTTTACTCCATTGTTGACCCCGACGCGATGATTGCTGTCTTGGGCACGTCGTCCGAGTGCACTGGAATATGATAGTAACCGTGGACCAGGTCAATTCTTGAAAATAATTTTGTGCCTTCCAGGTGGGCCGTGAAATCTTGAATGTGGGGAACAGGAAACCGATCGGTTGTCGTGGCGTTATTAAGATGGCGGTAATCCCCACAAGGCCTCCAGCCCCCAGACGCTTTAGGAACCATGTGAAGGGGAGAACCCCACGGTCTGTCGGACCCCGGTACAAAGGCCTTACGAAGGTCCTTTCCGGGTGCTGCAACATGGTAGCGCGAATTTTGTGCTGGACACGTGGGCAGACGGGAGATTGTTTCGGTGTCTCGCCTTAAGCCTGCTCATGTCGACATTGATCGGCCGGTGCGGGTAGCACAGCCCCGTCGTAGTGGTCCGCCGCTTGGTCACCCGCACCCACCCTCGCCTATGTTGGTAGTGCCTCCGAGCACGGACCATGTGTACACGCGGTGTGGACGCCTTACTCTGACCCCTGCTCGTTTTCATTCCTCCGGTTCTGGGGGTGTGTGGGGGGGGGGACATGTGGCGCCACCTTGGCGTCAAGCCACTTACTGATGGAAACTTCGTCACAAGAACTGGAACGATCACGTGACAGGGAGATGACAGTTGGCATTTGGAGATGAGCTCAGCTCGAGCCCACGAGTGGGCCGATCTGTGGTGCTCCTCTCAACAGCAACAGGCACCTACCTGTTATCCTAACGAAGCGCGCGTGTGTTTAACCACTGTTTCGTTAATAAAACCCGTTTGATTCACAACGCTTGGTTTACTGCAACAGCGCCAATTCAACTTTCCAATGTCCCTCATGTTTGTCTTTGCCTCTTTATTGTCACCACACCAACCTGCTTCGCTCTAAGGAAAGCGTTTCAGCCTGTCCGGTCTCTCTTTTAAAACTCAAGCCCTCTCGTCCTGGTAACAGTTTTTGCAGCACCCTTTTCATCTTACTAATTTGAAGAGCAGAACTACGCACAGTACTCCAAGAGTGATTTCACGAATGATTCGGATCATTCGCGGGACCTCTTGGAATACCTGTTCACTAAGGGTCGTCCGGTTGACCTACCAGCGAAATTCACCACGACTGGACAATTTATACTCGATCTTGAAATATATTTAAGCACCATTTCTGCTCTGATCATCATCTTCTGTGACTTCAATCAACCCATCGTCAACGTATCTTTTGCTTCTCACTGATGGTACTTAACCACCACCAAGTATGCCTGCCGTTCGATTCGTCGCTATCGTTTGTTATCTGAGCAGCTCGCGATGCGGATTCTGCTGGCGTACGAACAAGGATTTAAGAACAAGGCCCCAACGGAAAGAGTTATGGTCTGATGAGACAGAGTGTCTTCTTCAGTTCTGCATTGAGTAGATGGAACGGTACATGTTCAAGGTCACTTCACCTACATCAGTCGTCATTGCTTCCATCAAGACGTGAAGGCGGCTTTACAACAGAGACATTTATGTTGGCCAATCCAGAAGCCTTGAATGAAAAGCAAGATTCACACTCGGTTAATGTCCTGATCTGAGTCCTTGAAGCAGGATAACCCAGAATAGTGTACGAAGGACAACTATGATATACGCAAGTCAAACGGGGATAAGGGGGATGGGAAATCACGCTGGAGGCTCAATTCAAGCAATTGGATGCCCGGCGACAGCAGAGGCTCTGAATACCATCACGGTTTACTGGCAGAACGATGCATCTTTGTTGGCTGTTGGATAACTCACTGTGAACAGGGATAATCTGTTTCACCAAAGCGCATTCACCCACCACCCGATGGTTCTGTACAATATATCTCGATGGCAGAGATGCCAAAGTATGGATACATACAGAGCGGAAAAAGGTCGGGCCGCCCAACAACCCCATTGAACTAAAATGCACCATCTATGCCAATCCCGTTTGCCCGTGTTTGGCACGTATCCTATTAAAGCTTCCAACTCGTGTTCATGTCCAAATGTCTTTTAAATTGCATTATCACATGTGCCTCAACAATGTTGTGGGCAGCTCGTTCCATATTTCCACGACATTCTGAGTGAAACAGTTGCTCCTCATGTTTATATTAAACAGTTGCACCTCTCACCTTAAACCTGCCATATAGTAAAAGGTACGCACGCAAATCGGCAGTGCATTATCTCTGTTCATTCCGCTCACACCTTTTCACCTGTATATGTCATCCCTCAGTCCCCTGCGGTTCGAGGAATAAAGACCAAACTTGTCCAGTCACACCGTCTCGATCAGGCCCTCTAGTGCTTGCAGCAATTCACAAATCAAGCGGAATGGCATCTTTCACGAAGATAAATTCTCGGAGAGCGGTCTGTCTGGAAGAAGAACTCGGTCCGTTGTTGAAATCGCGCACCAATGAACGTATTCGCCGGCACCTGTAGGCATCGGTTTTGGTGTTTTCGGTGAACTATGTTAACAACATTGACAACTAAACCTTTAACAAAGAGGACGAACTGAGCATCAAGAGTTAATCCCTGCTATGCACCAGTGGTCACTGGCCTCCAAGCTGAATGTAAATCGTCCACCACCACCACGTGTATCCTCTCAGCAAGCCAGTATAAACCTTAAAACGGCTGCTCCAGTTGAGTTTCCGGTCAATGGTGCCGCCCATGGTAATGATGATTGGGATACAAGAACCTGCAGAAATCTGACTTTTTAGCACAATACAAAATGCTGGAAGAAGTCAGCGGATCAGGCACGATCTGTGGAAGAAATGGATAGAGATGTTTCGCGTCGGAACCATTCTACAGCCTGGCGGTGAAGTAGGAAATAAAAGGTCGAAATATCGCCTATCCACTGCCTCCAGTGCTTGAGTTTTGTTACTCGAGGACTTTTTGTTGATGGTGAGATATCGGACTCCGACTTGATAATGCCAATGAATGCATTAAACTGATGGCTAGACTGTTGTATTTGAGGTAATCATTTGTGGGTACTTCTTTCCGCTATGTCACCTCTCCATTATCAGGCCAAGCCCGTAATTCGCCGAGATGGTGCGATATGTAGGCAGGGTTGAGTATTTATTGACTCCGGACGTGTAATTAAAAATCGTGTAATCATCACTATTTCTGATCTTATAATGGACGGAAGGACATTGATAAACGGTTATGGATGTTTGGACCTCGGTGGATGCCCTGAGGAACTCGTGCAGCCATGTTCTGGGCTGTACAGATGACCTCTGACAACCTCTCTGCTGTAAGATCTTATGGAAATTATAAGAAAGATTAATAGTTTGTAACACTGTTTGTATTGTACCCGAATACATACATATCGGAGACGAATGACGAGAAAAGAGGCCAGGATAATAAAGGGAACTTTTGGATGCTGGGCGAGGAATTAAATACATCTATCATGTGTTCAGACTCCAGTCTAAACATAACATAAATATTTACTGACAATATTGTAAACCAACTTAAGGGCACTCAAGTCAATCCTGGGATTAGCGTTTTTTATTACACTCATTGGTCAGATAAATAGAAGGATATTTTGCTAATTAATTAATTAATTTTAATTGGTTGATGAAAGAAATGTGAAGGTTAATCTAATATATCTCAAATACGGATTAATGATCACAGAATAATTGATAGCTGATGATTTATTTCAAACATTTGCTAAATCGCATCTCAGCAGCTGTGGGCACCGTGAATCATTGAAACAAGGGACTAGCTCAGGGTATTTCCCAGTGCGCACTGTTGTTGAGTTAAATAAACCGACTTATTTGAGAAACACACCACTACACTAGGAGATATTATTTGTAAATGTAATTGTAATTGTAATTAATTTATTAGCCAAGTATGTAAAAAAACACAAGGAATTTGGTTTGCCATACAGTCATGCAATAAAAGCAAAAGACACACAACTACATAAAAAAACACTATAAACATCCACCGCATCGCACTGTATGACCTTCTTCCTTCCTTTTCTCCCGTGATCGGGGCAGTCGAACCATCCACGGTCGTAACTCCCGCAGCCGGGGATCGAAGCTCCCGCGACGGGGCGATCGAAGCTCCAGTGATCGGAACGGCAGAAGCTCCTGCGGTTGGAGCTCCCGAAGTCGGTCCCTAACGAAGGGACCGCGAGCTCCACGATGTTGTCCACATGCTCCCGTGCTTGGAGCGACCAAAGTCGATTCGCCCTTCCCTCGTCGGATAGTACAGGTCTCGTCGATGGATCCAGAGAACCCCGCCGGCACACAGGAGTGATCGGTGCCTGCCAATCCCTCGTCGGACAGCCATTCCCCTGATAACGCCGTTACATGAGCGTATCCTGGGAGCCCCACGATTCGCACAGTAGGTAATTTATCCATTACAGTCTCCCATCCCGGCAATTTCCATGATACGGAACATTGAAGCTCACTGGTCCCATTGTAGACATTAGATCTCGACAAGTAACTGGTTAACAGCCATAGGACCAATTGTGAGCATGGCATCTCTCCAGCGCACCGGGCAGAGATTAACATCTGACTTATTCAGCCAGTCAATGATAGTACAGCGGACAGTATCGCCGCTTGTCCCGTGCGCGACTCTGATCCAATTGCACGACGCAATACTTTTTTGGGTTCCCAAATTCAATAGAATTGTTGGTTCGCTGTGTAAGTAGTGGCCCATGGAAGAGAGCGAAATGGATGGAATTATAATTAGGCGTTTGGATCACTAATGACGCTCATTTTAAAGCACTCTACGCACATCAAAAAAGTATTTTAATCCACTGTCGGCACTGAAAACAATTTAACCGTCCAAGAACTTCAGCTGCTGACGGCCCTAATGCCTTCCTTCCCTACTTCCGCCGACCCACACCTGCAGCGCCGCTACACCCAAAGACGTACAGGTATGTAGGTTAATTGGCTGGGTAAATGTAAAAATTGTCCCTAGTGGGTGTAGGATAGTGTTAATGTGCGGGGATCGCTGGGCGGCACGGACTTGGTAGGCCGAAAAGGCCTGTTTCCGGCTGTATATATATGATATGATATGATATGATATGATATGATATGATATGATATGATATGATATGATACTCCGTCATCAAATGCAGCGCAACGACTTATTTTCCGCAGTTACTGGACGGAATCGGGCTGCGGCACGACAAGCAATTTTGCTGTAGAATGCAGCTGCGGCGCTCATTTTTATCGGACCTTCCCAATTGATTTGAGTTATTTAAGTTCCTCCTTTCTCACTGGACAAAATTAGATCACTGCATCGACAGAAGCATGGTGTTCCTATTCCCCTGTCCTTGGTGATGTTTATACTGATCGAATGGATTGATTTTCCGGCGGCTTACTTGTGCCCATTGCCACCCAACGGCATTTTTGGGGCTATAATCTCTTTGTAACACCGTGTAAATAATAATAATAATAATAATAATAATAATAATAATAATAATAATAATAATAATAATAATAATAATAATAATAATAATAATAATAATAATAATAATAATAATAATAATAATAATAATAATAATAATAATAATAATAATAATAATAATAATAATAATAATAATAATAATAATAATAATAATAATAATAATAATAATAATAATAATAATAATAATAATAATAATAACAATAACAACAACAATAACAACAACAATAACAACAACAATAACAACAACAATAACAACAACAAATACAACAACAATAACAACAACAATAACAACAACAATAACAACAACAATAACAACAACAATAACAACAACAATAACAACAACAATAACAACAACAATAACAACAACAAATACAACAACAATAACAACAACAATAACAACAACAATAACAACAACAATAACAACAACAATAACAACAACAATAACAACAACAATAACAACAACAATAACAACAACAATAACAACAACAATAACAACAACAATAACAACAACAATAACAACAACAATAACAACAACAATAACAATAACAATAACAATAACAATAACAATAATAATAACAATAATAATAATAATAATAATAATAATAATAATAATAATAATAATAATAATAATAATAATAATAATAATAATAATAATAATAATAATAATAATAATAATAATAATAATAATAATAATAATAATAATAATAATAATAATAATAATAATAATAATAATAATAATAATAATAATAATAATAATAATAATAATAATAATAATAATAATAATAATAATAATTTCCATTATCCGTCACACACTGGGGAAATTTACAGCGTTACAGCAGCAAACTGGATAGCAAGAGAGCAAGAGTTCATTCATTATAAATAAAAGATGCATAAATTGTCATCAGTTTTCTGTGTGCTCTTAGCTGTTACTGTTGACTCGTCTGTTGGGAGCAGTGCTGGTTGTGCAGTCTCACAGCAGCGGGCAGGAAGGACCTCCTATATCTCTCCTTCACGCACTTGGGGTGAAGTAGTCTGTCACTGAAGGAGCTACTCAGTGCAGTGACAGTGTCCTACATGGGGTGGGAGTCGTTGTCCAGCAGCGATGTTAGCTTTGCCATCATCCTCCTCTCTCCTCCTCTGCACTTTAAAGTGTAAGCGCATTCTTGCACTTTAAAACGTCATGGTAGTTCATGACTCCCGATCGTTTGTACAATAACATGCGTTATTATTCAAATACTCCGCTACGCTTTGTGTTACAAGGATATCCTCGCGATTTTACTCTGACCGACCTCAGGATTCTTTTCACCATCTTCATATTCTGTGTGTGGTGTAGAGGAGAAGGTGTGGCCTTCAAAGTTCAGGTATACAAGAATGTGTTCTTTAATCACCTACTGTGGGATGGCGACATCACAACATAGTGCGGGAGGTGCCACAGACCAGGCCCTGATATTCTCTCACGTTAACCCCTCCCAATTATGTTACACACAGCAATCCAGCAAGGAAAGAATCCGGTGTCAGTATCTGAACAAACTGAAAACTTGAGATTCACGTTTATGGATCGTGTTGAGTCGAACTTCCTTCAAGGTGACTCTTGTCACCCTTTGTAAGTTACACGATCTAATATTCGTTAACGTTTCCTGGTTGCATTCGACATTGATACTGAAGCCGTCAGTCGGTGATACTGAGGATTTACTGCGTGGGGAACCGCCCACCGCCAGCAGGCACAGTGATGATGAGTGGACAAGACACATTGGGAGATATGACAAGGACTGCAGTGCCACCTTGTTCTCCATTACATATTGAGGGCCGCGTCATTGAATCAAAGAAGTACACAACACCATATACTCAAGATGATTCGGCTCAGGAACCTGTGGAATACGCACAACCGAGCCCATCGTTGTTTTTAATGCGAAACCTGCTTCACAGAACCCTGTATTATCCCACCGCAGACCCCAAGATGTCTGCCAGGAATATTGGTACTCGTAGATCAGTGTTGAGTCTATCTAACAAGTCGGTCTATTAAAAGGCTTTGCAAATATACACCGGGATGCGGTGTGAACTAGCCCAAACTGCTTTCCGCTAAATATTTAGATAATGAGATGTATCGGAATGGGTATTCAAGATTCAAGATTCAAGATAGCTTTATTTGTCATCCAAAAAAACGAAATTCAGTCACCCACAGTCCAACAATAAAACATTAAATTAGGCAGATTACACAATAAAGCATTAAAATAGGCAAATTACACAACCCCAAAAACACACAAAAAAAAGAAACACCCATCACAGTGAGTCTCCTCCAGTCCTCTCCTCACTGTGATGGAAGGCCACAATGTCTTTTCCCTTCCCCTGCCGTCTTCTCCCGCGGTCAGGTTGTTGTGGCTGCAGGCCGCACCGGACGGTGAAAGGTCCGCAGCGGGCCGACCCAAGCCCCGCGATCCGGGGCGGGCGAACACGCTGTCACTGCCGCTGCTGCTGCACGTCGGGGCGGTCGTGGCTCCCGACATTGAAGCCCCCGCCCAGCAGAGAGAAATCCCGCGGCCTATTTTAGGCCGCGCCGGACGGTGAAATGTCCGCGACCCAAGCCCCGCGACCCGGGGCGGGCGAACATGCTGCGGCTGCCGGAGCTCCCGATGTCGGCATCCACGCGGCCCGAGCCTAAGGCGAGTCGCAGCCGCTCCCGCAGCCTCCGAAGACGGCCGGCTCCGCTGATGGTAAGTCCGATCCGCGGGCTCTGCGAACCAGAGCCCTGGAGGCCGCCAGCTCCAGGAGTTGGGCCGATGGTAGGCCGCAGCAGGAACGGAGACACCACCCAGAAAACAAAGGTCGGGTCTCCGTTCGGAAGGGACACATATTTACAATTTTACAGTTCCCCCCTTCCCCCCACACCCACACATAGTACGCAAACACAAAAACACGACATCACATCGACAATTAAGACACAAAAAAACAACAAAACACAAAGACAAATGGACCGCAGGTAAGCCGCAGCTGCTATGGCAGCGCCGCCATTTTTTTTTTACCCGTTGAGGATGAGGATTATGGACACTCGGACTTCGATGTAAAGAAATGAAGTGCAGTCACAGTCACTCTGATTCGGATAGTAGTTATTAGTGAGGGAGACGAATTACCAGCATGACGGAAGATATGGGCAAACGGGATGTGATGTGTGTGTGTGTGTGTGAATCTCTGTGCAAGTCAGCAGATTGCATGTATTGTGGCAACTCGCAGGTTACTTTTGATTTTTCCGAAAGGAGGTGAGAACAAGCATGAAGTCAGAGAGGGTAAAGATTGTTCAATTGTTTGTTAACAACGGCCATTCTCGCCGCAGATGTAAAGCATCAGCTTCTTAGCGGGGTGGTTTATCCCAATTATTTCCCACGTTCTAGTTCAAATGCCGTTCCTTTCTTCTGTTTGCTGGTGTGCGGATGTATGATGAAAGATGGGGGAGCTGTTGCGAATGTGGCCCGAATACATTGGATTAGTGCAAAATGGCGCTTAATCGTTGGGGCGAAGGGTCGTCTTCCCCGCTTTCTAGTTGAGGTAGTGGAGATGACTAATGTCTGGATAAGAAGTGAAAGTGGAACATAAACTGGTGGAATAATACTCTATTTAGTTTGATACTCAATACGGGCAATGACGGTCCGTGGAACGGGAATTAATGGAAGGGATTGCGTCAGAAGCATGTCTGGACAGGAGAATAATTGGACTGGCTGCAGTCATTAGAACTTGAGTTTCAGTTATAAACAAGCAAAGGGGAGCGGCATTATGCCACTGGTGCTCTTGGTGGTCCTAAGGTTTGAATGTGAGGAACAAATTTCGACAGAATTGAACGGAATATTTCATTATCCGTCCTGCAATATCATCGACGCCAAGGTGAAAGAGACCTGTTGCAAAATGCACCATAGTTGATTTATTTTTGAACGAAACACGAAAACTTGCAGCTGGAAACATAGAAACATAGAAAATAGGTGCAGGAGGAGGACTTTTGGCCCTTCGAGGCAGCCCCGCCATTCATTGTGATCATGGCTGATCATTCTCAATCAGTAACCCGTACCTGCCTTCTCCCCATAACGCTTGATTCCACTAACCCCTAGAGCTCTATCTATCTTTTAAATTCATCCAGTTACTTGGACTCCATTGCCTTCTGTGACAGAGAATTCCACAAATTCACAACTCTCTGGGTGAAAACGTTTCTTCTCACCTCAGTTTTAAATGGCCTCCTCTTTATTCTTAGACTGTGTCTCCTGGTTCTGGATTACCCCGACATTGGGGAAATTTTTCCTGCATCTAGCTTGTGGTCCTTATATATATATGTTTTCGTCTCTATAAGATTCCCTCTCATCCTTCTAAACTAGTCCCAACCTACTCAATCTGTCCCAATATCTCAGACCCTCTAGTCCTCGCAACATCCTCGTAATTCTGCCATGTATCCTGTAGGAGGGAATTTTATACTTTACCGTGCCCAATGGTGAGTCTATGTAACAAATCGGTTTATCAAAAGGTATTATCAATGTAGATTATATAAAAATGTGAGTAAGCCCTAACTGCTTCCGTTAAATTAGGGCATTTTCAAATATTTACGCCAGCCCTGACCTGGGTGGTGAATCTGTGGAATTCTTTGCCACGGAAGGCTGGAGATGCAAAGTCTGTGGATATTGTTAAGGCAGAGATATATAGATTCGTGATTAGTACAGGTGACAGAGATTATGGGGAGAGGCAGGAGAATTGGGTTAGAAGGGAAAGATAGATCAGCCATAAGTGAATGGCGGAATAGACTTCATAGGCCAAATGGCCCAATTGAACTCCTATCCCTTTTAACCTTATGAACTTTTTACCTCCTCCCGAACATTGGGGCTAGCATATTTAACTAAACCCTTCCACGTGTACTGTGATATGGAAAGAGGTTACTGCACAGCTGTAGACACACAAAAATGAGGGGGGAGGATGAGCTCGGTAGCATATTATTCAATTAAGCATAGCCCAGTGGTGTGTGGGCTGCACGAATGTGCTCAAACACTTGACTGTACAACATGGGCAGTTGAATTCTCAGAGCCCATCGCTTTGATGGGGAATATAATTCCACATTCTCCCCAGAGTACAGTACAAAGTTTAGAGACAGGAAAGCTAACATCAGTATCAGATAATTGACGAGTGAAATTGGAGAGTATATTATGACCAGCGGACAAGCAAGCACACAGTCAAAGACATTGTGGCGAATCCAGACACAATGCTGGCGAAGGAAAGAAGAGAGCATGAATTCAAAGAAGAAGTAGAAGAGTTAGAAAATGGTCAGTCTGTAGATGAATCTTTGGAGGGGTCAGATGTACAAGAATCATACCTGAATAGATCCAGGAAATATTATAAAGTTACCCACGAACAGCATGGGTAGTGATAGGTAGAGAAGGAAAAGTGGTGAAGGGGAGCAGATTCAGGGGACATGATCAGCAAAGGTCGCAGAATTTGTGGCCTTGACACAGGCCCTCAAGTTAAGAAAAGGAAAGACATTGAAACTCTATACCGACAGCAGAAACGCCTTTCGGGTTGCACATAATTACACTGATCAGCCAAAACATTATGACCACTGACAGGCGAAGTGAATAACATTGGTTATCTTGTTACGATGACACCTGTCATGGGGTGGGATAGACTAGGCAGCAAGTGAGCAGTCAGTTCCTGAGGTTGATGTGTTGGATGCAGAAATGGGCAGGAGCAAGGACCTGAGCGACTTTGTCAAGGGCCAAATTGTTATGGCCAGACTACTGGTCCAGAACATCTCTGAAACGGCAAGGCTTGTGGGGTGCTTCCGGTCAGCAGTCGTGAGTATCTACCGACAGTGGTCCTAATACGGACAAACCATAAACCGGCGTCATGGTGTTGGGCGCCCAAGGCTCGTCGATGCGCGAGGGCAACGAAGGCTATCCCGTCTGGTCCGAACCGACTGTGGGAACACGACAAGCCGGTGGAGGGAATGTGATGCTCTGGGCAATGTTCTGCTGGGACCCCCTAGGTCCGGCCATTCATGTGGACGACAATTTGACACGTGTCACCTACCTAAACATCGTCGCAGACCAGGTTCATCCCTTCTTGGCAGTGGTATTCCCTGATGGCAGTGGCCTCTTCAGCAGGATAATGCGTCCTGCCACACTGCACACATTGTTCGGGAATGGTTTGAGGAACATGATGAAGTGTTCACGGTGTAGCCCTGGCCTCCAAATTCTCCAGATCTCAATCCGATTGCGCATCAGTGTGGGATGTTTTGGATCGACAAGTCCGATCCACGGCGGATCCACCACGCAACGTGCAGGACGTGAAGGATCTGCTGCTAATGTTTTGGTGCAAGATACCAAAGGACAACATCAGGGGACTGTAGAGTCCACACCTCGGCGGGTCGGCCCTGTTTTGGCAGCGCACGGAGGGCTAACAGCATAATAGGCATGTGGTCATAATGCTTTGGCTGATCGCTGTTTATAATGGCATGGGCACGATTAGGGCATGTATGTCACCTCCTCTAGAGGCCACATACTAAACGAAGAATATGTTTTTAAAAACATGATAGCGGCGGCTTGCCCACCACTGGAGATGGCTGTGATGAAGATAAGGGCCACGTTAGTCCATGGATGGAAATATTGGATTCTGGAGGGCAGATATTTAAAATTAGATGGCCAAAGTTCAATCGGAAGTGCAGGGCACGTCATTTACAAGGAAGGCGGCGAGTGCTGGAATGCGTTGCCCGGGGTCGTGGTGGAGCCGAATATAACAATGCCATTCAAGAGTCTTATACAATGGCACATATGAAGGGAGTGGAGTCAGATAAGATTTGACCTTAGTATTATGTTTGGCGCAGACATTTTGTGCCGAAGAGTCCGTTCTGTGCTGTGCTATTCTATGTTGCATTTGTCATTAAATATGTCACCGTACACTACAGGATACAGATAAATTATAGATATAGGTGGAGTACTGATATATAGTGTGTAAACTGAGCATTGTGCGAGGTGTTACACTTTGTGAGGTAAAATATAAAGGGAACTATACCAAGTGGACCCGTTGGGACCAAACCTCTCCTGCATGGGTGCAGCACTTTCTCCACCTCTGCCCTCCCATTCCCCTCTCCTCCACCTACCTACCTCCCCTCCCCTCTCCACCCTCATCCACCCAACTCCCCCTACACCACCCTCCCCCTTCCCTTCCCTCCCCCTCCCCCCTACTTCTTGCCCTCCCCCTCCCGCCTCCCTCTCTCCTCCGTCCCCCTCTCTCTCCCCTCTCCCCCTTTCCCTCCCGCCTTTCCCTCTACCCCTTCAATTTCCCCCCTCAACCCCCCTTATCCACCGTCGTCCCCCTCTCTCTGCTCCTCCCACCACCCCTCCTTCCCTGCTTCCCCGTCCCTCCTCCCTCCATCACCAGGAGATAGATTTAAACTTTAAAATGTGAATACTTTTAAAACTATAACACCAATTTCAGTGAAACTTCTTCGATTAGCACCAAAGCGACGACTGTGAGTAAGGTGGACTCAAAATTCTCGCGCTATCGTGAACCGTTTTGGCTGTAGTTCAGGAACAAACAAACAAACAAACATACGAGAATTTTAGGATGTAGATGTATACAATTAATGATATGACTCTTAAAAACATTGAAATGCTGTAGAATCATGCGGTGCAAATCCAAAGCGCACAGCAAGTGATAACAATATATCAACAGAGTGGTAAAAACGGCTTCTATGAAATGCTTCTTTAGTCGCTCCGGACATTGAGTATGTCGGGAAGTCACGATGCAGCATTATAAAATTTTGATCAGGCCGGATTTGGAGTTCAAAGGTTCAAAGGGTTCAAATATCTGTTTATTGTCCCGTGTACCAATTAAGGTTCAGTGAAACTCGGTTTACCATCCAGCCATACGGAAAAAAAGAACAAGGCAGTCACCGCAGCGGTGGAGTTGCTGCCTTACAGCGAATGCAGTTCCGGAGATCCAGGTTCGATCCCGAGTACGGGTGCTGTCTGTACGGAGTTTGCACGTACTCCCCGTGACCTGCGTGGGATTTCTCCGAGATCTTCAGTTTACACCCATACCCCAAAGACGTGCAGGTTTGTAGGTTAATTGGTTAAATATACAAAATTGTCCCTCGTGGGTATAAGATAGTGTCAATGGATGGGGATCGCCGATCGACGTGGAGCCCGTGGGGAGGGGGGGGGTGCGAAGGGCCTGTTTCCGCGCTGTATCTCTAAACTAAACACACAACTACATGAAAGTTAACATAAAAATCCAAAACTGCGGTTTCACATTCCTCACTGTGATGGAAGGCAATAAAGTCTGAGCTTCTTCTTCTTTATTCTCCCGCTGTCGGGTCAGTCGGACCATCCCACATCAGGACGATTGAAGCTCCCGCAGCCGGTGGTCGAAGCTCCCACGTCGGGGCGATCGAAGCCTCTGCGTCGGGGTGATCGAAGCCCCCGCGTCGGGGCGGTCGAACTTCCTGTGGCTTGGAGCTCCAGAAGACAGTCTCGAACCAGACACCGCGACGTCCACGATATCAAAGTCCCCAGGTACACGCGGTTGGAGCTCCAAGGTCGGTCCCCGACACAGACCCGCCAGCTCCACCATGGTAAGTCCGCGTTTGGATCTCCCGAAGTGGGTATCCAGCAGAGGCCGCCATCTCCTCCATGTCAGGCCGCAGTGCGGACACAGATGCGACACGGCTAAAATATCGTATCTCCGTCAATGTAAGAGATTAAGATAAGTTTTCTCCAAACACCAGCCCCCCCTCCTTGCCATTGAGGGACTGCCGCGTAGGTTCACTAGGTTAATTCCCGGGATGGCGGGACTGTCGTATGTTAAAAGACTGGAGCGACTGGGATTGTACACGCTGGAATTTAGATGGATGAGAGGCTATCTTATGGAAACATATAAGATTATTAAGGGACTGGATACGCTGGAGGCAGGAAACATGTTGCCATTGCTGGGGGAGTCCAGAATCAGGGACCATAGTTTAAGAATAAGGGGTAGGCCATTTAGAACGGAGATGAGGAAACACCTTTTCACTCAGCGAGTTGTAAATCTGTGGAATTTTCTGCCTCAGAAGGCAGTAGAGGCCAATTTTCTGGATGCTTTCGAGAGAGTTAGATGGAGCCCTGAATGATAGCGGAGTCAGGGGTATGGGGAGAGGGCGGGAACGGGGTACTGATTGTGGATGATCAGCCATCATCACATTGAATGGCGGTGCTGGCTCGAGGGGCCGAATGACCTACCCCTGCACCTATTGTCTATTGTCTATTGTCACCCCCCACATAAAACAGGCTAAAGAATACAAAAACGTATATTTAACACATACTAAAAAACAACAAAGAAGGAAGGGGCGAGACAGACTGTTGGTGAGCCGGCCATTGCGGGCGCCACCCGGTCTTTTGTGTGTAGTTCGCGTCGCCCAACTGCAGGAAGAATGCAGAGCCTTCGGTGAGGGTGAAGGAGAGGTTCACGTGGATGCTGCTGTATTAGAGGGTGTAAGTTCCATGAGATTACAGGGAAATATATACAGCTCAGCAATGGACCCCTCTATCATGTATTGTACACTGTGGATTGCTCGATTGAATTCGCATACTGGTGACTGGTTAGCACGTAACCAAAACTGTTCACTGTAACTTGCTACACGCGACGATAAACACAACTCAACTCAACATTGACATTTTCAGTGTCCACAGTGATGGTCCAGATTATCAGTCTGAAGAAGGGTCCCGATCCGAAACGTCTCCCATTCCTACGCTCCGGAGATGTTGCCTGTCCCGTTGTGATAACCCAGTATTTTTTGCCTATCTTAGGTGTCAACCAGCATCTGCAGTTTCTTACGACGAACAATGTCAGCTTGGACCATGATAGGTCTGGATAAGCAGTGACATTAACAGTGTGGTCAGGGTTGGGTCTGGATAAGCAGTGACATTATCGGTGTGGTCAGTAATCGGTCCGGATAAGCAGTGACATTATCAGTGTGGTCAGTGATGTATGAGCAGTAACATTAGTAGTGTGGTCAGTGATTGGTCTGGATAAGCAGTGAGATTTCCAATGCGGTCAGTGATGGGACTGGATAAGCAGTGACATTATCAGTGTGGTCAGTGATGTGTCTGGATAAGCAGTGACATTGTCATTGTGGTCAGTGATGGGTCCGTATAAACAGTAACATTAGTAGTGTGGTCAGTGATTGGTAAGGATAAGCAGTGACATTTTCAGTGTGATCAGTGATCGGTCTGGAGGGGAATCACTATTTTGGAATACTAGCTTTGTTCTCGATTCAATGTCACATGGATCTGCTCGAGTACGGCGAGTACGACCACTTTACCAGCTGACGGTATCTCTGGTGGAGAGAATCGGCAGCACTTTGTTCAGCTCCACCAGCAGAGTGACCCCATTACCGGGAAAGATGGCGGTGGCTCAGGACCTTCCCTTGGTCTACGGATAATCATGCTGTCAAGATGCATCAGGTTGTGATGGTCCCATTTCACATTTGATACCAAACTGGATGTCAAGCCTTTGTTTTACATTATTGCCGATGTTGGACTCTACCGGGTTAACACGGGTTCAGTATCTGTAATTAATCACATCTATAATGAGCAAGCACTCTATCTTGCTGCTCAATGGTTACCCATCGGCAGGTAAGCTGCAAACATGTCCAGTCATCCATCGTGTCTCAGCACGACGTCAATGTTGTCAATGGTGTCACCGGTAATAATACATCTGAGCAGTGTGCGATAGAATAGGAATTGGTTGTTGTGTGAGGTGTCCTGGGAATGGGTGTGGACCTGTGTGTGATGTCAGTATGGTCAGTAGTGGCCTGGGTAAGCAGTAACATTATCAGTGTGGTCCGTGATGGGTCTGGATACGCAGTGACATTATCACTGTGGTCATTGATTGGACTGTATAAGCTGTGTCCTGATCACATTAAATCTTGATTGCTGTGTCTTATATTTAACATGATGTAAAATAAATAATCCTCTCTTTTTATTTCAGACGTTCGATTCAAAGGGGTTAACGCAGGTTCAGTATCCATAATGAATTTCATCTGCAATGGGCACTAACTCCATTTGCCGCTGTATCCACGCCGGTAAACACGGGAGGTGAAGATGTGTTAATTTGTTATTTTCATCTTAATTAACACAGGTTAGAGATACAAATTAAATCTGCCGGGCATACATTTGAAAGATTAACACATAAAGCTGAAAATTAAAATGCAGTTTTAGATCTGAGAAAGGGGGAGTTCAGTAATTGTGCTATCGTCCAATGGGGGATATTAGTTCCAGCCTGTGAACACGAGTTGTGGCTCTGTTCAATCTGCAGGTTATTTTGTAGTGAACTACTTCAGACCAGTTGCAGGTAGATCAACAGGCCAGACAGCAAGGTGTTAGTGCTGTACCTGCCGCAAATTTCAAACACAGGTTGCTGTGTTTCATGGGGAGGGAGAATTGATTTTAGTTCATCTGAACTATTCCCTTTGGCCGGCATATGAATTATCTCCCTCTAGATACATAGAACGTAGGTGCAGGAATGGGCCAATCGGCCCTTCGAGACAGCACCGCCATTCGATGTGATCATAGCTGATCTTCCACAATCAGTAACCTGTGCCAGCCTTCTCCACATATCCGTTGATTCCGTTCGTTAGCCCGGGGTGCTCTCTCTAACTCTATTTTGAATGAATCCAGTGAATCGGCCTCCACTGCCTTCTGAGGCAAAGAATCCCACAAATTCTCAACTCTCTGGGTGAATCATCTCATTAAGCCTGACCCCTGTGTTTTTTTCATTTGATACGATGTAAAAAAAAGAATCCTTTCTTTTTATTTCAAATGTTCGACTCTAAAGGGTTAACTCAAGTTCAGTATCCATAACTAATCTCAACTTTAATCAGCACTAACTTCATCTTGCTGCTCTATCCACGATGGTAAACACAGCAGGTGAAAATGTATCCATTTGTTATTTTCATCTTAATTAACAAACGTTAGAAATACTAATTCACAGTATCCAGCATTCATTTGAAAGATTAACACGTCATGCTGAAAATTAAAATGCAGCTTCAGATCTGAGAATGGGGGAGTGTGCTCTTCCCTTCGCCCAGTGGGGAATATTAGTTCCAGCCGGTGAACACTAGCTGTGGCTCTGTTCAATCAGCAGTTTATTTTGTAGTGAACTACTTCAGACAAGTTGACAGGTAAATTTGAATTCAAAACAAAGACCAGACACCAAGGGCGGTCTGAGAGTGAATGACCAACAAATCCGTCTGGACTGTCCACAGAGCGGTACAGAGAAAGCTGCCACACACGAATACTTTATTAATGTGCTTATTTATCAAGTAATTCAAGGGAGCATATCTGCTCAAGGGAGCAGCGGAAATCTGGTACTCGTACAAACTCAAATAAACACTTCAATGATCAGGGACTGATGTTTAAAATTACCAATGTATTCGAAGAGCAATTATATTATGTTTTCTGATTAATATGCATCTTTGAGAAACGTGGACACCTGTTGCTGTTTAATTCCCCTGATTTCAAGGCTGGAGTTTAGTGGTAACTAAATATCCAAGCAGTTGGCAGGCCGCTAAAAAGCAGTTTATTTGTGAGTGCTTTACCTGGCCCAACTTTCTGACACAGGTTGCCATGCTTCATGGGGAGGGATAATGCATTTTTGTTCATCTGAACTATGCCCATTTGCCGGCATATGAATCATCTCCCTCTAAACCATTCCCCTCGTGTACCTGTTCAAATGTCTTTGTGTTATTATTATTCTGCTACCTATGATACTATGCACCTCTATGTAAGAAAATAACTGCAGATGCTGGTATAAATCGAAGGTATTTATTCACAAAATGCTGGACTAACTCCGCAGGTCAGACAGCATTCCAGGAAAGAGGGAATGGGTGACGTTTCGGGTCGAGACCCTTCTTCAGACTGAACGGTCACGACCCGAAACGTCACCCATTCCCTCTCTCCTGAGATGCTGCCTGACCTGCTGTGTTACTCCAGCATTTTGTGAATATGCACCTCTATGAGGTAAGAGCACTGCCAACAGCGCCCCATGGAATAAAAGCCTGGCGTGCCCTACCTACCCCTGTAGCTCCGACCCTTGTTTCCGGCCAACGTGTTGGAAATGTTTTCTGCACTCTTTACAAATTTGTAGCATATTTCCCAACCAAGCTGAAGAAAAATATATACGTTACTCCAAATGCGTGCGTCCTTAACAACGTTTCGTCCAACTGAACATAACTAAATTTCATTCACTGAAAGATGAAGACGGTGCCAAGAAACATTCTTTGCCACTCTATTTCCCTGTTATGTCCCTTTTCTTGGAACTATGTACTTTTACTCCAAGATCCCTCTGATCTACAACACTCCCTATGTACCTGCCATTCACAGTGAAGATCATGTCCTGGTTTGTCTCCCCAAATTCAAAATCTCACACTTACCTGAAAAAAACACCATTTGCTATTTCTCAGCTCACTTTCCAAGTTGAAACAAGTTCCTGCTTTAGAAACATCGAAAATAGGTGGAGGGGTGGGGGGATTTGGCCCTTCGTGCATGCACCGCCATGCATTGTGATCATGGCTGATCATCCACAATCAGTACCCGTGCCTGCCTTCTCACCATATCCCTTGATTCAGCTAGCCCCGAGAGCTCTACCTAACTCTCTTTTAAATCCATGCAGTAAATTGGCAGTAAATTCTGCCGCAGAGAATTCCACAAATTCACAGATCTCTGGGTGAAAAGTTTTTTCTCATCTCAATTTTAAATGTCCTCCCCTTTATTCTTAGACTGTGAGCCTTGGTTCTGGACTACCCCAACATTAGAACTATTTTTTCTGCACCTAGTTTGTCCAGTCTTTCATAATACTAAGCGGAACTGTAAGAACCCCTCTCATGCTTCTAAATTTCAGTGAATACAAGCCCAGCCTTTCCAATCGTTTCTCATATGAGGCGGAGACTGA
>NC_135991.1:11994740-12037240 GCF_053455715.1 Rhinoraja longicauda | reverse complement strand
CTACAAAATAAACTGCAGATTGAACAGACCCACAGGTAGTGTTCACCGCCTGGAATTAATATTCCCACTGGGCGAAGGGAAGAGCACAGTTACTCAATTCCCCCTTTCTCAGATCTGAAGATACATTTTAATTTTCAGCGTTGTGTATTATTCTTTCAAATGTATGCCGGAGAGAGTTCATTATCATTTCTAACCTGTGTTAATTAAGAAGAAAATAACAAGTTAATGCATCTTCAGCTGCCGTGTTTACCAGCGTGGATCGAGCAGCAAAATGGAGTTAGTTCTCATTAAAGTTTAGATTAATTATGGATATTGAACTTGAGTCGACCCTTTAGAGTCGAACATTTGAAATAAAAAGAAGGGATTCTTTGAGAGGATCTGGGAAAAATGGATCGTTTATTTGAGCCATGACACCAACTAGATAAATGCCGAGCTAGATATTGGAAGATTGTGTTATATAGAACTAGATGGTATATTTGTGCGAATATTGAAATATCTCTAGATAACCAATCATTGTTACTTTTTAATATTTTATTTAATAAGTGTACCACACTGTCTTATGCATATGCATTTATTGATTTATTTATTCATCACCTTTATTTATTTATTCATTTTTGATGTTTTTCTTATTTTATTTTATTTATGTCGATGATGTACTGTTTTGTATATATCTCTGTGAAAAATCAAATAAAATCTGATTGAAAAAAATAAAGGATCCTTTATTTTACATCGTATCAAATGTAAAACATCGGGGTCAGATTTAATGTGATCATGTCACTGCTTATCCAGACACATCACTGACCACACTGATAATGTCACTGCTTATCCAGACCCATCACTGACCACACTGATAATGTCACTGCTTATCCAGACCCATCACTGACCACACTTATAATGTCACTGCTTATCCAGAGAGGGAGCGAGGAGTGTGGGAGAAAGAGGGGAAGAGTGTGGACGGAAAGGGAGGTGTGTGGGAGGTGAAAGGGGAGGAGTGGAAAGGAGGAGGATTGTGGGGAGAGAGAGCGGAGCGATGGGGAGAGGTGGAGGGGAGGGAGCAATGTGACGCGGAGAGAAGAAGTGGGCAAATATTGAGCGACGTGGGGAGAGCAGGAGGGGGAGAAATGGGGGGGAGGTCACTGCTTATCCAGACACATCACTGACCACACTGATAATGTCACTGCTTATCCGGAGAGAGAGAGAGAGAGAGGATTGTGGAGAGGAAGAGGGAAGGAGTGTGGAGAGTAAGGGAGGTGAGTGGGGAGGGAGAGAGGAAGGTGTGTGGGGAGAGAATGGGGAGGAGTGGAGAGAAAGGAGGAGGGGTGTGGGAATGGAGGATGGGAAGAGAGGGGGTGTGGGGAGAGGAATTGACTACTGTGGGAAGAGAGAGAAGGTAGGATGAATGTGGAGAGCGAGGGGGAGTGTGGTGGGAGAGGGGAAGTGGGTTAAATGACGGGAAGGAGTGTGGGGAAAGAGGTTGTTTTAGGGGACAGGGGAGGGAGGAGTGTGAGAGTGGGAGGAAGGATGGTATGGAAAGAGTGGAGGGATGGGGACAGAGAGGAGGGGAGAGAGAGGGATAGGAGTGAAGGGAGGGTGGTGGAGTATTGGGAGAGATAGAGGAGGTGTGGGGAGAGAGGGGAGGAGTGTGGGCAGAGAGGGGGTTGTGCGTGGGGAGAGAGATGGGGAGGAATGTGGGGAGAGAGAGGGGGAGGAGTGTGGGGAGACAGAGGGGGAGGAATGGTGAGTGAGTGGGGAGAAAGACGGAGTGTGGGGATGGAGAGTGAGAGGAGAGTGGGGAGAGAGGAGGTGCGGAGAGAGAGGGGGAGCAGTGTGGGGAGAGAGATTAGAGGAGTGTGGCAGGACAGAGGAGTGTGGGGAGATAGTGGGGAGGAGTGTGGAGAGAGGGGAGGAGGTGGGAAGTCAGAGGGTCGGAAAATTGGTGAGCAAGAGGGGGGATTAGTATGTGGGGAGAGTGAATGGACGGAGGGGGAGGGAGAGAGGCAGAGAGAGTGAGGAGTGTTGGGGAGACGCATTATGTGTTACTCTATCACTTGTATGCCGGAGAAAGTTATAACATATAACATATAACATATAACAACTACAGCATGGAAACAGGCCTGTCCGGTCCTACCAGTCCACGTCGACCGTTTTCCCTGACCTAGTCTCATCTACCTACACTCAGACCATAACCCTCCAATCCCCTCCTATCCATATACCTATCCAATTTACTCTTAAATAATAAAATCGAAGCCCATTCCATACAGCCACCACCCTCTGAGTAAAGAAGTTACCCCTCATGTTACCCCTAAACATTTGTCCCTCAATTCTGAAGCTATGTCCCCTTGTTGGAATCTCCCCCACTCTCAAAGGGAAAAGCCTACCCACGTCAACTCTGTCCGTCCCTCTCAAAATTTTAAAAACCTCTATCAAGTCCCCCCTCAACCTTCTACGTTCCAAAGAAAAAGACCCAACCTATTCAACCTCTCTCTGTAGCCCAAGTGCTGAAACGCAGGCAACATTCTAGTAAATCTCCTCTGTACCCTCTCCATTTTGTCGACATCCTTCCTATAATTTGGCGACCAGAACTGCACACCATACTCCAGATTCGGCCTCACCAATGCCCTGTACAATTTTAACATTACATCCCAACTTCTATACTCGATGCTCTGATTTATAAAGGCAAGCATACCAAACGCCTTCTTCGCCACCCTATCCACATGAGATTCCACCTTCAGGGAACAATGCACAGTTATTCCCAGATCCCTCTGTTCCACTGCATTCCTCAATTCCCTACCATTTACCCTGTACGTCCTATTTTGATTTGTCCTACCAAAATGAAGCACCTCAGACTTATCAGCATTAAACTCCATCTGCCATCTTTCAGCCCACCCTTCCAAAAGGCCCAAGTCTCTTTGTAGACTTTGAAACTCTACTTCATGCACTAGGATACCCAGATCTCGTTGAACTCCCCCTCCTCCTACCTTGACACCATTCAGATAATAATCTGCCTTTCTATTCTTACTTCCAAAGTGAATAACCTCACACTTATCTACATTAAACTGAATCTGCCATGTATCCGCCCACTCACACAACCTGTCCATGTCACCCTGCAGCCTTATTGCATCTTCCTCACAATTCACACTACCCCCAGCTTAGTATCATCTGCAAATTTGCTAATGGTACTTTTAATCCCTTCGTCTAAGTCATTAATGTATATCGTAAATAGCTCGGGTCCCAGCACCGAACCTTGCGGTACCCCACTGGTCACTGCCTCCCATTCCGAAAGGGACCCATTTATCCCCACTCTTTGCTTTCTGTCTGTCAACCAATTTTCTATCCATGTCAATACCCTACCCCCAATACCATGTGCCCTAATTTTGCCCACTAATCTCCTGTGTGGGACCTTGTCGAAGGCTTTCTGAAAGTCGAGGTACACCACATCCACTGACTCTCCCCTGTCAATTTTCCTAGTTACATCCTCAAAAAAGTACAGTAGGTTTGTCATGCATGATGTCACCTTCGTAAATCCATGCTGACTCGGAATGATCCCGTTACTGCTATCCAAATGCTCAGCAATTTCGTCTTTTATAATTGACTCAAGCATCTTCCCCACCACTGATGTCAGACTAACTGGTCTATAATTACCCGTTTTCTCTCTCCCTCCTTTCTTAAAAAGTGGGGTAACATTTGCTATCCTCCAATCCACCGGAACTGATCCTGAATCTATAGAACATTGAAAAATGATCTCCAATGCTTCCACTATTTCTAGAGCCACCTCCTTAAGTACCCTGGGATGCAGACCATCAGGCCCTGGGGATTTATCAGCCTTCAGTCCCATCAGTCTACCCAAAACCATTTCCTGCCTAATGTGGATTTCCTTCAGTTCCTCCATCACCCTAGGTTCTCCGGCCCCTAGAACATTTGGGAGATTGTGTGTATCTTCCTCAGTGAAGACAGATCCAAAGTAACGGTTTAACTCGTCTGCCATTTCTTTGTTCCCCATAATAAATTCCCCTGATTCTGTCTTCAAGGGACCCACATTTGCCTTGACTATCTTTTTTCTCTTCACGTACCTAAAAAAACTTTTGCTATCCTCCTTTATATTATTGGCTAGTTTACCCTCGTACCTCATCTTTTCTCCCCGTATTTCCTTTTTAGTTAACTTTTGTTGCTCTTTAAAAGAGTCCCAATCCTCTGTCTTCCCACTCTTCTTTTCTATGTTATACTTCCTCTCCTTAATTTTTATGCTGTCCCTGACTTCCCTTGTCAGCCACAGGTGTCTCTTACTCCTCTTAGAGTCTTTCCGCCTCTTTGGAATAAATTGATCCTGCAACCTCTGCATTATTCCCAGGAATACCTGCCATTGCTGTTCTACCGTCTTCCCTGCTAGGGCCTCCTGCCAGTCAATTTTGGCAAGCTCCTGCCTCATGCCTCTGTAATCCCCTTTGCTATACTGTAATACCGACACTTCCGATTTTCCCTTCTGCCTTTCCATTTGCAGAGTAAAACTTATCATGTTGTGATCACTGCCTCCTAATGGCTCTTTTACCTCTAGTCCCCTTATCAGATCAGGATCATTACACAACACTAAATCCAGAATTGCCTTCTCCCTGGTAGGCTCCAGTACAAGCTGTTCTAAGAATCCATCTCAAAGGCATTCTACAAACTCTCTTTCCTGGGGTCCATTTCCAACCTGATTTTCCCAGTCTACCTGCATGTTGAAATCTCCCATAACCACCGTAGCATTACATTTTTGACACGCCAATTTTATCTCCTGATTCAACTTGCACCCTTTGTCGAGGCTACTGTTTGGGGGCCTATAGATAACTCCCATTAGGGTCTTTTTACCCTTACAATTTTTCATTTCTATCCATACTGATTCAACATCTCCTGATTCTATGTCACCCCTTGCAAGGGAATGAATATCATTCCTTACCATCAGAGCAACCCCACCCCCTCTGCCCACCTGTCTGTCTTTTCTATACGTTGTGTACCCCTGAATATTCAGTTCCCAGCCCTGGTCCTCTTGTAGCCATGTCTCAGTGATCCCTACAACATCATACTTGCCCATGACTAACTGAGCCTCAAGCTCATCCACTTTATTTTTTATACTACGCGCATTTAAGTACAACACTTTAACTTCTGTATTTACCTCCCCTCTCACATCGGTCACAATTGGCCCTGCCCTTAATTTCTTTTCCCCTCTAGAACTTCTGTTCCCATTCTTCCGAGAGTCTTTTGCAATATCTCCTGTATTCCCTTTTTTTTACCTCATTTTCATATTCACAATTTGTCAACCCCTCCCCCCCACTACTTAGTTGAAAGCCGCAGGTGTCACACTAGCAAACCTGCCTGCCAGAATGTTTGTCCCCCTGCTGTTAAGATGTAACCCGTCCCTTTTGTACAAGTCACCCCTAGCCCAGAAGAGATCCCAGTGGTCCAGAAATCTAAATCCCTGCTCTCTGCACCAGCCCCTCAGCCATATATTCATACCCTCTATCTCTCTGTTCCTGGCCTCACCAGCACGAGGTACAGGTAGCAGTCCAGAGATAACCACCTTCGACGTCCTACTTCTCAGTGTTTTTCCCAACTCTCTAAACTCCCGATGTAGCACCTCCTTCCTCTTCCGCCCGACGTAATTCGTGCCCACATGCACAACGACTTCAGGTTGATCGCCTTCCCTCACTAGGATTTTCTGAAGCCGGTCCGTGATGTGTTGAACCCTGGCACCAGGGAGGCAACAGACCATCCTCAAGTCCCTCCTGCTGCCACAGAATCTTCTGTCCGTCCCTCGGACGATGGAGTCACCGACCACTACGGCTCTTCCTGACTTCGGTCTCCCCTGTCGATTATCCTTGCCAACAGGTCCGCCACTCGGACTGGAAACGTCGTCTGCCCCGACAGTTCCCAAGAGGGTATACCTATTTGCAATAGGCACAGCCACTGGGGTCTCCTGTAGTCCTCGTCCACTCCCCCCTGTAACAGTCTCCCACCTTCGCTCGACCTGGACCCTTGGCCTGACAGCCTCACAATAGGTCCTGTCGAGGAAACTCTCGCATTCCCGGATGGCCCTGAGGTCATCCAACTGCCTCTCCAACTTCACCACATGTCCCTTCAGGAGCTGCACCTGGACACAGTTCTTGCAGGTGTAGCTCCCAGAAGCTCCAGCGACATCCCTGTCTTCCCACATCCTGCAGGAAACACACTGCACCAACTTTTCCGCCATTACCTTGTGTCTGGCTTAAAACAATTGTACCCTCCTCACCTCAGCCTCCTCGCCGAAGACTCGCAGCCAAAGACTCGCACTTTTCTCAAGACTCACAGCCAAAGACTCGCACGTTTCTCAAGACTCGCAGCCAAAGACTCGCACTTTTCTCAAGACTCGCAGCCAAAGACTCGCACTTTTCTCAAGACTCGCAGCCAAAGACTCGCACTTTTCTCAAGACTCGCAGCCAAAGACTCGCACTTTTCTCACAGGGCACTTCCCTCACTGGGCTACACCCGGACAAGGCTGCACCCTTTTGCAAGTCTTGCTTATATCACCAATTAAATTGCCTGATTGTCCAATTTACCAGACTTCACACTTAAATGATCAACTTTCAGCCAATGGTCGTCCTCTCTCCAACTTCCCGACCTTTACAGACTGATTGGCCCAAAGTGTGATTGGGCTTTGGGTCAAATTTTGGGGTGTCAGTGGGTCAGATGTGTTGGGTCGCTGGGGTCAGGTTTGTTGGGGGGCTGGGGGGTCGGGTGTGTGGTGGTCTGGGGGTAAGTTGTGTGGGGCTGGTGGTCAGGTGTGTGGGGGATTGTTGTCAGGTGTGTGTGCGGGGTGAGTGGGACAGGTGTGTGAGGGGGCTTTGGGTCAAATGTTGGTGGGGGTCAGTGGGTCTGATGTGTTGGGCAGCTGGGGTTAGGTTTGTGAGGGGCTGGGGTCAGGTGTGTGGGGGGCTGAGGGGGTCTGGTGTGTGCGGGGGCTGGGAGTGAGGTGTGTGTGGGGGGCTGCTGGCCAGCTATGTGCGGGGGGTGGGGCTGAGGGGTTCAGGCGGTTGTGGGGCTGGGAGTGAGGTGTGTGTGGGGGGCTGAGGGGGTGTGGTGTGTGGGGGGCTGAGGGGGTCTTATGTGTAGGGGGGCTGGGAGTGAGGTGTGTGTAGGGGGCTGAGGGGGTCTGGTGTGTGGGGGGCTGAGGGGGGCTGGTGTGTGTGGGGGCTGGAAGTGAGGTGTGTGGGGGTTCTGGGAGTGAGGTGTGTTTGGGGGCTGAGGGGGGCTGGTGTGTGGGGGGGCTGGGAGTGAGGTGTGTGGGGGGTCTGGGAGTGAGGTGTGTTTGGGGGCTGAGGGGGTCAGGTGTGCATCGGAGCTGGGATCACGTGTGCGTCTGGGGGGCTGGGGTCAGGTGTATGGGGGGGCTGGGGGTCAGGTGTGTGGGGGCTGCGGGCCAGGTATGCTGGGGGGCTGGATGTCAGGTGTGTGGGGGGGGTTGGGGTTCAGGTTTGTGGGGGTCTGGTTGTCAGTTGTGTGGGGGGCTGGGAGCCAGTAGGTCAGGTTAGTGGGGGCTGGGTGTCAAGTGTGCGTGGGGACAGGGGGTCAGGTATGTGGGGGACTGGAGGTGAGGTGTGTGTGGAGGTTGGGGTCAGGTGTGTGTGGGGGCTGTGGGCCAGAGGGGAGGGGTTTGATGGGTTTGGGGGGCAGGTGTGTGATGGGGCTTTGGGGCAGAGGGGAGGGGTTTGATGGGTTTGGGGGCCAGGTGTGTGATGGGGCTTTGTGGGGGGATGGGGTCAGATATGTGATGGCCTGGGGACCAGATGTGTGCGGGGGCTGAGGGCCAGAGGGGAGGGGTTTGATGGGTTTGGGGGCCAGGTGTGTGATGGGGCTTTGTGGGGGGATGGGGTCAGATATGTGATGGCCTGGGGACCAGATGTGTGCGGGGGCTGAGGGCCAGAGGGGAGGGGTTTGATGGGTTTGGGGGCCAGGTGTGTGATGGGGCTTTGGGGCAAATGTTGGGCGGGTCAGTGGTCAGATGTGTTGGGCGGCTGGGGGTCAGGTGTGTGGTGGTCTGGCGGTCAGGTGTGTGTGGGGAGCTGGTGCTCATGTGTGTGGGAGGCTGGTGGTCCGGTTTCTGGGGGGGCTGGGGTTCAGGTGTGTCGGTGGGCTCAGGGTCAGGTGTGTGGGGAGTCAGGCATCGGTTGTGTGGTAGGGGTGGGTGTCAGAGGTGCGTGGGGCTGAGGAAGTCAGGTTTTGTAGGGCTGAGGTTAGGTGTGTTGGGGGTTGGGGTTCAGGTGTGTCGGAGGGGTGGGGGTCATGGATGTGGGGGTGGGTCGGGGGTTCAGTTGTGTGGAGGGCTGACGTCAGGTCTGTTGTGGGCAAGGGATCGGGTGTGTGGGGGGCTGACGGGGTCAGGTGTGTGAGGGGCTGGGGTCAGGTGTGTGGGGGGCTGGGGTCAGCTGTGTGGGGGGCTGGGGTCAGGTGTGTGGGGGGCTGGGATCAGGTGTATGGGGGGCTGGGTTTTAGGTGTGGGGGCTGTGGGTCAGACGGTCAGATGTGTGGGGGTAAGGGCGTCAGGTGAGTGGGGGCAGGGTCTCAGGTATTTGGGGGACTGGGGAGAGGTGTGTGTGGATTGGTGTCAGGTGTGTGTGTGGGGAGGATGGCTGTCAGGTGGGTGGGGGGCTGGGAGTCAGGTTTGTGGGGGATGGGTGTCAGGTGTGTGCGCGGGGGCTGTGGGTCAGTGGGTCAGGTGCGTGGGGGGTATGGTGTCAGCTATGTGGACGGGCTGTGGGGGTTAGGTGTGTGGGGGGCTGGTGTTCAGGTGTTTACGGGGCTGGAGTTCAGTTGTGTCGGAATGGTGGGGGTCAGGCGTGTGGGGGGGCTGAGGGGGTCAGGTGTGTGGAGGGCTGAGTTCTGGTGTTTTGGGGGCAGGGTGTCAGGTGTGTGGGGGCTGAGGGGGTCGGGTGTGTGGGGCGCTGGGAGTCAGGTGTGTGGAGGGTGCGAATCAGGTGTGTGGAGTAGGTGCTGTGGGGGTCAGGTGCGTGGGGGGCTGGGGTTCAGGTGTGTGCGGGACGGGGGTTTAGGTGGAATGGGTGGCTGAGGTGTCCGGGGTGCAGGGTGACAAGTTGGTCAGGTGTGTGGGGGGCTGTAGGTCAGGTGTATGGGGGCTGTGTGTTCGGTGAGTGGGGGGCTGGGTGTCCGGTGCGGAGGACTGGGATCAGGCGTGTGGGGGTCTGGGCGTCAGGTGTGTGGGGGGGCGGAGTGTTCGAGGGTGGGCTGTGGTTCAGGAGTGTGTGGTAGCTCGGGCGCACGTGTGTGGGAGGCTGGGTGTCATGTTTGTGTGGCTACATGGGATCAGGGGTCAGTTGTGTGGGGACTGGGGTTCAGGTGCGTGGGGGCTGTGGGTCACATGTGTGCGTGGGGGCTGGGGTCAGGTGTATGGGGGGCTAGGTTTCAGCTGTGTGGGGGACTGGATGTCAGCTATGTGCGGTGCTGCGGACAGGCGTGTGGGACGGCTGGGGTTCAGATGTGTGCGGGTTTGGTGTTCAAGTGTGTCGGAGTGGTGGGGACAGTTGTGTGGGGGGCTGAGGGGGTCAGGTGTGTGGAGGGCTGACGTCACGTGTGTTGGGGCAGGGGGTCACGTGTGTGGGGGGCTGAGGGTGTCAGGTGTGTGCGGGGGGCTGGGATTCAAGTGTGTGTGGGACTCTGGGGGTCAGGTGTGAGGGGTGCTGAGGTGGTCAGGTGGGTGGGGGGCTTTGGGTTCAGGTGTATGCGGGGCTGGAGGTCAGTTGTGTCGGTTGGGTGGGTTTCAGGGGTGTGGGGGGCTGAGACGGTCACGTGTGATGGGGTCTGGGGATCAGGTGTATGGGAAGACTGGGGGTCAGCTATGTGGGGGAGCTGAGGGGGTCAAGCGTTTGGGGGCTGAGGGGGTCAGGTTTTTGGAGGGCTAAAGTCAGGTGTTTTGGGGGTTGGAGTTGAGGTGTGCGCGGGGCAGGAGTTGAGGTGTGTGCGGGGCTGGAGTTCACGTATGTGGGGGGGGCTGAGGGACAGGTGTCCGTTGGTCAGAGAGACAAGTTGTTCAGGTGTGTGGGGAGCAGTTGGTTAGGTGTGTGGGGGGTTGAGGGGGTCAGGTGTGTGACCGGGCTGGTTGTTATGAGTGTGGGGGGCTAGATCATGCATGTAGGGGGCGGCTGGGGAGCACGTGTGTGTGGCTTCTGAGGTTCAGTGGTCAGTTGCGTGAGGACTGGGTTTGAGGTGCGTGGTTTGCTAGAGTTCAGGTGTGTGGGGGGTCTGAGCGACACGTGTCCGGGGGGCTGGGTGGCAAGTTGTTCACGTGTGTGGGGACCAATGGGTCAGGTGTGTGGGGGAGCTGGTTGTCAGGTTTGGGAGGGGGGCGTGGATCAGTCGTGTGGGGAGCGGCTGGGGGGGGCAAGTGTGTGGGGGGCTGGGTGCCATGTGTGTGTGTTACTGGGGTTCAGAGGGCAGGTGTGTGGGGACTGGATTTCAGGTGTGTGGAGGCTGGGGTCACGTGTGTGTGGGGGGCTGGGTTCCGGTTTATGGGGAGCTGGGGGTCAGGTGTGTGGGGGTTGGGGGCCAGGTATGCAGGGGGCTGGAGGTTAGGTGTGTGTGGAGATGGGGTTCAGGTTTGTGGGGAGCCTGGTTGTCAGTTGTGTGGGGGGCTGGGGGTCAGGGTGTCAGGTAAGTGGGGGGCTGGGGGTAAAATGTGCGGGGGGACTGGGTGTCAGGTATGTGGGGGTCTGGAGGTCAGGTGTATGTGGAGGTTGCGGTCAGGTGTGTGTGAGCGGGCTGGCTGCCAGGTGCGTGGGGGGCTGGGGTCAGGTTTGTGGGGGGATGGGGGTCAAGTGTGTGCGGGGGATGTGTGTCAGTGGGTCAGGTGTGTGAGGGTTGTGGGGGCCAGGTGTGTGATGGGGCTTTGGGTCAAATGTTGGGCGGGTCAGTGGGTCAGGTGTGTTGGGCGTCTGGGGTCAGGTTTATGAGGGGCTGGGGGTCAGGTGTGTTGGGGTATTGGGGTCAGGTCTGTGGGGGTGCTGCGGGGTCATGTGTGTGTGAGGCTGGTTTTCCGGGTTCTGGTGGGCTGGGGTTCAGGTGTGTGGGTGGGCTCAGGGTCAGGTGTGCTGGGGTCAGTGGGTCAGCTATGTGCGGGGCTGGGATTCAGGTGTGTGGTAGAGGTGGGGGTCAGAGGTGCGGGGGGGCTGAGGGGTTCAGGTTTTTGGAGGGCTAAAGTCAGGTGTTTTGGGGGTTGGAGTTGAGGTGTGTGCGGGTCAGGAGTTGAGGTGTATGCGGGGCTGGAGTTCATGTATGTGGGGGGGGGGCTGAGGGACAGGTGTCCGGTGGTCTGGGCGACAAGTTGTTCGGGTGTGTGAGGAGCAGTTGGTTAGGTGTGTGGGGGGTTGAGGGGGTCAGGTGTGTGACCGGGCTGGTTGTCATGAGTGTGGGGGGCTGGATCAGGCGTGTAGGGGCGGCTGGGGGGCACGTGTGTGTGGCTACTGAGGTTCAGAGGTCAGTTGCGTGAGGACTGGGGTTCAGGTGTGTGGGGGTGGGGTCACGTGTGTATGGGCATGTTGACATGGTGGTCAGGTGTGTGTGGGGGGCTGGTGTTTGGTATGCTGAGGGGGGCAGGTGTGTGGGTGGGATGGGAGTCAGGTGTGTGGGGGGGCTGGATGTCAGGTGTGTTGGGGGCTGTGGTTCAGGAGGTGTGGGGGAGGAATGGTGGGCACGTGTTTGGGGATCTGGGTGTCATGTGTTTGTGGCTACTGGGGATCAGGGGTCAGGTGTTTGGGGACTGGGGTTCAGGTGTGAGGGGGCTGGGGGTCAATTGTGTGTGGGAGGGCTGGTGTCAGTTGTATGGGTGGCTGGGTGTCGGGTATGTGGTCGGCTGGAGATCGGGTGTGTGCGGGGCTGAGTTCAGGTGTGTGTGTGAGGGCTGGGTGTCAGTTTTCTGGGGCGGCTGGTTGTCAGTTGTGTGCGGGGCTGGTGGTCAGATTTGTGGGGGAATGGGGGTCAGGTATGCGGGGGACTGTAGTTGAGGTTTGTGGGGGTCTGGGGATCAGGGGTTCAGGTGTGTGGGGGACATGTGGTCATGTGTGTGGGGGGGGCTAGTGTCATGTGTGTGGAGAGTCAGGGGGTCAGGTGTGTGGGGGGCTGGGTGTCAGCTGTGTGCGAGGCTGGGAATAGGTGTGTGGGGGGCTGGGGGGCATGAGTATGGGGGACTGGGTGACAGGTTTGTTTGGGGGTCAGGTATGTGGGGGGCTTTGGGTCAGGCTTGTGGGGGCTGGGTGTCAGGTATGTGTGTGGTCTGGGGGTAAGATGTGTGGGGGGCTGGGGACAGGTATGTGGGAGTGGCAGTGGGTCAGGTGTGTGGGGGCTGGTGTTCAGGTGTGGGGGGCTGGGGTTCAGGTGTGTGGGGGGCTGGGAGGCAGGTGTGTGGGGGACAGGGGGTCAGCTGTGGGGAGGACTGGGTGGTCAGGTGTGTGTGGGGGTCAGGGGGTCAGGTGTGTTTGGGGGTCATGGGGTCAGGTGTGTTGGGAAGCTGGAGGTCGGTCTCGGGGTCACGTGTGGTTGGCCAGGTGTAGGGTGTGCGGCGGGATGGGCGTCAGGAGGTCAGGTGTGAGTTGGGGGGCTTGTGTTCAGGTGTGTGGGGGGCAGGGGATTTGGTGTGTGGGGGGCTGAGGGGCTGGGGGTCAAGTGTAGTAGGGGGCAGTAGTACAGTTATGTGTGGGGGCTGGTGTTCAGGTGTGCGGGGGCTTTGGGGTCAGGTGTGCAGCGGGGCTGAGGGTCAGGAGTGGGGGGGCTGGGTTTCACGGGGTGACTTATGTGGGAGCTAGGGGTCGGGTGTGTGGGGGGGTGTGGTACAGGCCGTCAGATATGTTGGGGGTCTGGCGGGTCAGGTGTTTGTGTGGGGGGGATACGGGGGATAGGGTGTGGGGTAAAATGAGGGTTAGTGGGAATGGAGGGGGGGGAGGGGAAGTGGATGTGTTGGGAAGACAGCGAAGGAGCCATGGAGAGAGATGGGTGGGATGGTTGGGGAGGGGATTGGTAGTGGGGGTCCGTTGGAGAATGGGAACGGGAGGTTGGGGGACGAGCGGAGGGAGGGTAATTTGCTAATCTACAGTTCCTGCATCTAACCCCAAACTACCCGCCCTTGTTCCCGTTCAAAACCTTACGTCAAACATACGCACTTCTGCTTCAGTTGTTCGACCAAGAGTTGAGATTCCGAGCAGTGTTCCAGGGAGATTGACGGGGATTCACGGTTTCTCCTGTAGTCCGAGACTCAGACACTCAAACACACCAAGGACCCACCAGACGAGGCAGCGGAATGCCCAATTGCCAGTAAAATCGGTGACTTTGAAGCTTCAAGACTTCGGGGAAATCGCAGTGAGCTCCGTCCAAGAGAGAACGAGCGAGAGAGCGGATTAACATTGTCGCCTTGTAGCCGCAGCCCCGGCGCCCAGACTCTGCCACAGAAGGGAGAACAAAGGGACTCAGTCCTCGGGGTGTTGCGGACAAACAGCGATACAACGGACACAAGTATATCCAGTGGGGCATCTCCACAAACGCTCACTGCCCACACACTGGTCAATGAAGTGTCGGACACATTGTCACCGCTCCGGACTGTGAATCAGTCTGCCGCAGTTTCAATGGCAATCGCTGCTTTGGGCGGGACTTGCAGCAGCAGGTAAACAGCACCTCAGCCTGTTTCCACACAAAGCAGACCTGCACCGACCCTCCCACTAACCTTCCGCCGCTCCCCGTCTCTATTGGCAACCTCCGCCTCAGCCAGAGAGTTGTGGGCGGGCGCGGAGTACACCTGGGCTCACAACACACAATTAGTTATACAGCGAGCTGCAGAACAAAGGGAGCAGGGAACAACACAGCACATAAACAGAAGCTGGGAACAAAGATCTGCAGACGCTGGTTAATACACACAAGGACACTGTGTGCCACAGAATGCGAGACGTATAATCCCCAAACCAAAACCATGGGTGAACCGTGAGCTCCACTCCCAGGTGAAGCCCAGGTTTACTTTCGTTTAGACTAAACAATACAGCTGGGAAACAGGCCCTTCGGCCCACCATGTCCGCGCTGACCAACAATTGCCGTGCACTAAGACTATCCTACACACACTCGGGGCAATTTACAATTATATCAAGCCAATTAATCTACAAACATGTACGTCTTGTGAACATGGGGGAAAACCGGAGCATCCGGAGAAAACCCACGCAGGTCACTGGGAGAATGTGCAAACTCCGTACGGACAGCACCCGGAGTCAGGATCGAACCCGGTTCCCTGGCGGTGCAAGGCGTACTAGATGTCAGTCACTAGTCTGTCTTCTGTGATGGAGATGGTGAGTTCCAGAAACGGTAGGGAGATGTCGGAGATAGTCCAAGTATATTTAAAAGCAGGATGGAAATTGGTGGTGAAATGTATGAAGTTAGTGAGTGCTTCACCTCTCCCATTATAGATGAGGGCATCCTCTACATCCCCCTCCCCCCCCCCATTCGTAACAAGGCCAGAATCCCCCTTGTGCTCACCTTCCATCCCATCAGCCAGCGTATCGAACAAATCATCCTCCAACATTTCTTTCACTTCCAACGGGACCCGACTACTGGCCACAGCTTCCAATCTCCTCCCCTTTCCGCGTTCCGCAGAGACCGTTCTCTCCGTAACTCCCTGGTCCACTCGTCCCTTCCTACCCAAACCACCCCATCCCCGGGCACTTTCCACTGCAACCGCAGGAGATGCAACACCTGTCCCTTTACCTCCCCCCTCAACTCCATCCAAGGACCCAAACAATCTTTCCAGGTGAGACAGAGGTTCACCTGCACCTCCTCCAACCTCATCTATTGTATCCGCTACTCTAAATGTCAACTTCCCTGCATCGGCGAGACCAAACGCACACTCGGCGATCGTTTCAGTCAACACCTTCGCTCAATCTGCCTTAACCAACCCGATCCCCTGGTGGCTGAGCACTTCAACACCCCATCCCACTCCCAGTCTGACCTTTCTGTCATGGGCCTCCTCCAGTGCCATCGTGAGACCTACTGTCTATTGCAAAGTGGAGGAACAGCATCTCATATTTCGCTTGGGCAGCTTGTAGCTCAACGGTATAAAAATTGACCTCCAACTTTAGATAGTTCCTCTGGCTCTCCCTCCCCCCCCTCCCTCTTCACAGTTCTCCCACTGTCTTCCTGTCTCCACCTATATTCCTTATTTGTCCCGCCCCCTGACACGAGTACCCTGCCCCAATCAGCACCAAACTGGAAATAGTTGAAAACTTGTAATTCCTTGGCAATAATATGACCAATGATCTGTCGTGCACCGACCACATAGAAACGTGTCCCAATAAAGCACACCAACAGGAACCTCCGGAAATTCGGCATGCCAGCAATGATTTTTACACACTTCAGTATTCGGTGCTGGCCCCATTGCTATTTGTCGTCTATGTCAATGATTTGGATGAGAACGTACAAGGGCATCGTTAGTAAGTTTGCCGATGTCACTGACGTTGCAGATAGCGAAGATGGTGGTTAAGAATTACAGCAGGACCTTGATTGTTCGGTCAGGTGAGCTGAGGACTTGTAGACGGAATGTAATGCATAGACGGGATGTTTTGCATTTTGTGAAGTAAAAACAAGGGCGCGGGTTACATAGTGAATTTCAGGGCTCTGCCGAGTGTTGTTGTGAAGATGGGTCCTGCAGTGCAGGTACACAGCTCTTTGAAAGTGGCGTCACAAGTAGACAGTGTGGTCAAGAAGGCCTTTGGCACATTGGCCATCATCAATCACAGTTTTGAATATCGATGTTGGGAAGTCTTGTTGCAGTCGTTCAAGACATTGGGCCTCAGAGTATTGTGTTCCGTTTTGTTCGTCCTGTTGGAGGAAAGATGGTGTTAAGATGGAAAGGAGAGAGAACAGATTTTCTCGGATGTCGCCAGCACTCGAGTGTCTGTACGATACAGAGAGGTTGAGGAGGCCACGACTTTATTTATTGGAGTGTAAGAGGATGAAGGATGATCGTTCGGGGTATACAAGATCATGAGAGGAATGGATAGTGTCAATGCACAATTGTTTATCCAGAGTAGGGGAATCGAGAACCAGAGGACATAGTTTAAGGTGAGCGGTGGGATATTTAATAGAAACCTAAGCGATATTTTTTAAACAAAGCAGGTTGGTGTGCGGATCGAACTGCCGGAGGCGGTAGATGAGGCAGGTGCTATCACAATGTTTTAAAAAAACATTTAGACAGGTACATAGATAAGTTAGGCTTAGACGGATATTGTCCTAATCTGGCAGCTGGGCCTGGCGTCGATGATTCCTGTTGCTCAGCAGGGGCAAGTTAGTTGGAAGGGCGTGTTTGCCAGCCGTTTGACTCTCTTATTCAAGGTTCAAGGTCAATTTATTGTCAAATGTACCAAATAATTACCATACAGCCATACTAAAAAAAAGCAACAAGGCACACAACTACATAAAAGTTAACATAAACATCAACCACAGCGGATCTCCATCTGAGTATATCCTGTCTTTCTCCTCTGTTTTAGAAGCGCGGCAATTTCTACGATCTGCTTTACATTATCAATGATTTTACTGTGTTTCTCCCCCTATTCCCCCTCCTCGCCTTCTCTTTGCATTGCTCTAACAGTTAATTTGTTGTTTACAACCATTCATCACCTTCTCCTGTGTACCAGCATCGGCTCCAATTTTAGTCTCCATCAGAGTACGAACATTACCGCTCTAGTCATGGTTCTTACTCACCTCAAATCATTTGGTTGGTTAGCGTATGTAAGGTTTGTCTGTGTCACGGGTACTGGTGTCCAGTGTAATTATTTGTTTCACTTGCTACCAGCTCCTCACAGATGTATCATATATATTTGCAAACAGTTCAATCTTGTACAATAGATAGAGCAAAGAGGAAGATACACAAGCAAACTGTAGTTCATGATATAGCATATCATGCTGCATATCGTACTTTAATTTCTTCAAACCCTGATTCATCTGTAAATTTGTAAGAATAAAAAACATCTGCGCAAGCCGCATTGCATAATTCCGCTCAACGTTTGTCCTAAGAAACGGAAATGGACAGTTCAGAATACGAGTTTTGTAAAAACACAAAAGATTCATTCGAGCAGATGCAGAAATTCTCATTTAAACGTTGGAGTGCACAGTTGGAGAGGTAGATGTTGCAATACTTCCATAACCTTTGAGACCTCCCACTGGCTTGGCGGAGTTGTAAACATTGAAGATGCGAGGCACATATGATTGCAGGTGTAGGTTTAGGATTAGGATTATTATTGTTACATGGGGTACAGTGAAAGAATAAATTGTGCTCTGCTTACTATCCAGTGAGCTATTCCATGCACAGGTACAATGAGTTCGAACTCAAGTACCATAGATATAGAGAGGGGAACATACAGAGTGCGGATACAGTTTCAGCAATGCAGCGCATCAGCTCCAGAGACAAGGTCCAATTACGACATGTGAATTAAACAGTACAATCGCTTATGGAAGGACCATTGAGAAGCCCGATGACGGACGGGAGGAAGCTGCTGGTTGTGCGCGCTTTCACGCATGTGTACTTTCTGCCGACTGGAGCAGGAAGAAGAAGGAATGGTCTGCGTGAACGAGTCTTTGATTACATTGGCGGCTTTTCCGAGGCAGCGTAAAGTGTACATGGAATCAGTGGTGAGAAGTCTGCGCTGTGTGATGGACTGGGCTACATCTACAAATCTCTGCAACTGCTTGCGTTCCTAGGCACAGATTTTCTCAAAACAAGCTGTGATGCAGCCCTACATAATGCTTTCTATGGTGCATCTATAGAAGTTTGGAAGAGTCACTGGAGACATGCCAAATTTTCTCTGTCTCTTCGGTATAGAAAGGGGTCTGGGGGGCTTCTGGCCTGTTGCATCCATGTAGTTGGTCCACGACATATCTTTGGTGGGATTAACTCGAAGAAACGTGATGCTCTCTACCATTTCCATTTCTGCATCATCGTTGCCGATTATGGCACATACTTCAACACGTTTCCTGAAGTCAATGACGAGCGCTTGCTGACATTGAGGGAGAGGTTATTGTCCTGACACCACGTTTCTGCGTTGTCTATCTACGTCGGGAAACACAGGCACACACGCACAATGCCAAGCTCAGGTTTGTTTAGACAATCAATCATAATTATCACACTTGGCTTGGTCTCATATACATTTCCATAACTGGTCATATTAGTCTTCCACATTGTCCATAAAAATATTCTTCCCAAAAGACGTCAGTACGCCTTCGGGTTGTTGCTTCTATGTGTTTCATCCAGGATAGGCCTCGATAGTATTAACACCAAGGGGAAATGTCAACCATTTCCACTTCTGCACCAGTGATGCTGATTTGGCATGTATTGTACCTTGCTTCCTGAAGTCAATAACTAGCTCCTTCACTCTGCTGACATTGAGGAAAAGAATATTGTCTTGGCACCATGTATCTTATTTCTCTATCTCCTTCCCGTACTCCTTATTGTCATTCTTCCTGATTAGACCCACCACAGTGATGTTGTGATCAAACCTGTAGATGTAATTAAAGATAAATCTGTCCGTACAATCGAGAGTGTAAAGGGAGTATAGTGGGGGACTGAGACCGCATCCTTACAGGGCACAGATGTGGAGAGTTATTATGGAGAGATAGTGTCCATTATCCTCACTGTCTGAGGTCCTTGGGCATTAGAGCCTTGGAAGCAGTGGCGGAGGCGAGCAGATTCCTAGGTCTCGTAGTTTGGAGATAACAGCCACCCCTTCCCCAGGAGACACAGGTACACGGTCACACGCACAATGCCCAGCTCGAGTATGTTTGGAATACAAGATCATAATTACAATCTATTCTTGGTTTCATGTTCATTTCCACCCAGGTCACATTAGTTTTCATTTCCCTATTTTTCACAAAGATCTTCACCCCAAACTTGTCTGCATTTCATAAATGGTCATTCTTTTTTTCTGGGGTAGATAATACTGTCTACGATTCAGATACATCTGCGAGAAAATTTTACATCTGACCTCAGTCACTCCAAGGTGAATTCTTATCCTAAACGATCATCCGAACGTGACCATCCATAGGAGACTGTAATTCTCTCAAAATCTATTCTGTAAAGTTCTCGCAGAAGTCTCGATGTCGGGTCAATACATTCACTTATCGTTCTTACGAGCTGCGCAGAATGGATGATCTGATCAACTGTTCGCCTTCTTCGAGAGCCGCTTGATGCGACTGATAAGTCTCGAATTCTGTCTCTTCCCCGAGTCGAAGGTACGTACCCCTTTCCTTAAAAAAGATAGCGCCAGGACATAATATTCTGCGGACTAAGTTCAGGTAGATGGGATATAGTAATTGGACAGGATACACACAGACAGTTTTTCGGCCTATGTCTATGCAGTGTGACTCAATGGCTATTGGGCCGGTGTGTGCACGTTTCTCCACACGCGGTATCGCCGTCAGTAGTTATAGCAGGATTCACCACAATTTCCTTGTATGGGCAACTCGGCAGTTGCAATAGGCAGCCAGGTTTGGTTATTGAATTACCTTTATTGTCATTCAAAATAAATAGAAAGAAAATTATTTGCCACACAGCCACAACAGTACAGAGTAAAAGACGCAAGACACACAATTTTATCACAAACATCCATCACAGTGACTCCTCCAGACCCCTCACTGTGATGGAAGGCAAAAAAATCTTCTCTCTTCCCCCATGCTTCTCCCACGGACAGTTTGACTTCTGCCGAGGCCGCGACTCCCGACTCGCGCAGCCCCCGCAAGGAGATGGAAGGTCCCGCAGCCGAGCTGCTCCGGGCGATGGAAGGTCCCACGGCCGACCCGCGCCGGGCGATGGAAGGTCCCGCGTCCGAGCTGTGCCGGCGATGGAAGGTCCCGCGGCCGAGCCGTACCGGGCGATGGAAGGTCCCTCGGCCGAGCCATGCTGGACGATGGAAGGTCCCGCGGCCGAGCCGCGCCTCGAGCAAGAGATTTTTTTTTTTTAAAGAAAGGTTCCCCCCCCCCATATATACACAGCTAAAATAGACTACTACACATATCTGACACTAACACATAAACAAAAAAAGAAAAAAGACAAACAGACAGCCGGCGAGCCGCAGCCGCATGGCGGCGCAGCAATCTTGGGTCTTATTTCTGCTGAGTAATAAATGTTGGGCAGCAACTGATTCTGCAGCAAAGTTGAGGTGCGCTGATGAACCAGATTACACGCTAATTCAGAGGGCGGTGCAACGCCAATATTTTGCGGGCGTATGCTTCGTGAAACAATAGCAGAGAGGTCATTAGTTTCGACGAGATCGGAGCTTTGATAAGGTCATTCATTTCCGACATGAGATACGTTGTCCCCTCAAGCTGATGTCTTCCGAATCTTCTAGGTTTATCCTTTTTTCCTCTTTTATTTCAGATGCCCGGCAATAACTGCGGTCCACAATACAGTGTGAGCATTTTACTCTATTCTGTCTCCTGCCCCCGCACCTTACCTTCTCTGGCATTTGTCGAACTGTTCATTTGCGGTTAACAGCGATTCGTCATCTTCCCTTGTACATCAATATCGGCAGTGTCACGCGGGTAATCTTTGTCCCATCATAGTACTTATATTTCCGTTTTCATCACAGTTGTTACTTATCTCCAGACAGTAGGTTGGTTTGGGTTATTCTAGATTTATTATTGTCACATGTACCGAGTTACAGTGAAAAGCGTGGTTTTGCATGCAATCCACTCAGATCATGGGCGGCACGGTAGCGCAGCGGTAGAGTTGCTGCTTTACAGCGAATGCAGCGCCGGAGACTCAGGTTCGATCCTGACTACGGGTGCTGCACTGTAAGGAGTTTGTACGTTCTCCCCGTGACCTGCGTGGGTTTTCTCCGAGATCTTCGGTTTCCTCCCACACTCCAAAGACGTACAGGTATGTAGGCTAATTGGCTGGGTAAATGTAAAAATTGTCCCTAGTGGGTGTAGGATAGTGTTAATGTGCGGGGATCGCTGGGCGGCACGGACTTGGAGGGCCGAAAAGGCCTGTTTCCGGCTGTATATATATGATATGATGATATGATGATGATGATCAGTCATACTGTACATGGGCACAACCGACAACATTTCGGCAATTTCTTGTCGTCTTGGGCAGAACTATATCTAAACCAGGCTGTGGTGCATCCCGACGTTGCTCCGTTTGTGGTATCAAAAATCAGATATCATAGGTTGAAGGTGAGAGGGGCAAGATTTACAAAGAATATGAAATGAAGACTTGACGCAGAGAGGGTGCTGGGGAAATGGTACGATCTTTGATAAGGTCATTCTCTTCTGACATTACATGACTTTCCTTTCTGAAAGTACGTCATCGGAGCCTTCTAGATGTATTTACACCTGTATTGCAGATACCCGGCAATTAGTACGGCGCCTTATACGGTATCAGGTGTTTTTGCGTGATCATCCTCCTGTGCCCACTCCTCACCTTGTCTTCGCATTTGTCCAACAGTTAATTTGTGGTTAACCCACATTCAACACCTTACTTTGCATATCAATACTGTTTGTGATACATGGACAATCTTAGTAGACATCATAGATGTTACTTACGTCAGATCATTAGCCTAGGTGAGGTTCAGCTGGGCCTCATGTACCGAGATACAGTGAAAAGCGTCGCTTTGCACGCTGTCCATTCAGTTCAGATGAGCCATACATAGTTACAATCAGTTAACGTCCTGCAGATGCAGCGAGGAGGAAGTTATAGAATGCTGATTATTGTTGGCTATTTCCATGAATCCCTGAATTGTCCGTATATTTGTGAATATGAACAACATTTACTCAAGCCACATTGCTTAATTCTGCTCTCCATCGAACCGGACAAGTGCAGTTTGAGATTTCGAGTTCTGTGAAAACACAAAGCATATAATTTGTGCAAAACATAGTATTTAAGTGTGCAGCAGTGCACGTCTGGAACAATGGGTGATGCAATGCTTCTGTGAGCCATGAAACATCCCGCTGGGATCGCGCTGTTGGAAACAATTAAAATGAGAGGCGTTTTAGGTTTTAGATTCAGGTTTAAGTTTATTATTGTTACATGTGCCGAGCTACAGCAAAACGCTTTGCTTTGCATGGTATCCAGACACATCAGATATACCATAAACATACAGTAACAGTTCAAACTCGAAAACATAAGATGGTGGGGATATGGATTTACAAAAAAAATGAACTGCCAGGGGAGGTATTTGAGGCAGAAATTGTGACAAAGACAGTAAGACTCCACCATGAATCGGAAAGATTTAGAGTAATGTGGATGAAAGTCGGAGAGCAGTGAATAGTGTAGATGGGGCATATCGGTCGGCATGGGCAATCTGGCTAGAAGGCCTGTTACCGTGCTGTACGATTCGATAACTCTATGACAAGAGATAGAGCAATGTGGAAGATACAGAGTGCAGAATATAGTTCGAATTATTGGACCCTCTTGCAGTGCATCAATTACCTCGACAATTTCTAGTATCCGCAATGACAGAGGATATTTCGCTTGGGCATTTCGGTATGGACATTGATTCTCTAACTTCAGATACTTCCTCAGTCTCTCTCTTTCCCCTCCCCCTTCCCAGTTCTCCCACTGTCTTCCTGTCTCCTATTACATCCTATCTTTGTCCCGCTCCCTCCCCTGACATCAGTCTGAAGAAGGGCCTCGACCCGAAACGTTACCCATTCCTTCTCCGTTGAGATGCTGCCTGGCCCGCTCAGTTACTCCAGCATTTTGAGATACCTTCTGATATCCGCAATGGTGTAGAGGCGAATTGAAGAGTACACTAGTATATGGAGGGACCGTTTACAACCGTGATTACGAAGGAAAATAAGCTAATGCTTTATCCGGCAGTGTAGGGAAATAACTGCAGATGCTGGTACAAATCGAAGGTATTTCTTCACAAAATGCTGGAGTAACTCAGCAGGTCAGGCAGCCGCTCAGGAGAGAAGCGATGGGTGACGTTTCGGGTCGAGATCCTTCTTCAGACTGATGCCGGGGGGTGGGGACGACAAAGGAAGGAAGGTTCCCATCCAGTCCCCTTTCTACGTTCCGCAGAGACCGTTCCATCCGTAACTCCCTGGTCCACTCGTCCCTTCCTACCCAAACCACCCCATCCCCGGGCAATTTCCCCTACAACCGCACGTGATGCAACACCTGTCCCTTTACCTCCCCCCTCAACTCCATCTAAGGACCCAAACAGTCTTTCCAGGTGAGACAGTGGTTTACCTGCACCTCCTCCAACCTCATCTATTGTATCCGCTGTTCTAGATGTCAACTTCTTTACATCGACGAAACCAAACGCAGGCTCGGCGATCATTTCGCTCAACCGATTCATTCATTCCGCCTTAACCAACCTGATCTCCCGGTGGCTGAGCACTTCAACTCCTCCTCCCACTCCCAGTCCCAGTCTGACCTTTCTGTAATGGGCCTCCTACAGTGCCATAGTGAGGCCCACCGAAAATTGGAGAAACAGCACCTCATATTTCGCTTGGGCAGCTTGCAGCCCAGCGGTATGAACATTGACTTCTCCAACTTTAGATAGTTTCTCTGTCCCTCTCTTCCCCTCCCCTTCCCAGTTCTCCCTATATCTTCCTGTCTCCACCTATATCCTTCCTTTGTCCCGCCCCTCTGTCATCAGTCTGAAGAAGGGTCTGCACGAAACGTCACTCGTTCCTTCTCTCCTGAGATGCTCCCTGACCTGCTGAATTAGTCCAACATTTTGTGAATAAATACCTTTATCCGTTAGTGTTCGCTTAAACGCCTCTACACCTTGTGCATGACTTGAGTAGGGGAAAGAAGAAGTGACAGGTTTGGACAATTCTTCGATTACGTTTGCAGTTTTCCTTTCGAGGCAACGTGATGTGCACATGGAGTCAATGGTAGAACGTCTGGTCCGTGTGATGTAGTAGCCTACATTTATATCTCCCTGCAATTTCTCGCCGGCTAGACAGACATGTACCCGATCCAAAAGGCGGTCTAACCCGACAGTCTGCAGTCCACGGTACATCCCGAGAACACTGAAAAATTTAATGTTTACATACAGCATTTCCTCAGACTCCACCTGTAAAAGAGGCGTTACTGTGCCTCATTGGGTGTCGCATCAAAGTGCTTGCCACGCGACAAATTGTTGGTTGGTGTAACGCATGCAACTTGTTCTCAACTATTTTCAATTCCATACAATTTGTACAGATTTGGGCCTGTACTCCAGATAAAGGAGGTATAGCAGTGGACTGAAAACGAATCCTGCAGGGCACCGGTGTTACCCTGGAGGAAGTGTAACCTGCCCACACTGACTGGGGTCTGTTGGTCATAAAATCGAGCATTCAGGGGTAGAGTAGGTGAAAATACCTCTGTCCCGGCGTTTGCAGATAATAGAAACTCCACGCTCTATCCCATAGAGGTACACTGCTGAATGCGTAATTTAAAGGGCGAGGCTATTCCCATTTTCAATATTAATCGGGAACTGACCTTGGACTTGTACTAATCCATAACATTGGTTTACATTTGCTTATTGGCTACGAACACATTCGCTCCAGTCCTGTTTTAACGTAATGAGTTGTCCTCACTAATTTTATGGTGTACAGGGTCGTGGAGGTTCATATCTTTTTGCAAGCGTAAATTACTTCTCATCACAAGTCACTCTGTAACTTGTATCCGAAAGTCAACACCCATATATCGGTTGTACAATGCTTTCAACATCTATCCGGTCCAGGCCTCGCAGACTCCAACATTTACAGTGTCATTCAATTCACTTGTATTCTTCCAAACTGCAAAGCGCAGATGATGTGATCAATTGTGGTTCCTTTGGCAGCTCCTTCATCCGAGAGATAAAGCTCAACTTCAGTCTCTACATCGTATTTTAAGTAAGGACTGCCTTCCTTAAATATATAGTGTCAGGGCATAATATTCTGCGAATGATGTGCGAATAAATGGTATTTAGTAAATGGATAGCATAGACATATATAAGTGCTTGGCCAGTTTCTCTACTGTGCTACACTCTGACCCTGTCCAGTGTGTGCACGTTGCTCCGTTTGTGGTATTCCCGTCAGTAGTTAAAGCAGGGCTTCGCTGCCGTTTTTTGTATGGGCCGATCTATAGGTAGAGACTGACGTTATTCCTTGGAGCGCAGGAAGCTGAGAGGAGCTATATAGGTGTATAAGGGGAACAGAATGGGTGAATGCGCAGTCTTTTACCCTGCAAGGGGAATCAAAAAACAGAGATCATAGGTTTATGGTGGGAAGGGAAGATTTACAAGGAACCTGACGGGAAGACTTTATACTCAGACGGCGATCTGTGCACAGAACGAGCTATCAGAGGAGTTCGTTGATACATGTTGATTCGAAGCTGGCATTTGTAAGGTCACAACGTTTGGAAATATAACTGCCATCTCCAAAGTAGTAAGAGATAAATAGGTGACTAACTTTCGCTATTTTCGAAGTTCCATGTCCATAATGGGGTAGAGGGGATTTAATGGTACCCTAGCCTATGGAGGGAACGTTCATAAGCCAAATAGAGCAGAGAATGAAATTATTCCTAAGTTTGGTGATGCGCGCTTTCAATCATCTCCATTTGCCGGATTGGAGTAGGGGAAAGAAGAACTGAGCGGGATTGGCCAAGTCTTTGATTATATTGTGTGTTTGGATAATGTTATGCAGCGTGGAGTGTAGATGGATAATATGAGTGGTTTGGTCTCTGTGATATTTACAACCCTCTGCAATTTCTCGCGGTCTTGGCAGAGTTGTTCCCAATCCAAGCAGCTATGCAACGTGACAATACGCTTGTTACTGTACTTTTCCAAGGTTAACAAGAGACATGACAATTGTCTTTTTGTTTTCGTTTGTGTGCCGCATCAGGCGCCACGCCACGTCAGAGTGGCGAGATTCACAGGAAACTGAAGGGAGGAATTTACACTTCAACGGTGGAGGGTCGGAGGAGTTCGTTGGGAAGTGTTCTACAGCTAGAGCGTTTGGAAATGCAGACGCCAATTAGACAGTAGCAAGAAATAACTAGGTAACTGTTGAGCAATAAATGTTGAGCAGGAACTAATTCTGCAACAATATTCAGGTGCGCCGGCGAGCAGCACCGATGACGGCGTGCTTTTCTTTTGAAAATCCGACTTCCTCTTGTATTTCAGATGCAGGGGAATTAAGATGGCCCGCAACCCAGTATCAGCATTTCTTTTGTTTTCTCAAACCCGTCCCCAGGCTTCACCTTCTCTTTTCGCTGTGTCGAACAGTCCATTTATGTGTCTCGTAGACAATGTCAGTGAGCATCGCAGTACGGACTTTCCCGGTCTGACCAGAGTTGGTTTTTTTTTAATCTCAGGTTATCTTGTCAGGTTGGGTCTATTATTATCACATGCAACAAGGTGCAGTGGAAAGCTTTATTTTGCATGCTATTCACTCAGTTCAAATATTCCACACACACAAATAATCAGTGTAAAGGCAAGTGCAATAGATCGGGTGGAGGGAAAATACAGAATGAAGAATATAGTTCATGATACATAATATCTTTCTGAATGTAATTTTATTATTTCTACCAAACCCCGATTTGTCCGGGTATTTGGAATAATTAACAATATTTTCTCAAGCCACCTTGCATAATTCCGGTCCACCGTTCTACTTTGAGCTGCGTCTTTACAATTGGAGAACTGGAGATCTGTACGAACCCAAATCGTTCATTGCCCCACGATGTAAAATTGGGGCCATGCCGATGTGCATTGGTAAAAGGATTAATGATACAATGCTTCTATTAACTATGAGGCCTCCTTGGTTTGCAAAGGTACAAAAAAATAAGTTAAAAGGTGCATTGAGATTCAGGTTTCAGGGCCAGGTTTATTATTACCACGTGTATCGAGGCGCACGAATAACGTTGCTTTACACGCGATCCAAAGAGATTAAATACGCCATACAGATATTATCAATTCAAACTCAATAACAATAGATAAAGCAAAGGGAAGATACGGAATGCAGAATGTAATTCGCAGTATGGTGGCGCATCTGTTCCATAGACAACTATTCGCCATGGAGTAGGGACCGTACTATTATGAAGGCGGCAAGGTAGACGATCCGATCAACTGTCGGTCCTTCGAAGGCCCCTTTTTTCGAGGGATAAATCATGACTTCAATCTATGCACCGAATTGGAGATACGTATCGCGATATTAAAATGAGATAACGACAAAGCAGTATAGTCTATGGAGCATGTGCTGGTAAATGGGACTTATTAATTGGAAATCATAGACTAAGATAGTTGATGGGCTGTTTCTCTGTCGTGTGACTCGTGGCTCTCGGTTCCGTCTATGTAGTTTTTTTCCATTTGTGGTATCACCGACGTTAGTTAAAGCAAGGCTTCGCTCACAATTCTTTGTCTGGCCCGAGCTCTGGGCAGAGTTACTTTCTATACTCCTTGGATGGCAGGAGCCTGGGGTAATCTTAGAAAGGTGTATGAATCGTGAGAGGAATAAATAGTGTGGATGCACTATGTCATTTATCCAGAATGGGGAATCAAATAACAGAGGTCAGAGGGTTAAGTTAAGAGAGGCAAGATTTACAAGGAACTGGAACGGAAGACCTTTACACTCAGATGGTGATGGGTATAAAGATCCAGCTTTCAGAAATGTTAGTTGACATATGTTGAAGATAGCTCGTTTATACAGCCACAACATTTGGAAAATAGCCACCAAATCGGTTTGAGCAATAAGTAAGCATTATCGGCTATTCCCATTTCTATTGTCTGGCTTGAACTAATTTTGCAGCAATGTTCAGGTGCGATGGCAATGTAATTTGCAGTCCAACTCAGGTGCGTTTGAGTTGTGCGAATTATGCATTTGTTTTGGAATATCAGTTATTTTGTGAGGTCACTCACTTCGGATAATCGATACGTTTTCGTTACTCCACGGGTGTTATCATATTATTTTGTCATATTTCAGATACAGCGCGGAAACAGGCCTTTTCGGCCCACCAAGTCCGCGCCGCCCAGCGATCCCCGTACATTAACACTATCCTACACACACTAGGGACAATTTTTACATTTACATTTATCTCAGTCTTCTGCGTTTATTTTGCTGTACTTTTGCATTTCAGATATCCCGGCAATTACTATGGTCCACAATTCAGTTTCAGCACTTAACTGTATTCTGCCTCCTGTCCCCGTTCCTCATCTTCTCTTCGCTTTGTCCAGCATTTTGTGTGCTTAGCGACTATTCATAGTTTTCTCTTGTTTATCAACACCATCTTTGTCACATCGACTATCTTTGTCTCCTTCATTGTACGAACATTCCCGCTCTGATGACGGTTGTTTGATGTCAAATTGTTAGGTTAGGGACGGTCAATAAATGTCACATATATCGAGGAACAGTGAAACGCTTATCTTTACGTGCTTTTCACTCAGATCAGATATACTGCACAGCTCAAACTCAAATGCATCAGAGAGAGCAAAGAGCAAGAGACAAAATGCAGAATAGTCCCGCGAGTTTGATGATAAGCTTGGATGATACAGTGCAATTTAAGGTAGAACCTTAGTCTCTAAATAGGAGTCTTAGGTAGGTGCCAGGTGATCTGGGGATGTATAGGGCGAGGGCGATGTCATCGTCCGTGGATTTGTTGTGGCGGTAGGCGAACTGCAGTGGGCCAAGGCCTCTGGGTAGACTGGATTTAATGCGTTCCATAACAAGCCTCCCAAAGCATTTCATGATGGTGAATGCCAAGGCCACTGTTCGGTAATCGTTTAAACTTGAGGTATTGCGTTTCTTCGGCACCAAAATGATAGTGGTCTTCTCGATGCAGCTGTGTACCTGAGCGCGGAGTAAGGAGAGGATAAAAATGTACGCGAATACACGTATTAGCTGTTCCGCGCAGCTTCTAATGACACGGCCAGGAACTCCGTCTGGACCTGTTGCTTTTCTTGGGTTTACCCACAGGAAGGCTGTTCTAACATCAGCAACAGCCACCCTGGGGAGAGGTACAATGTGGTCTGAAGGGCTAGTTGTCACCGCCCTGTTGTGCTTCAGCTCGAAGCGGGCATAGAAAGTATTCAATTCATCTGTTTGGCTTTCACATCACCAATGATGTTGCTGAACATTCTTTGCATCCAGTTATCTTAATCAGACCGTGCCACATTCTCCGTGTGTGACCCAGAGATTGTACTGGGATGCAAGTTTGAACCGGTATTGCCTCTTGGCATCCTTGATAGCTTTGCGGAGACCACAGCGTGGCTCCTTAGACCGCTTGGGATCGTTTGACTTGTGTGCATCGGACCTGTGAATATACATCCATGGTTTCCGATTGGGGAGCACTCGGATTGACTTCGGCGGCACACAGTCATCCACTCACTTGTTGATGAAGTCAGTCACGGCAGAGGCGCACTCATTCAGGTTAGCTGCAGAATCCCTGACTGCTGACTTAAAGCAGTCGCGTAAGATGTCATCCGCGTCCGTTGACCAGCTTTTTACAACTCTCTGCATCGGATCCTCCTGCTTCAATTGTTGCTGCTTGTTGGCAGGGAGCAGAAGCACAGCTCGGTTTTTTCAGATTTCCCTGAAATGTGGCCGAGGGACAGGGCGACAGGGAACAATCCCTACAGGATGGATGAGGCGAGCCTGAACGTGGGAACACATAGAATGTACTGAAGGGTCACAGTGGAACAGGTCAATGCTGGGTAATGTTACTGGCTCCAGTTTGGTCATTGTATTCTTATTTACAAGGGTGGATGGTCGTATGTTCCTGTGTGTATCTTCTCACACACCGTGGGAGCTCTTTGATGGAGTCCATCAGGAGCACACATAGAGCCAGGAACATCAGCAGACAGAGACGGGAAAACACGGAGACATAGAGACATGAATACTCACAGAGAGAAGTAGGAACATTTACGGAAACAGACAGGTGTCCACATTGCTCAAAGATGCAAAAAACATAACATAATTGCCTGTCATATACATTGGTCATTTTTATAATAGTCCTTGATCATTGTTTATTTCAGTGTCTACGAGTGCCAGGTTTGCACTGCACGACGGGAGATTTTCTCACTTGAACTACTTGGTAAATAAGCACACAAATAAAGTCTGCGTGTGTGGCAGCTTTCTCTGTACCGCTGTGTAGACAGCCCAGACGGATGAGTTGGTCATTTACTCTCAGACCGACCTTGTTGTCTGGCCTGTGGGTTTGAATTCACTTCTACCTGTCGACTGGTCTGAAGTAGTTCACTACAAAATAAACTGCGGATTGAACAGAGCAACAGGTAGTGTTCACCGCCTGGAATTAATATTCCCACTGGGCGAAGGAAAGAGCACAGTTACACAACTCCCCCTTTCTCAGATCTGAAGATGCATTTTAATTTTCAGCGTTGTGTATTATTCTTTCAAATGTATGCCGGAGAGAGTTCATTAGCATTTCTAACCTGTGTTAATTAAGAAGAAAATAACAAGTTAATGCATCTTCAGCTGCCGTGTTTACCAGCGTGGATCGAGCAGTAAAATGGAGTTAGTTCTCATTAAAGTTTAGATTAATTATGGATATTGAACTTGAGTTGACCCTTTAGAGTCGGACATTTGAATTAAAAAGAAGGGATTCTTTGAGAGGATCTGGGAAAAATGGATCGTTTATTTGAGCTATGACACCAACTAGATAAATGCCGAGCTAGATATTGGAAGATTGTGTAATATAGAACTAGATGGTATGTTTGTGCGAATATTGAAATACCTCTAGATAACCAATCATTGTTACTTTTTAATATTTTATTTAGTAAGTGTACCACACTGTCTTATGCATATGCATTTATTGATTTATTTATCTATCACCTTTATTTATTTATTCATTTTTGATATTTTTCTTATTTTATTTTATTTATGTCGATGATGTACTGTTTTGTATATATCTCTGTGAAAAATCAATAAAATCTGATTGAAAAAAAGAAAGGATCCTTTATTTTACATCGTATCAAATGTAAAACATCGGGGTCAGATTTAATGTGATCATGTCGCTGCTTATCCACACCCATCACTGACCACACTGATAATGTCGCTGCTTATCCACACCCATCACTGACCACACTGATAATGTCACTGCTTATCCAGACCCATCACTGACCACACTGATAATGTCAGTGCTTATCCAGACCCATCACTGACCACACTGATAATGTCACTGCTTATACGGACCCATCGCTGACCACATTGATAATGTCACTGCTTATCCGGACCCATCACTGACCACACTGATAATGCCACTGCTTATCCAGAGAGAGAGAGAGTGAGGATTGTGGAGAAAAAGAGGGAAGGAGTGTGGAGAGTAAGGGAGGTGAGTAGGGAGAGAGGAAGGTGTGTGGGGAGAGAAAAGGGAGGAGTGGAGAGAAAGGAGGAGGAGTGTGGGAATGGAGAATGGGAAGAGAGGGGGTGTGGGGAGAGGAATTGAATACTGCGGGAAGAGAGAGAAGGTAGGATGAATATGGAGAGCGAGGGGGAGTGTGGTGGGAGAGAGGGGGAATGTGGGTTAAATGACGGGTAGGAGTGTGGGAAAGAGGTTGTTTTAGGGGACAGGGGAGGGAGGAGTGTGAGAGAGAGGGAGGAAGGATGGTATGGTTAGAGTGGAAGGATGGGGACAGAGAGGAGGGGAGAGAGAGGGATAGGAGTGACGGGAGGGTGGTGGAGTATTGGGAGAGATAGAGGGGGTGTGGGGAGAGAGAGGGGGAGGAGTGTGGGCAGAGAGGGGGTTGTGCGTGGGGAGAGAGATGGGGAGGAATGTGGGGAGAGTGAGAGGGGGAGGAGTGTGGGGAGACAGAGGGGGAGGAGTAGTGAGTGTGTGGGGAGAAAGACGGAGTGTGGGGATGGAGAGTAAGAGGAGAGTGGGGAGAGAGGAGGTGCAGGGAGAGAGGGGGAGCAGTGTGGGGAGAGAGATTAGAGGAGTGTGGCAGGGCAGAGAGGAGTGTGGGGAGATAGTGGGGAGGAGTGTGGAGAGAGGGGAGGAGGTGGGAAGTCAGAGGGTCGGAAAATTGGTGAGCAAGAGGGGGGATTAGTATGTGGGGAGAGTGAATGGGCGGAGGGGGAGGGAGAGAGGCAGAGAGAGTGAGAAGTGTTGGGGAGACGCATTATGTGTTACTCTATCACTTGTATGCCGGAGAAAGTTATTTACTCATTTTAACCACTGCCTATTAAAAAGAAAATAACAAATAAATATGTCTGCCCCTGCCAACGCGGATAGAACAGCAAGATGCAGTGAGAGCTCATTGGAGATTAGATTAATTAGTGATAATGTCACTGCTTATCCAGACCTATCACTGACCACACTGATAATGTCACTGCTTATCCGGACCCATCATTGACCACACTGATAATGTCACTGCTTATCCGGACCCATCATTGACCACACTGATAATGTCACTGCTGATCCAGACCCATCACTGACCACACTGACGTCACACACAGGTATGTTCTTTGTATCATCCATTCCAAGGACATCTCACATACTGTAACAACCAGCTACCCAGTTCCATCGCATGCTGCTCAAATATATTTTCACCACCTTTGACAACATTTGCCCCGTCCTGATTGGTACGGACAACTCTGAACTCACTGATGGTTTCACTTCCCATCTGCGTCTGATTCTGAACACACTTACACTACAAATGATCACCCAAATACAGAAAAATCAAGACTTAACTGCTTTTCCAAGTTCCAGTGCTCTCCTCAGTTGTACTTCAAATATCTGCAAGGCCTTTTTGTGTAGTTCTGGTCACCATATTATAGATATGATGTCCTGTTGCCAGAGACAGTGCGGAACAGATTCACCAGGATGTTATCTGGAATGGACAGCGTTAGTTTGAAGACATAATCAATTGGCTGGGCTTGGTCTTCTTGGAGCGCAGGAGGATGAGAGGTAATCTCATCGACGTGTTTTAGATCATGAAAGGAATAGATCGGGTAGATGCTCAGTTTCTCCTGCCCTGAGTAGGAGAATCGAGGTCCAGAGGACATACGTTTAAGTTGAAGGGAAAATGATTGAATAGGAATCTGAGGGGTAACCTTTTCACACAATGGGTGGTGGATGCATGGAACAAACTGCCTGAGGAGGTATTTGAGGCAGGGGCTATCCCAATATTTGTGAAACAGTTAGACAGGTTGGGTACATGAATAGGACAGGTTTGGTGGGATATGGACCAAATGCAGACAGGTGGAACTAATGTAAATGGGGCCTGTTTGCTGGTGTGGGCAAGTTGGGCCAAAGTGCCTGATTCCACACCATATCACTCTTTGACTCTATGAGTACAGGGCTGAACTACCTCCTCTGGCGGTTCGTTCCACATCCACCCCCCCACCCTTTGTGTGAAAAATACCCCTCAGGTTCCGATTAAACCCCCCCCCCTCATCTTAAACCTAGCCCCCCTGGTTCTTGATTCCCCTTCTCTGTGCACCTACCAGATCTATTCCTCTCATTATATTGTCCAGCTGTAGAAGATCATCCCTCATCCTCCTGCAGCAAGGGATATAGTACTAGCCTATAAGCACCAAGGGATATAGTACTAGCCTATATGCACCAAGGGATATAGTACTAGCCTATATGACCAAGGGATATAGTACCAGCCTATATGCACCAAGCGATATAGTACTAGCCTATATGCACCAAGGGATATAGTACCAGCCTGCTGAACCTGTCCCTCCAGATCAGGCCCACGGTTCCTGGTAACATCCTCGTAAATCTCCTCTATCACCTTTCCAGATTGACACCATCTTTCCTGTATCATGGTGCCCACAACAGAACACAATATTCCAAATGCGGCCTCACCAACGTCTTACACAACGGCAGCATAACCTCCGTATATCTATACACAATGCTATGACCGAAGACGGCCAATGTTACAAAAGTCTTTTTGACCACACTATCAACCTGTGACGCTACATTCAATACACGATGTACCTGTCATCCTAGATCGCTCTGCTCTCCAGTTCATTCACCTTTCTGCATCGGTTCCAGGTCATCGGTACTGACACTTCTGAACTCACTGATGGTTTCACTTCCCATGTGCGTCTGATTGTGAATACATTTGCACTACAGGTGAACATCCAAATAAAGAATAATTAAGACAACTGCTCCTCCAAGTGCAGCGCTCTCCTCAGTCGTACTTCAAATATCTGCAAGGCCCTTTTGTGTAGTTCTGGTCAACATATTACACAAATGATGTCCTATTGCCAGAGGCAGTGCGGAACAGATTCACCAGGATGTTATCTGGAAATGGACAGCGTTAGTTTGAGGACAGATTTGATCAGGTGGGATTGATCTCATTGGAGCAATAATGCAGTGGGACGACCTTACTGAGGCTTGTAAAATTATGTCAACTACAGCAGGGTTGAGTAGACGGTCACAGTTATTTCCCAGGCTGGGAGAATCTAAACCTAGAGAACGTACGTTTAATCGAAAGGGGAGAGATTTAAGGGAATTCTGACTTCAACGATGGAACAATATTTTATTTTGAGGCGGTGGGGACAGATACCACCATCACAGCAAATAAACAGCATTTGGACAGCCGTTTGTTTCGGATGGAAATGGACGGATATGGGACAAATACAGGTGAATGAGATTACCGTAGATAGGCATCTCGGTCTGCACGGACGAGTCGGGCCGAAGGGCCTGTTTCCCTGCTGTTCCCATGACTGAAATCAGAAGTTCTGTTATCTCTAATGTGCTCTGTCATCGGACTCCCCAGTTGTAGCCACATAGCAGACACATCACAGACTGCACAACAGTGGCGATACTGTATTGGGAGGTGGTGTCATCAACAACGGAGGCACATTGTTCATTTCCCTCGCAAGTGTGCAACATGTTCTTCACTCTCCTCAAACTAAACTCCAGCCTGGAAATCCGAGGAATTAAACGCCATTAGGTGTCGAATTTTATCAAACTTGCAGTTTAAGCAACAACATGATATAAATGCCTGTCATACACGTTGGTCATTTTAATATGTCTCTGATCATTGAAGTGTTTTTTTCAGTTTCTATGTGTGCCAGTTATACACAGCAGGAAGGGAGAAATGCTCTCTTGTATTAATGAATAAATAGGCACAGAAATACAGACTGAGTGTGTGTGAGAGTTTGCTTAAATTCACTGGAATTTAGGATGAGAGGGGATCTTGTAGAACATATACAATTTTGTGGAAGGGTCTCCACCCATTCCTTCTCCCCAGAGATACTGCCTGTCCCGTTGAGTTACTTCGGCTTTTTGTGTCTGTCTTCGGTTTAAACCAGCATCTGCAGTTCCTTCTTACACATATACAATTCTTAAGGGTTGGACAGGTTAGATGCAGGAAAAATGTTCCCGATGTTGGAAGAGTCCAGAACAGGGATCACAGTTTAAGAATAAGGGGTAGCTCAATTGTTACTGAGATAAGGAAAAACTGAAGAATGGGAACAGAAGTTCTAGAGGGGAAAATAAATTAAGGGCAGGGCCATTTGTGACCGATGTGAGAGGGGAGGTAAATACAGAAGTTAAAATGTTGTACTTAAATGCGCGTAGTATAAAAAATAATGTGGATGAGCTTGAGGCTCAGTTAGTCATGGGCAAGTATGATGTTGTAGGGATCACTGAGACATGGCTACAAGAGGACCAGGGCTGGGAACTGAATATTCAGGGGTACATAACGTATAGAAAAGACAGACAGGTGGGTAGAGGGGGCGGGGTTGCTCTGATAGTAAGGAATGATATTCATTCCCTTGCAAGGGGTGACATAGAATCAGGAGATGTTGAATCAGTATGGATAGAAATGAGAAATTTTAAGGGTATAAAGACCCTAATGGGAGTTATCTATAGGCCCCCAAACAGTGGCCTCGACATAGGGTGCAAGTTGAATGAGGAGATAAAATTGGCGTGTCAAAAATGTAATGCTACGGTGGTTATGGGAGATTTCAACATACAGGTAGACTGGGAAAATTAGGTTAGAAATGGACCCCAGGAAACAGAGTTTGTGGAGTGCCTTCGAGATGGATTCTTAGAACAGCTTGTACTGGAGCTTACCAGGGAGAAGGCAATTCTGGATTTAGTGTTGTGTAATGATCCTGATCTGATAAGGGGACTAGAGGTAAAAGAGCCATTAGGAGGCAGTGATCACAACATGATAAGTTTTACTCTGCAAATGGAAAGGCAGAAGGGTAAATCGGAAGTGTCAGTATTACAGTATAGCAAAGGGGATTACCGAGGCATGAGGTAGGAGCTGGCGAGCTGGCCAAAATTGACTGGAAGGAGGCCCTAGCAGGGAAGACGGTAGAACAGCAATGGCAGGTATTCCTGGGAATAATGCATGAGGTTGCAGGATCAATTTATTCCAAAGAGGTGGAAAGACTCTAAGGGGAGTAAGAGACACCTGTGGCTGACAAGGGAAGTCAGGGACAGCATAAAAATTAAGGAGAGGAAGTATAACATAGCAAAGAAGAGTGGGAAGACAGAGGATTGGGACTCTTTTAAAGAGCAACAAAAGTTAACTAAAAAAGCAATACGTGGAGAAAAGATGAGGTACGAGGGTAAACTAGCCAATAATATAAAGGAGGATAGCAAAAGTTTTTTTAGGTACGTGAAGAGGAAAATAATATTCAAGGCAAATGTGGGTCCCTTGAAGACAGAAGCAGATGAATTTATTATGGGGAACAAAGAAATGGCAGACGAGTTAAACCGTTACTTTGGATCTGTCTTCACTGAGGAAGATACACACAATCTCCCAAATGTTCTAGGGGCCGGAGAACCTAGGGTGATGGACGAACTGAAGGAAATCCACATTAGGCAGGAAATGGTTTTGGGTAGACTGATGGGACTGAAGGCTGATAAATCCCCAGGGCCTGATGGTCTGCATCCCAGGGTACTTAAGGAGGTGGTTCTAGAAATAGTGGAAGCATTGGAGATCATTTTTCAATGTTCTATAGTTTCAGGATCAGTTCCTGTGGATTGGAGGATAGCAAATGTTATCCCACTTTTTAAGAAAGGAGGGAGAGAGAAAACGGGTAATTATAGACCAGTTAGTCTGACATCAGTGGTGGGGAAGATGCTGGAGTCAATTATAAAAGACGAAATTGCTGAGCATTTGGATAGCAGTAACGGGATCATTCCGAGTCAGCATGGATTTACGAAGGGGAAATCATGCTTGACAAATCTACTGGAATTTTTTGAGGATGTAACTAGGAAAATTGACAGGGGAGAGTCAGTGGATCCGGTGTACCTCGACTTTCAGAAAGCCTTCGACAAGGTCCCACATAGGAGATAAGTGGGCAAAATTAGGGCACATGGTATTGGGGGTAGGGTACTGACATGGATAGAAAATTGGTTGACAGACAGAAAGCAAAGAGTGGGGATAAATGGGTCCCTTTCGGAATGGCAGGCAGTGACCAGTGGGGTACCGCAACGTTCGGTGCTGGGACTCCAGCTATTTACGATATACATTAATGACTTAGACGAAGGGATTAAAAGTACCATTAGCAAATTTGCAGATGATACTAAGCTGGGGGGTAGTGTGAATTGCGAGGAAGATGCAATAAGGCTGCAGGGTGACTTGGACAGGTTGTGTGAGTGGGCGGATACATGGCAGATGCAGTTTAATGTAGATAAGTGTGAGGTTATTCACTTTGGAAGTAAGAATAGAAAGGCAGATTATTATCTGAATGGTGACAAGTTAGGAGGGGGAGAGTTCAACGAGATCTGGGTGCCCTAGTGCATCAGTCAATGAAAGGAAGCATGCAGGTACAGCAGGCGGTGAAGAAAGCCAATGGAATGTTGGCCTTCATAACAAGAGGAGTTGAGTATAGGAGCAAAGAGGTCCTTCTACAGTTGTACCGGGCCCTGGTGAGACCGCACCTGGAGTACTGTGTGCAGTTTTGGTCTCCAAATTTGAGGAAGGATATTCTTGCTATGCAGGGCGTGCAGCGTAGGTTCACTAGGTTAATTCCCGGAATGGCGGGACTGTCGTATGTTGAAAGGCTGGAGCGATTCACTGGAATACACTGGAATTTAGAAGGATGAGGGGGGTCTTATTGAAACATATAAGATAATTAGGGGATTGGACACATTAGAGGCAGGAAACGTTCCCAATATTGGGGGAGTCCAGAACAAGGGGCCACAGTTTAAGAATAAGGGGTAGGCCATTTAGAACGGAGATGAGGAAGAACTTTTTCAGTCAGAGAGTGGTGAAGGTGTGGAATTCTCTGCCTCACAAGGCAGTGGAGGCCAGTTCGTTGGATGCTTTCAAGAGAGAGCTGGATAGAGCTCTTACGGATAGCGGAGTGAGGGGGTATGGGGAGAAGGCAGGAACGGGGTACTGATTGAGAGTGATCAGCCATGATCGCATTGAATGGCGGTGCTGGCTCGAAGGGCTGAATGGCCTCCTCCTGCACCTATTGTCTATTGTCTATTGTCTATTGATCTGTCATCGGCCTCCCCAGTTGAGATGAATTGTGAATCTGTGGAATACTCTGCCACAGAAGGCAGTGGAGGCCAATTCACAGGAGGTTTTCAAGAGGGAGTCAGATATAGCTCTTCGGGCTAACGAAATAAAGCTGCATGGGGAGAAAGCAGGAAAGGGGTACTGATTTAGGATGATCAGCCATGATCATATTGAATGGCGGTGCCGGCTCAAAAGGCCAAATGGCCTACTCCTGCAACTATTTTCTATGTTTCTATGTTTCTAAACCGCTGTGGACAGCCCAGACGGGTGAGTTGGTGATTCACTCTCAGATCGACTTTGCTGTCAGGTCTGTGGGTTTGAATTAGCATCAACCTGTCAACTGGTCTGAAGTAGTTCAATAAAAAATAAACTACAGATTGAACAGAACCTCGCCTTGTGTTCACCGGCTGGAACTAATATTCCCCACTGGGTGAATGGCACAGCTCAATTGCTCAACTCTGCCTATCTCAGATCTGAAGCTGCATTTTAATTTTCAGCATTATGTGTTATTCTTTCAATTATATGCCGGAGAGGGGCAATTAGTATTTACGACCATTGTTAATTAAGGTGAAAATCACAAATGAAAGCATCTTCACCTGCCGTGTTTACCAGCGTGGATAGAGGAGCAAGATGGAGTTAGTGCTCATTCCAGATGAGATTAATTACAAATACTGAACATACGTCAACCCTTTAGAGTCAAACATATGCAATAATGTAAAACATAGGTATGTTATCCACTTTCGTATGAAATACAAAACACGGGAGTTAAGATGAAATGGAAGCATCGCAACCTGATGCATAGACACAGAAACATAGAGAAATAGAAAATAGGTGCAGGAGTGGGCCATTCGGCCCTCGAGCCAGTACCATCATTCAACATAATCATGGCTGATCATCCAAAATCAGTACCCCGTGCCCGCTTTCTCCCCATATACCTTGTTTCCGTTACCCGAAGAGCATTATCTAACTTTGCCTTGAAAACATCCGGTGAATTGGCCTCCACTGCCTTCCGTTGCAGAGAATTCCACAGATTCACAACTCTGCGTGAAAATGGTTTTCCTCACATCAGTCCTAAATAGCCTAACCCTTATTCTTAAACTGTGACCCCTGGTTCTGGACTCCTCCAACATCGGGAACATTTTCTGCATCTAGTCTACCCAATCCCTTAATAATTGTATGTTTCTATTAGCTCAGTCCGCCTTAACCAACCTGATCTCCAGGTGGCTGAGCACGTCAACTGCCCCTCCCACTCCCAGTCTGAACTTTCTGTCATGGGCCTCCTCCAGTGCCATAGTGAGGCCCATCGGAAATTGGAGGAACAGCACCTCATATTTCGCTTGGGCAGCTTGCCCAGCGGTATGAACATTGACTTCCCCAACTTTAGATAGTTCCTCTGTCCCTCTCTTCCACACTTCTTCCCAGTTCTCCCTCTATCTTCCTGTCTCCACCTATATCCTTCCTTTGTTCCGCCCCCCTGACATCAGTCTGAAGAAGGGTCTCGACCCGAAACGTCACGCATTCATTCTATCCTGAGATGCTGCCTGACCTGCTGCGTTACTCCAGCATTTTCTGAAATAAATACCTTCGATTTGTACCAGCATATGCAGTTATGTTTCTATTAGATCGTAAGATCAGTGATAATGTCACTGCTTCTCCAAACCCATCATTGACCACACTGATAATATCATTACTTATCAGGACCCATCACTGACCACACTGATAATGTCACTGCTTATCCAGACCCATTACCTACTTCACTGATATCACACACATGTAGTTTCTGTGAATCATGCATTCCAAGGACATCTCACATAACAACCAGTTCCCAGTTCCGTCGCACAATGCTCAGATATATTTTCACCAGTGAAATCATTGACAACATTGGCCTCGTGCTGAGCCACTGTAGATGATTGGACATGTATGCAGGTTACCGATCAATGACTAACCATTCAACAGAACTGCTAACTGTTGATGTTTTAAAAAAGTATGATTTACATGATTTGTCTTGAAGTGGATGATCAGCCATGATCACAATGAATTGCGGTGCTGGCTCGAAGGCCCTAATGGTCTCCTCCTGCACCTATTTTCTGTGTTTCTATGTTTCTATATTTCTAAGTGAATCTGTTCTCCGATCCCAGGACAGAGATCCATGGACAAGTGTGGAATATCTTACTGCACTATTTTGAAGACGTGACCAAAAAGGTCGATCAGGTCAGAGCTGTAGATGCTGTATACATGGACATCAGCATAGTATTCGAGAAGGTTCCTAGTGGTAGCCTGCTCTTGAAGGATAGATCGCATGAGATTCAAGGAGAGATAGCTTAATGGATAGCACATTGGCTTCATGGAAGGAAGCAGAGGGTTATGGTGGAAGGTTGCTTCTCGGACTGGACCCCAGTGATTAGTGTCGTGCCTCAGGGTTCGATGCTGGGCCAGTTACTGTTTGTCGACTATATCAAAGATTTGGATGAGAAAACACAGCAGCAAGAATAGCAAGTCTGCAGATGATACAAAAGTAGGTTGTTTTGCAGAAACCAGTGAAGATGGTTGTAATGAAGTGCAATAGGATCTTGACCGATTAGCCAAGGGTGCCGAGGAATGGTTGATGCAATTTAATGCAGATAAATGTGAGAAACATAGAAACATAGAAAATAGGTGCAGAAGGAGGCCATTTGGCCCTTCGAGCCAGCAGCGCCATTCATTGTGATCATGGCTGATCATCCACATTCAGTTACCCGTGCCTGCCTTCTTCACAAATTGCTTGATTCCGCTAGCCCCTAGAGCTCTATCTAACTCCCCTTTAAATTCATCCAGTGTATTGGCCTCCACTGCCTTCTGTAGCAGAGAATTCCACAAATTCACAACGCTCTGGGTGAAGAGGTTTTTCTCACCTCAGCTTTAAATGCCCCCCCCCCCCCCCTTTATTCCTAGACTGTCGTCCCTGGTTCTGGACTCCCCCAACATCGGGAACATCTTTCCTGCATCTAGCTTGTCCAGACCTTTTATTATTTTATATGTTTCTATAAGATCCCCTCTCATACTTCTCAATTCCAGTGAATAGAAGTCCAGTCTTTCCTATCTTTCCTCGTGTGACGGTCCGGCCATCCCAGGGATTGATGTAGTAAAACTACTCTGCCCTGCCTCAATCGCAAGGATGTTCGTCCTCAAATTAGGAGACCAAAACTGCACACAATATTCCAGATGTAGTCTCACCACTGACCAAAACAAATGCAAAAGGTCCTCTTTACTCCTATAGTCCAATCAAATTATAGTATTGCAAAGTGAGGTATTGCATTTTGAGAAATCTATCAAGGGCAGGACCGACACAGTGAATGGTAGGGCTCTGGGTAGTGTTGTAGGGCAGAGTGATCCAGGAGTGCAGGTGCACAGTTCCTTGTAGGCGGAGTCACAGGTAGATCTGGTGGTCAAAAAGGCTTTTGGCACATTGGTCTTTATCAGCCAGAGTATTGAGTATGGATGTTGGGAGGTCATGTTGCAGTAATATAAGACCTTCGTGAGACCGCATTTGGGATATTATGTTCTGTTCTGGGTACCATGCTATAGGAAAGATGCTGCCAAACTGGAAACTTTACAGGTACATTTTGCGAGGATGATGCCTGTGTCTGACCTATAGGAAGAGGTTGAGTAGGCTGGGACTCCATTCCTTGGAGCGCAAGAGGAAGAGGGGTGATCTTATTTAGGTGTATTTGGTCATGAGAGGAATTGATCGGGTAGATGCACAGAGTCTCTTGCCCTGAGCGGGAAAATCGAGCTGCAGAGGACATAAGTTTAAGGTGATTAAGAAAAGATTTGATTGAAATCGGCGGGGTAACTTTTTCACACAAAGGGTGATGGATGTATGGAACAAGCTACCAGAGGAGATAGTTGAGGCAGGGACAATCCCAACATTTAAGAAATAGTTAGACAGGTACATGAATAAGACTGGTTTGGAGGGATATGGATGAAACGCAGGCAGGTGGGAGCAGGGACATGTTGGACGGTGTGGGCATGTTGGGCCGAAGGACCTGTTTCCACAACGTATCACTCTATGATAATGAGTACCGGCCTGAAAAACCTCCTCTG